>NC_083868.1:11672536-12029036 GCF_032452875.1 Bos javanicus
CTTAAATAAACCAGGAGATTTCTGCACAAGGGGCATTTGACTTAATCTTTGTGGACTTGTGGTCTGAAGACAATTATTTTAGATTAATGTAGGGAAGATTTTTCTAATAACCAAACCACCTAAATATACTTCTGACAGTCTTTGGAGAGGTAGGACCTTGAGATGTAATAACTTCCAAATCAATAGAAGTGTTATGGGATGCTAAAAGAGAGGATTTAACATCAGATGATGGCAATGCCAGATGGCCCTAAAGTTCCCTTTCCACTTCAAGTGTGTCTTGAAGTAAAAATTTGATACTTTTGTCACAGAGCATGAAAGTGACCTTCATACTTAACAATATTTCTCCAATGCTCCAAATCTCTGAATAAGTTTTCATCCTCAGATCTTTAATAACAATTAAGCCTTTTCCTAATCTAATTATACACAAATAACTAGAATATTCAAAACATTTATATTCATAACACTTTAACATATAAAGAAGCACCATAAAATGTAATTTGGCTGTTTACCTTGAAGTGAATTAATTTATTTTAAAAGTGAGTAGTTAAGATAGAAGCATTTTATTTCTAGCAAGAGTATATTGAAATAATTCCAGTAAAAATATTTTTGTGACTATATTTCAACTCAAACACAGAATTAAATAGTATATTTAGAACTGGGAGTGAAATTAAGAATCAACTCCATCTGAATTCTGGTTTTTTTTTTAATTGGAGGATAATTGCTTTACAGCATCATTTTAGTTTCTGCCATACATCAACATGAATCAGTCATAGGTGTACATATGTCCCCTCCCTCTTGAACCTCCTTCCCACCTCCCGATCCATCCCACCCCTTTAGGTTGTCACAGAGCCCTGGGTTCCATCTGAATTTTAAGCCTCCAAACACTCTGACAGGAAAGCATATGTAGATCCAGACACAGGAAGTGTCGCCTTTGCTGTCTTCCCTTTTGACACCTGTCAGGGCTACTGAGCAGTGTCTTCTGCTTTGCCGGGCAGTGCACCCAAGGCCCCTCAGAAGTGGGAGTCCTGGCCACTTGCAATCCTGCATGTGGAGCCCAGATGTGCCTACGGGACCTTGGTTTCTGTCAACTAGACTGTGTCCAGAGTCTAGCTTCTTCTCCCAGTGACCTGCTCCGGGGCATAGCACACAGGCAGCGCTCAGATTTCCATCATTCTTGCCAAATCCATCCTACCTTCAGTGTTTCCAGTCTTGTTGCTTAGGATTCTTTATTAACCCCAGCCACCTCTGCCCTATATGCACACAACCATCTTCCTCAGATGGCCTGAAGCCCAGTTGATTATGCTTGGCTTTCTCTTGTTTTTGGAAACAAGGTGGTGTCTTTGCTGGTGTGGTGCTGACATGCTTTTGTTTCTTCTCTTTCTTTCTCTTTTCTCCTCCTTTCCCTCCCTCTCTCCCTCCCTCCCTCCCTTCCTTCCATCAGCTCACCCTCTTGTAAATTTTTTTTCACATATGAGTTATGATTATGTTCCATATTTTGTGATTAAGTGTGGCATTCTTCACTTCAACTCCTCAGCTGGAGGTAGAGAACACATCTTATGATTGTGTATGATACACCATGGAATTTCTACTCTTCTTGATGTCATAAGGGATACATATAAATCTATATAATAAGCCACATTTCCAAATAAGTTAACATTGTATTAGCTTATATGCAACATTCTGGTTCTTCATTTTTCTAGTAACCTTGGAAAATCTTTCCTTTGTCTAATATCTGATGCTGACTTTGCCAATTTGGATGCTAATTACAGCCCTTGTTAATGTTCAGTACCTAGTAGTAAGAAGCCTCTCCATTCTCTCTCTGTGCACACACACACACACACACACACACACAGACGCAAATTAGTACAGTATCTCACAAGCATATAGAAACTATATCTAAAATATATACATAAAATAGATATGTATAAATAAAATGTAAAATATGTAAGTGAATAAAGTAAATGGCAATTATATTAATTGAGAAAAATATCACCTATTTAAAAATAATCTGTTTTAAAATATTGATTGGTTAATTTAAAAATATGTTGTCTATTCTATAGCTTAAGAAAGAATGCTTTATTTCCTATGTACTCAGTTTCAGCTATATTATCAATACCATGACATTTAGGTAAAGTTTTACATAATGTCAGTATTTTATTATGTAGTTTTTGGCCTAAGTCTTTTAATATTCTGTGAATAAACGTGGCAAAAGTGAGCACTTTTGTCTTGTTTCTTGCTCCACATTAGAGCTTTTCCAATTGAGTTTGGTGTTAGACATGGGTTTGTCATATATGGTCTGTATTATACTGAGGTATTTTTATCTATATCTAACTTGTTGAGAGTACTTAGGTTATTGCTTAGTCTCTGTGTACTTTTTTAATACAGTGACTGTCTTTAAACCTGTTTCTGCCAAGTCTTCTGTTGATTCTCATTTTCTTGTAGCAAACTTCCACCTGCAAAACCTTGATTCTCAACAACTGCTCACATCCTACAGTTGCTGTAGGTTAATTTTTGGAGTTAGAAAATTCTATTGACATTTCTAGCTAAGATTACTTATGTTTTTATGGAAAAAAATTGATAGCCTTGCTACATATGAAATATTTATTTTTCCATACTATATTCCTAGGTTTAGAGAAGGCACAATTTTCAATAAAATTGTAAACAAAAAAAATCCAGAAAGGAGTTATCTAATGCATTAATTTTATTTTGTTTTTTAACTTGAAATTTTATCAGATCAGATCAGTAGTGTCCAACTCTTTGCGACCCCATGAATCGCAGCACGCCAGGCCTCCCTTGTCCATCACCAACTCCCGAAGTTCACTCAGACTCACGTCCATCAAGTCAGTGATGATCCAGCCATCTCATCCTCTGTCGTCCCCTTCTCCTTCTGCCCCCAATCCCTCCCAGCATCAGAGTCTTTTCCAATGAGTCAACTCTTCGCATGAGGTGGCCAAAGTCCTGGAGTTTCAGCTTTAGCATCATTCCTTCCAAAGAACACCCAGGACTGATTTCCTTCAGAATGGACTGATTGGATCTCCTTGCAGTCCAAGGGACTCTCAAGAGTCTTCTCCAACACCACAGTTCAAAAGCATCAATTCTTTGGCGCTCAGCCTTCTTCACAGTCCAGCTCTCACATCCATACATGACCATAGGAAAAACCATAGCCTTGACTAGACAGACCTTTGTTGGCAAAGTAATATCTCTGCTTTTGAATATGCTATCTAGGTTGGTCATAACTTTCCTTCCAAGGAGTAAGCGTCTTTTAATTTCATGGCTGCAGTCACCATCTGCAGTGATTTTGGAGCCCCCCAAAATAAAGTCTGACACTGTTTCCACTGTTTCCTCATCTATTTCCCATGAAGTGGTGGGACCAGATGCCATGATCTTCGTTTTCTGAATGTTGAGCTTTAAGCCAACTTTTTCACTCTCCACTTTCACTTTCATCAAGAGGCTTTTTAGTTCCTCTTCACTTTCTGCCATAAGGGTGGTGTCATCTGCATATCTGAGGTTATTGATGTTTCTCCCGGCAATCTTGATTCCAGCTTGTGTTTCTTCCAGTCCAGCGTTTCTCATGATGTACTCTGCGTATAAGTTAAATAAGCAGGGTGACAATATACAGCCTTGACGAACTCCTTTTCCTATTTGGAACTAGTCTATTGATCCATGTCCAGTTCTAACTGTTGCTTCCTGACCTGCATACAAATTTCTCAAGAGGCAGATCAGGTAGTCTGGTATTCCCATCTCTTTCAGAATTTTCCACAGTTTCTTGTGATCCACACAGTCAAAGGCTTTGGCATAGTCAATAAAGCAGAAATAAATGTCTTTCTGGAACTCTCTTGCTTTTTCTATGATCCAGTGGATGTTGGCAATTTGATCTCTGGTTCCTCTGCCTTTTCTAAAACCAGCTTGAACATCAGGAAGTTCACGGTTCACATATTGCTGAAGTCTGGCATGGAGAATTTTGAGCATTACTTTACTAGCGTGTGAGATGAGCGCAACTGTGCGGTAGTTTGAGCATTCTTTGGCATTGCCTTTCTTTGGCATTGGAATGAAAACTGACCTTTTCCAGTCCTGTGGCCACTGCTGAGTTTTCCAAATTTGCTGGCATATTGAGTGCAGCACTTTCACAGCATCATTTATTGTTAAATACTATAATCTTTTCCATGGGTGATGGTCATTAAAACTTATATAAATTATATACATTCTCTCTACTAAGAATTCTATATATTCTCTACTAGGCTGCTTAGATTTTATCTCATATATCCTATATTACTTAAGATATATTTATTTCTATTTTTAATTAACAAAAGCTTATTTAATGCTTAACCTTATCTTAAAGACATGAATTAAACTCTTTTTTGTGTGTGTGTACAGATTTTAGTACTGCTTCTAAAATGATCTGCTTCACAGTAAGTTCTTTTGGAAATGTAACTTGTCTCTATCTGATGAATTAATTAGCTCAAGACTTCTTAAAAATATGTAACCCTTTGGACTGCATGTTCTCTCTCATTAATATCTACAAATACATCCAATATGCATATGAAACTTGAAAAGATCAATAAAGACAGCCCAGAAAGAGGTTCTGCCAGAAATCTTTGAAGAATATTTGTTTCAAAGAAGCAGGTCTATACTGATAGTGCTCCATTTTTAAAAGGAAACACATTTACCCCAAGCCAATATTGTTTTTGAATGTTAACCGCAACCTCATTACTAATAAGGATGTTACTCTAGAATTTTATTATGCATCTTCTTGAAAGAGCAATATGTTAACCCCTGACGAGGTAAAGCAAGGTACCCTGAGATAAAACAGGATAAATAGAACAAAATGCAAGATTCACCTTGCTTCCTTTTATTGCAAAAATGAGTTTAATTAAGAATGAATGCACTTTAATAATTAACACACATATGAGGCAGAGTTCTGTGCTCATTTAGTAAAATAGCTTAAAAATTTATAAAAGATATTTTTGAATGTTTCAAATATGGCTGAAGGTAAACTTCATGTGTGTGTGCTAATTCACTTCGGTTGTGTCCAACTCTCTGCAATCCTATGGACTGTAGCTTGCAAAGCTCATCTGTCCATTGGATTCTCCAGGCAAGAATACTGGAGTGGGTTACCACGCCCTCCTCCAAGTTCAGTTCAGTTCAGTCACTTAGTCGTGTCCGACTCTTTGTGACCCCATTGACTGCAGCATACCAGGCTTCCCTGTCTATCACCAACCCCCAGAGACTGCTCAAACTCATGTCCATCGAGTCAGTGATGTCATCCAACCATTTCGTCCTGTCGACCCCTTCTCCTCCCACCTTAAATCTTTCCCAGAATCAGGATCTTTTCCAATGAGTCAGTTCTTTACATCAGGTGGCCAAAGTATTAGAGCTTCAGCTTCAACATCAGTCCTTCCAATGAATATTCAGGACTGATTTTCCTTAGAATAGACTGGTTGGATCTCCTTGCAGTCCAAGGGACTCTCAAGAGTCTTCTTCAACACCACAGTTCAAAAGTATCAATTCTTTGGCGCTCAACTTTCTTTATAGTCCAACTCTCACATCCATACATGGCTACTGGAAAAGCCATAGCTTTGACTAGACGGACCTTTGTTGGCAAAGTAATGTCTCTGCTTTTTAATATGTTGCCTAGGTTGATCATAGCTTTTCTTCCAAGGAGCAAGCATCTTTTAATTTCATGATTGCAGTCACCATCAGCAGTGATTTTGGAGCCTCCCAAAATAAAGTCTGTCACTGTTTCCATTGTTTCTCCATCTATTTGCCATGAAGTGATAGGACTGGATGCCTTGATCTTACTTTTCAGAATGTTGAGTTTTAAGCCAACTTTTTCACTCTCCTCTTTCAGTTTCATCAAGAGGCTCTTTGGTTCTTCTTCACTTTCTGCCATAAGGATGGTGTCATCTGCATATCTGAGGTTATTGATATTTCTCCCGGCAATCTTGATTCCAGCTTGTGCTTCATCCAGCCCATGTACTCTGCATATAAGTTAAATAAGCAGGGTGACAATATACAGCCTTGACATACTCCTCTCCCGATTTGGAATCAGTCTATTTTTCCTTGTCCAGTTCTAACTGTTACTTCTTACCTGCATACCGATTTGTCAGGAGGCAGGTCAGGTTGTCTGGTATGCCCATCTCTTTAAGAATTTTCAAGTTTGTTGTGATCCACACAGTCAAAGGCTTTGGTGTAGTCAATAAAGCAGAAGTAGATGTTTTTCTGGAACTCTCTTGCTTTCTCAATGATCCAATGGATGTTGGCAGTTTGATCTCTAATTCCTCTGCCTTTTCTAAATCCAGCTTGAACATGTGGAAGTTCACAGTTCACGTACAGTTTAAGCCTGACTTGGAGAATTTTGAGCATTACTTTGCTAGCGTGTAAGATGAGTGCAATTGTGTGGTGGTTTGAACATTCTTTGGCATTGCTTTTGTTTGGGGCTGGCATGAAAACTGACCTTTTCCACTCCGGTGGCCACTGCTGAGTTTTCCAAATTTTCTGGCATATTGATCCTCCTTCAAGGGATCTTCTTAACCCAGCTATTGTACCCACATTTCTTATGTCTCCTGCATTGTAGATGGGTTGTTTACCACTAGTGCCACCTGGGAAGTCGTGAGGATAGACTAGGGGGTCTAATTTGAGGATTTAGTAATTTAAATTTGAGTAAACTCTGAAATTAGAAGCATTCCACCAGTCATAGCAACACATTCAAGTATTCTCACTTGGGAAATCCCAAGGACAGAAAGCCCTGGCAGGCTACATTACAGTCCATAGAGTGGCAAAGTCTGATATATCTGAGTGACTGAGCACACATAGTAGGCTATATCAGATCTTAAAGCTTTACTCAGTGGATAAAATTGAAGGCAAAAAAAGAAGAGGGCAGCAGAGGATTGAATGGGTAAATAGCATCACCCACTCAATGGACATGAATTTGAGCAATCTCTGGGAGACAGTGAAGGACAGAGGAGCCTGGCATCCTGCAGTCCATGGGGTCCCAAAGAGTCACACACAACTTAGAGGCTGAGAATCAACAGTGGGCAAATGTTAAAGAGGAGGAAATAGGGCAGAAAACAACACAGAAGAAAACTTTGAACTGAATTCTACTTTTTGTGCATGAGTGAAGCAAATCTACATGGTGGTTACTTATTTAAAAAAATGTGTTTGCCATTTCTGAAAGAGAAACAAGAGTTGGAACTGGGGTATCTTAATCAAACTATTGTAGCTGGATATTGAGATTTCAGAGAGGAAAAAGAGACCTAAGTTAAGAAATGTTAAAAAAGAAATATCTTCTAATATTCCTAGAAACCTGTTTCTTCATAGATAAGCAAATAACGCTCAATATACTCTATGATGATTATGTCCCTAAAGATGATTTGGCCACAGTATCACATGCATTTCGTTCTGCCAAATGAGCTGTGGCTACAACAAGGATTACACACAGGCTGTTTCCTCTTCATGACTACTTGCCAGCCTTCTCCCAGGACCTTTACTGCTGAGTGACCTCGCCCCACAAGCTGTAAAGAGTCAGGAAGATACAGCCATTGCTCAGTTTTAGAAGCTGAGATGTCAAAAATGACCTGTTCATTGTGAAATTAATGGAAGTACAGGGTTTGGATTCTTCCTGACATTTATTTGAGGTTCCTTTAGAGTACTGTGGTTGTCTATTTCTGTCAGTGAGCAGCTGTAACTTACAATTCCAATAAATAAAATCTGTGAGCCATGAATCTCTACAGATTTCACTTATCTGCATTTCTCAGACTCTAACTGCAGGGAACACAGGCAGAAGCTAACAAAATAACTTGTAATGAACCACTTTAAATAGTAAATTTGGGGGATACCATGGAAAGATTCCTACAATGGAATGCTTAGCAACATGTTCCACAATAAAATTCTAGGCAAATAGGTTGAATGTCCTAGGGAAATGAATATCATTGTTATGCATTTTGATGCCTATAGTGTATGCAGAAAGGGACTTTTTAGAGAACCGCTAAAGCAAAAGTTTACTATGTTATTGGAGTAAACTTTTAAAATTATATTTGCCTAGGATCCTCACTCCCTTTTGGTCATTTTAAATCGATGTTTCAGGTGCTATAAAACATGGAATGCTTTAGACAATTACAGTGACTTCAAAGGAAATCAATATACACAGTGCTGAATTGTACCCAGTAGAAATTTAGTCTTTTATTACTTAATTGTACACAAAGCACAGATCAGTTCAGTTCACTTCAGTAGCTCAGTCGTGTCCAACTCTCTGCGACCCCATGAATTGCAGCATACCAGGCTTCCCTGTACATCACCAACTCCCGGAGTTCACCCAAACCCATGTTCATCGAGTCAGTGATGCCATCCAACCATCTCATCCTCTGTCGTCCCCTTCTCCTCCTGCCCTCAATCCTTCCCAGCATCAGGGTCTTTTCCAATGAGTCAGCTCTTTGCATCAGGTGGCCAAAGTATTGCAGTTTCAGCTTCAACATCAGTCCTGCCAGTGAACACCCAGGACTGATCTCCTTAAGGAGGGACTGGTTGGATCTCCTTGTAGTCCAAGGGACTCTCAAGAGTCTTCTCCAACATCACAGTTCAAAAGCATCAATTCTTTGGCTCTCAGCTTTCTTTATAGTCCAACTCTCACATCCATACATGACCACTGGAAGAACCATAGCCTTGACTAGATGGATCTTTGTTGACAAAGTAATGTCTCTGCTTTTTAATATGCTGTCAGAAAAAAAGAGCAAGAGTAACTTTCACTGATTTTTTTAAAAACAGGAAAGAAAAATAATTTCACTGTAGGTTTTTCATCTGCCTTAATGGTAAAAAGCCACCACCTGGCTTCTTTATAAGACCATTGCTCTCCTATTAAGTATCACAATTATCATTTTGAAACCTCCTGTCAGCTGTCCGTTTTTCAGCCACAAAAATCATAAACAACCTGGTACCATGATCAAATAAATTCCTTATTTATGTGATGCTTATAGGAGAAAGCAGCCAAGAAACAGTCATGGCTGTTGCTTGTTTTCTATTGCCTTGCATATGTGACAGAAAAAAAAAAAAAAGAGTTGGAGGGTGTTTTAAAATAGAGAGTTAATAAATTTCATTTATAGTCATGTTTAAGATAAACTGATAACAAGACCTTGCAACAACTAATGATACCACTGTTGTTAATGTTACTATCCTTGAAATACCACACAACTGCTTCCCCAACAAGCTCATCATAGAAAACTGGGAAAAACAATAAATCTTAAAATTAATCCATAGGTGTGCCTATCAGATATATGTATATTGCAACATCACCTAATTTTGTTAGCATTGTTGTATTCAAATGTAAAGTATATAGTAATAGTCATATCTGCCTTTCTCACTATACTGAAAGAGAAACAAGAGATGAAACTGGGGTATCTTAATCAAACTATTGTAGCTAGATATTGGGATCTCAGAGAGGAAAAATGATCAATGTTAAGAAATGTCAAATGCTTTGAAAGTAAGAGAAATTATAAAAGTGCTAACTCTGGGGACAATTTAGGGAGATCTACTAAATATTAATATTGGTAGAGCTCATTTTCAAGAACCCAAGTTGAGTAAATGATTTATTATCCCATGAAGTAATATTAATATGTATATGAGCAAGTCAAAGCTATGGTTTTTCCAGTGGTCATGTATGGATGTGAGAGCCGGACTATAAAGAAAGCTGAGCACTGAAGAATTGATGTTTTTGAACTGTGGTGTTGGAGAAGACTCTTGGATTGCAAGGAGATCCAACCAGTCCAGCCTAAAGGAAATCAGTTCTGAATATTCATTAGAAGGACTAATGCTGAAGCTGAAACTCCAATAATTTAGTCACCTGATGTGAAGAACTGACTCACTGGAAAAGACCCTGATGCTGGAAAAGATTGAAGGTGGGAGGAGAAGGGGACGACAGAGGATGAGATGGTTGGGTGGCATCACCAACTCAATGGATATGAGTTTGAGTAAACTTTGGGAGTTGGCGATGGACAGGGAGGCCTGGCGTGCTGCAGTCCATGGGGTAGCAAAAAGTCAGACACGGCTGAGTGGCTGAAATGAACTGAACTGAGTAAGTATATCTATGCAGTTATTTTGAAATATTCAAAACTAGCTCTGCTCAAACCTAAATGTGTTTGGTCTGCTGGAGTTCTTACTATTATTGGTTTCATTCTGTGGTGTGGGCTGTGAGCATCGCCATCTAAGGAGGCCTATCTTACTCAGAGTCTAAGGTAGACAACCAAATAAGAAACTTTAAAAAGTATCATTAAACAAAAGGGTTATTTTTCCTTTTTGTCTTCCTTTCTTTTTATCTATTTTCCTACACTTAGCCAAAAGAATTCAAGTCCACTCTACTTGCATTCTGTAGAGTTAACCATCAAGAATTAAGCCATGACTCCTCAACCAGAGCCTTTTTACCATGCCATTTTAGCTTAGTTATGCCAGGAGGAGCTACCCCATCCCCAAGATCAGGAGCAGCGGCTGCGCTTTGCTGGAGGAGCTGTGAAGAGATACCCCACGCCCAAGGTAAGAGAAACCCAAGTAAGATGGTAGGCATGGAGAGAGGGCATCAGAGGGCAGACAGACTGAAACCACAATCACAGACAAGAAGCCAATCTGATCACATGGACCACAGCCTTGTCTAACTCAGTGAAACTAAGCCATGCCGTGTGGGGCCACCCAAGACAGACAGGTCATGGTGGAGAGGTCTGACAGAATGTGGTCCACTGGAGAAGGGAATGGCAAACCACTTCAGTATTCTTGCCTTGAGAACCCCATGAACAGTATGAAAAGGCAAAAAGATAGGACACTGAGAGAGGAACTCCCCAGGTTGGTAGTTGCCCAAAATGCTACTGGAGATCAGTAGAGAAATAACTCCAGAAAAAATGGATGGAGCCAAAGAAAAAACAACACCCAGTTGTGGACTTGACTGGTGATAGAAGCAAGGTTTGATGCTGTAAAGGGCAATATTGCATAGGAACCTGGAATGTTAGGTCCACGAATCAAGGCAAATTGGAAGTGGTCAAACAGGAAATGACAAGAGTGAACATTGACATTCTAGGAATCAGCGAACTAGGATGGACTGGAATGAGTGAATTTAACTCAGATGACCATTATATCTACTACTGTGGGCAGGAATCCCTTAGGAAAAATGGAGTAGCCATCGTAGTCAACAAAACAGTGTGAAATGCAGTACTTGGATACAGTCTCAAAAACGACAGAATGATGTTTGTTTCCAAGGCAAACCATTCAATATCACGGTAATCCAAGTCTATGCCCTGACCAGTAACACTGAAGAAGCTGAAGTTGAACAGTTCTATGAAGACCTACAAGACCTTCTAGATCTAACACCCCAAAAAGATGTCCTTTTCATTATAGGGGACTGGAATGCAAAAGTAGGAAGTCCAGAAACACCTGGAGTAACAGGCAAATTTGGCCTTGGAGTACAGAATGAAGCAGGGCAAAGGCTAATAGAGTTCTGCCAAGAGAACACACTGGTCATAGCAAACACCCTCTTCCAACAACACAAGAGAAGGTGCTATACATGGACATTACCAGATGGTCGACACTGAAATCAGACTGATTATATTATTTGCAACCAAAGATGGAAAAGCTTTATGCAGTCAGCAAAAACAAGACCAGGAGCTGACTGTGGCTCAGATCATGAACTCCTTATTGCCAAATTCAGACTGAAATTGAAGAAAGTGGAGACAACCACTAGACCATACATGAATGACCTAAATCAAATGCCTTATGACTATACAGTGGAAGTGAGAAATAGATTTTAGGGACTAGAACTGATAGACAGAGTGTCTGATGAACTATAGACAGAGGTTTGTAACATTGTACAGGAGACAAATATTAAGACCATCTCCAAGAAAAAGATATGCAAAAAGCAAAATTGCTGTCTGAGGAGGCCTTACAAACAGCTGTCAAAAAAAGGGAAGTGAAAAGCCAATGAAAAAAGAAAAGATATAAGTATCTGAATGTAGAGTTCCAAAGAATAGCAAGGAGAGATAAGAAAGCCTTCCTCAGTAATCAATGCAAAGAAATAGAGGAAAGCAATAGAAAGGGAAGGACTAGAGATCTCAAGAAAATCAGAGATACCAAGGGAAAATTTCATGCAAAGATGGCTCAATAAAGGACAGAAATGGTAGGGACCCAAAAGAAGCAGAAGATATTAAGAAGAGGTGGCAAGAATACACAGAAGAACTGTACAAAAAAGATCTTCGTGACCCAGATAATCACAATGGTGTGATCACTCACCTAGAGCCAGACATCCTGGAATGTGAATTCAAGTGGGCCTTAGGAAGCATCACTGTGATCAAAGCTAGTGGAGGTGATGGAATTCCAGTTGAGCTATTTCAGATCCTGAAAGATGATGCTGTGAAAGTGCTGCACTCAATATGCCAGCAAATTTGGAAAACTCAGCAGTGGCCACAGGACTAGAAAAGGTCAGTTTTCATTCCAATTCCAAAGAAAGGCAATGCCAAAGAATGCTCAAACTACCACACAATTGCACTCATCTCATACTATAGTAAAGTAATGCTTAAAATTCTCTAAGCCAGGATTTAGCAGTATGTGAACCATTTACTTCCAGATGTTCAAGCTGGTTTTAGAAAAGGCAGAGGAACCAGAGATCAAATTGCCAGCATCCGGTGGATCATCGAAGAAGCAAGAGAGTTCCAGAAAAACATCTATTTCTGCTTTATTGACTATGCCAAAGCCTTTGACTGTGTGGATCACAAGAAACTGTGGAAAATTCTGAAAGAGATGGGAATACCAGACCACCTGACCTGCCTCTTGAGAAACCTATATGCAGGCCAGGAAGCAACAGTTAGAACTGGACATGGATGGAACAACAGACTGGTTCCAAATAGGAAAAGGAGTACGTCAAGGCTGTATATTGTCACCCTACTTATTTAAGTTATATGCAGAGTACATCATGAGAAACACTGGGCTGGAGGAAGCACAAGCTGGAATCAAGATTGCCGGGAGAAATATCAATAACCTCAGATATGCAGATGACACCAGCCTTATGGCAGAAGGTGAAGAAGACCTAAAGAGCCTCTTGATGAAAGTGAAAGAGGAGAGTGAAAAAGTTGGCTTAAGTTCTAAAGAGAAGAAAATTGGCAAGATGACTGCTGACATCAGTGATGGAAGTCCTCCATTCCAATCCTCCAACATTATCCCCAAACTGGGCTGTACTGCTTTTCTCTCTAATTCTGAAGAGAAAGACAGTTACATGAGATAATGTACACATTACCTGAGATAATGAGATAATGTACTCGCCATGTCCAGTGTTAACACTTGGTTACATTTGCTTTAGAGTAATTGTATATGAAATAAAATACTATAGATAACATATTAAGCTTGCTTTGTTGCCCTCTTGGTCTGATTTTCCTCTCTCCCTCCCCAGAAGGAAACATTATTTTAAATTTGGTATCCATCCTTATTATACTCTCAGATATTTTAAATGTGTACAGCAGAAACATGAACACTTTCAGGATAAGAGCAGATGTTTTTGCTTAAAATCATA
Organism: Bos javanicus; assembly: GCF_032452875.1. Lineage (NCBI taxonomy): Eukaryota > Metazoa > Chordata > Mammalia > Artiodactyla > Bovidae > Bos > Bos javanicus. Next base: position 11,686,068 of record NC_083868.1, read on the forward strand.
ACTTAGATATCTATGTCAATGCACATAAATTTGTTATATATTTATCAGTTATATTTCAACTGTACATAATTTCACCACACAAATAGGCTGCATTTTATTCATCTATTACTATACTGATGGGTATTTTGATTATTTTGCCACACTGTTGTAAAATTATTTGTGAAGATGTTCTTATGCATGAGCTCTTGAAAACTTCTCTAGCCTTTACACCTAGAAGTGAAGTAGCTGGGTAAGCTATGCACATTTTTAAGTTCGAAAGAAGGTCAAATTGCTCTAAAAATGGACTATACTAGTATGCTTGTCTACATGCATTAAGCATATTATTTCTTAAATTCTATATTGTTTGATGATGGTCCTACACAAGTCTCATTTTAGTTGATCTTTAAGGATCCAACTTCAGGGGTATGCGCTAGAAAGAACTAGGCAAGATGATGAACATCTTATCAGATTCTATTTTGGTTGGAGCTTCCTAGGTGACTGACTCAGTGGTATAGAATCTGCCTGCCAAGCAGTCGACCTGGGTTTGATCCCTGTGTCTAGAAGATCCCCTGGAGAAGGAAATGGTAACAGATGACTTAAAGACTGAGCACACACACTGTCTTCACCTATGGATCCTAAGTACCTTGTATTATTGTTGTTTAGTCGCTAAGTTTTGTCTGATTCCTTTGCAACCCCTTGGACTGTAGCCCACCGGGCTTCTCTGTCCATGAAATTTCCCAGGCAAGAATATTGGAGTGGGTTGCCATTTACTTCTCCAGGGGATTGTTCCAATCCAGGTATGGAACCCGAGACTCCTGCATTGGAAGGCACTGGCAGGCGGATTCTTTACCATTGAGCCATCAGGGAAGCCCATGTTGCACTATACCTGACAACTAAATGGTTGCACAGAAATATGTGTTTAGTTCAGCAAACAGAGATGTACCTACTTTCTGAACAAGAATGGATATAGCATACATTTTCTTCTAGTTGGTATGTGTTCCATTTTTGCATCAGCTTTAGAGCTGCCTGTTAGCTTATTCTTTGTTTTGACAGATTTTTAGCTTAAGTTGTCACCTTCATGCCGAGTCTGCCAGATAAGTTATGAAAGGATGTGGGGAAGCATGATAACTTTTAACAGTGGGGAGATCCTATTGGTAGCACACTCGCGAACAAAGATACTTGGAATGTTACATTATCTCAGCTACAAGCCCAAGAAATACGTTTATTTATAGATTCCACTGGAAGGTGCTGTCCTCCCTCTATGTAACAGATGGATGTGTTTGGGGAAAAAAATGGATCATTTTAAGAGCTTCACATAAATTGTTATAGCCACAAGCTATGAAATTTAAAAAAAAAGCTTCAATTTTAAAAGTATTTATTTATGAATCAGATGTTATCTTTTGATCACAAATAATTTATCTTAGAATATAATGTTAAATGAAAAAAAATTTGTATCCACAAAATATTTTACATTGAAGAGTCTTACCTCTGTGGATCCTTTAATGTGCACAGCACATTTTATATGTTGACTGCTGAAGTTACAAAGATTTCTAGAAATATGCACCCATTTTAAACTTCTAGCTTTTTTTTCTTTAGGTGTTCATTTTTTCTCTTTTCAGTTAAAAGAGGAAAACATATGGCTATATACATAATATAGATCTGTGACTTTTTATTCAGGGTATCAAAATGAGTGGGTTTTAAAACACTTTTGAATGTCATAGTCTATATCTCACAGGCACTCTTTTTTTTGACTTTTAGAGTTTTTAATTCTTTTTTAATTGAAGTATAGTTGATTTACAATGTTGTGTTAGTTTCAGGTATAGACATAGTGATTCACTTATATTTATAGACACACACACACACACACACACACATATATATATATATATATGTTCAGTTCAGTTGCCCAGTCATGTCTGATTTTTTAAGACCCCATGGACTGCAGCATGCCAGCCTTCCCTGTCCATCACCAACTCCCAGAGCTTGCTCAAACTCATGTCCATCAGGTCAGTGATGCCATTCAACCATCTCATCCTCTGTTGTCCCCTTCTCCTTCTGCCTTCAATCTTTCCCAGCATCAGGGTCTTTTCCAGTGAGTCAGTTCTTCACATTAGGTGGTCAAAGTATTGGAGCTTCAGCTTCAGCATCAGTGCTTCCAATAAATATTCAGGACTGATCTCCTTTAGGATTGAGTGGTTGTATCTCCTTGCAGTCCAAGGAACTCTCAAGAGTCTTCTCCAACACCACAGTTTGAAAGCATCAATTATTTGGTGCTCAGCTTTCTTCATAGTGCAACTTTCACATCCATACATGACCACTGGAAAAAAATAGCTTTGACTAGACAGACAGACCTTTGTTGGCAAAGTAATGTCTCTGCTTTTTAATATGCTGTCTAGGTTGGTCATAACTTTCCTTCCAAGGAGTAAGCATCTTTTAATTTCATGGCTGCAGTCACCATCTGCAGTGATTTTGGAGCCCCCCAAAAATAAAGTCTGACACTGTTTCCCATTTATTTGCCATGAAGTAATGGGACCAGGTGCCATGATCTTGGGTGCATAGATATTTACAGTTTTTATGTCTTCCTCTTGGACTGATCCCTTGTCCTTCCTTATCTCTTGTACTCTTCTTTATTTTACGGCCTATTTTGTCTGATATGAGGATTGCTACTCCAGCTTTCTTTTGCTTCCCATTTGCATGGAATGTATTTTTCCATCTTCTCACTTTCAGTCTATAGGTGTCTTTAGGTCTGAAGTGGGTTTCTTGTAGACAACATATATATGGTTTTTTTTTGTTTGTTTGTTTGTTTTCCATTCTGTCAGTCTGTATCTTTTGGTTGGAACATTTAATCCATTTAAATTTAAAGTAATTATTGACATTTTGCTCCTATTGCCATTTTCTTGATTGTTTGGCATTGATTTTGTAGATCTTTTTTCTTCTCTTGTATTTCTTGACTATATAAGTCCCTTTAAATTTTGTTCTAAAGTTTGGTGGTATTGAATTCTCCTAACTTTTGCCTGTTGGAAAAGCTTTTTATTTCTCAATTAATTTTGAATGAGATCCTTGCTGGGTACAGTAATCTTGGTTGTAGATTTTTCCCTTTCAGTATTTTAAATATATCCTGCCATTCCCTTCTGATCTGCAGAGTTTCTGCTGAAAGATCAGCTGTTAAACGGATGGAGTTTCCCTTGTATGTTGCTTGTTGCTTCTCCCTTGCTACTTTTAATATTCTTTCTTTGTGTTTAGTCTTTGTTAGTTTGATTAGTATATGTCTTGGCATGTTTCTCCTTAGGTTTATGGGACTCTGCACTTCTTGGACTTGATTATTTCCTTTTCCATGTTGGGGAAATTTTCATCTATAATCTCTTCAAAAGTTTTCTCATACCCTTTCTTTTTCTCTTCTTCTTCTGGGACCCCTATAATTTGAATGTTGATGGCTTTGATATCGTCCCAGAGGTCTCTGAGACTATCCTCAGTTCTTTTCATGCTTTTTACTTTATTCTGCTCTTCAGAAGTTATTTCCTTCACTTTATCTTCCAGCTCACTGATTTGTTCTTCTGCTTCAGATATTCTGCTATTGATTCCTTCTAGAGTATTTTTAATTTCAGTAATTGTGTTGTTTGTCTCTATATGTTTATTCTTTAATTTTTCTGCTGCTGCTGCTGCTAAGTCGCTTCAGTCGTGTCCGACTCTGTGCGACCCCATAGACGGCAGCCCACCAGGCTCCCCCGTCCCTGGAATTCTCCAGGCAAGAACACTGGAGTGGGTTTCCATTTCCTTCTCCAATGCATGAAAGTGAAAAAGTGAAGTTGCTCAGTCGTGTCCAACTCCTAGTGACCCCATGAACTGCAGCCCATCAGGCCCATCCGTCCATGGGATTTTCCAGGCAAGAGTACTGGAGTGAGGTACCATTGCCTTCTCCTAAGTCTTTGTTAATCGATTCTTGCAGTTGCTCCATTTTGTTTTCAAGGTTTTTGATCATCTTTATTATCATTATTCTGAATTCTTTTTCCGGTAGTTTCCCTATTTCCTCTTCACTTATTTGGACTTCTGTGTTTCTAGTTTGTTCCTTCATTTGTGCAATATTTCTCTGCCTTTTCATTATTTTTTTTAAAACTTATTGTGTTTGAGGTCTCCTGCTCTCAAGCTTCAAGAAAAGTTGAATTATTTCCTTGAAAAAGGTTGAATTCTTTCTTCCTTTTGGTTTCTTCCCTCATAAGGTTGGTCCAGTGGTTTGTGTAAGGTTTGTATAGGGTGAGACTTGTACTGAGTTTTTGTTTGTTTGTTTTTCCGCTGATGTGCAAGGAGGCTGAGTGAGGTGGTGATCCTGTCTGCTGATGATTGGGTTTGTATTTTTGTTTCGTTTGTTGTTTAGATGAGGTGTCCTGCACAGGGTGCTACTGGTGGTTGGGTGATGCTGGGTCCTGTATTCAAGTGGTTTCCTCTGTCTGAGTTCTCACTATTTGATACTCCCTATGGATAGTTCTCTGGTAGTCTAGGGTCTTGGAGTCACTGGTCCCACTCCAAAGGCTCAGGGCTTGATCTCTGGTCAGGAACAAAGATTCCACACATGGTCTGTTATGGCATCAAGTGAGATTAAAGCAAATATCCAAAAATGGGAAACCCCAGACAAATGTCAGTTACAAAATCAGGCAAATAGTAGTTAAAATAATGGAATCTACACGTGTACATGTACACTTATGAGCAAAGTCAAAACAGTCTAACAAAAATAAAGTACAGTAGGTTGACCCAGCAAACAAAGGAAATAAAAAATTATATTTACCATTTAAGAACAAAACTAACTAAAGCACAAACTGGAAAACAAAACTAAAGCAAAGTGCCAAGTGCAGAATAAAGCAATGAAAACAAAACTAAAAAATATTTTGAGAGGAAAAGAAAGAAAAGAAAGAATAGATACGCAAAGTTAAATAGAGGTAGATAAAGAAGACTTATATACATTAAAGCTTAACTGCAAGGGGAAAAGAACAGTAGGAAAAGTAAACAAAGGAATAAATGTAGAAAAATAATAATAAGTTTAAGGAATTAAAAATTGAAATTAAAAAGAGAGAGAGAGAGAAAAAAAAAAGGAAAACTCCACAAAACTGCAAAAGCCCAATGTAGAGGCAGAGGTTTATAACAACAACAAAAATGTGACTGAGAAAAAACCCTCAAAAGCTTAAATGGATTTCTTAGTGCCAATAAAATCAACAACTACAAAAGAGGGGGAAAAGAAGGGGGGACAAAAAAAGAAAAAAATCCAAAACAATCTATAGAACAAGTCAAAAAATAAGAATAATAAATGTTCTTGAGTCACTGCTGTCAGAGTCCTTTCCCTCGCTGGGAGTCACAGTCCACCTTATCCCACTAGGATGTCCTCCAACACTGTGCTGATCTCTGGACCTGGTGTCGGGCAGCTCAGATTCTAATCTTGTCCTATTCAGGTGTGTTCTTGCCTCCAATGTCCAGTTTTCAGAACTAGCGCATTTTCTTTTGTGGGAGCTCTCAATGGCCTTTTATATATTCCATAGACACAGAGTCTGCCTAGTTGATCATGTAGATTTAATCTGAAGCTTGTACAGCTGATGGAAAGGTTTGGGGTCTTTTTCCTTAGCCACACTGCCCCTTGGTTTCAATTGTGGTTTTATTTCCACCTCTGCGATATGGGTCGTCCACTGGGGTTTGCTCCTGAGGTTGCCCTGGAGGACTTGGGTTTACCCCTGTGAGGGCCAGTTGTGGAGGTGGTGCAGCTGCTTGAGTCACAGGGGTTCTGGCAGCACCAGGTACTCAGGGGGTTAGCAGCTGGGGCAGCAGGAAATACAGTGCTCTATAAAGGTATGGGAACCAGTGTTGGCCAATATGCTCTAGTATTCTTGACTGGAGAAGCCCCTCTCCCTGACAGAGAAGCCTGGCAGGCCACAGTCTACAGGGTCGCAAAGAGTCAGACACAACCGAAGCAACCCTGTGTGCATAGACGCAGGACTCTTTTTGCCTGTGGCAGCTCTGCCCCAGTGGGAGTTGAGTGTGAAGGTGCCCTGGCTGCTTGGCTTGTGGGGACCCCGGTGGTGCCAAGTGTGCAGAGATATGCACCGCCTCGGCTTCAGGAGTTATGGCCTTATCAGTCTATTTTTGAGCCTCTTGTAGCTGGTGATTAGAAGGCCTCTTTGGCCAGTCTTTCTCTGTAGTTCAGCCCATTGAAGCACTTAAAGGGCTGCCTTGCCTAGGGTCCTTCTCTGTTGTTCAGAGCGTCAGGCACATAGAAGGACCCCCCTGGTGGAGGTCCTACTCTGTAGATCAGCATGTCAGGCACTTAAAAGGGCGCCCTGGGTGGAGTCCTAGTCTGTAGCTCAGAGTGTCAGGTGTTTGATGGGGCAACCACTCTATTGTTTAGCTGCGGATGCTGGGGTGTGGGGAGAGAGAGTCTATGGTGATCGCTCCGCCATCTACGTGTGACTCAGAAGTATCAACTTGCTTCCATGGCTGCCTGGCTTTCCTCCACTGACATTTCCCACCATGATCTCCTCCCTCACATCCCCTCAATCCATCTCTCTACAGTCAACATCAGCCCTCGCCTTGGGATTGCTCCACAATCCTTAAACTCCAGCTCCCAGCCACTGAGCCTTCCAGGGGACCAGCATTTTTGTCTCGGGTATGCCTGGCTGTGGCAAGGACTATCTGATTCTCATTCTCATTCCATTTAAGCTGCCACAGATCAGCTGTTTCACTCTCAGCCTTAAGTGTTTCTCCTTTGACTCAGACAGTTGCCCCAATGTGGGGATCTGACCCCTGCTTTGTTTCCTCAACCCACTGAGGACAGGTGCAGTCCTACTAACACTCCTGTTTTCCCCTGTAGTTCCTTTATCCTACCGAGTTTTGTCGGTTCTATATATTCTTCTCAACTGGTTAGGTACTTCTGTCCACTCTCAGCTGGTGTTCTGCAGGCACTTCTAGGTCCAAAGGTGTCTTCCTGATGTATCCGTGGAGAGAGATCTACTCCAAGTCCACCTACTCCTCTGCAATCTTGTTTGATCCTCCTTGAAGTTTCTTTACTAAAAACGAGAAGTCAGTTTATCAAAGATTTGTAATTATGTCACCTTCAGGGGTAACTACTACTGCAATTGTGTGTGTGTGTGTGTGTGTGTGTGTGTGTGCGTGTGTGCAACTTCTATCATAGGCTTCCCAGTTAGCTGACTGTAAAGAATCTGCCTGCAATGTGGGAGACATGGGTTTGATCCCTGCGTTGGGAAGAGCCCCTGGAGAAGGGAATTGCTACCCACTCCAGTATTCTTGCCAGGAGAATTCCAGGGACAGAGGAACCTGGGGGGCTATAGTCCATGGGGTCGCAAAGAGTCAAACACGACTGGGCTTCTAACACTTCACTTCAAAACTTCTCTCTGCTGCTGCTGCTAAGTCGTTTTAGTTGTGTCCGACTCTGTGTGACACCATAGATGGCAGGCCATCAGGCTCCCCCGTCCCTGGGATTCTCCAGCCAAGAACACTGGAGTGGGTTGCCATTTCCTTCTCCAATGCATGAAAGTGGAAAGTGAAAGTGAAATCGCTCAGCCGTGTGGGACTCCTGGCAACACCATGACTGCAGCCTACCAGGCTCCTCCGTCCATGAGACTTTCCAGGCAAGAGTACTGGAGTGGGGTGTCATTGCCTTCTCTGAAACTTCTCTCATAGGCTCATATCAAAAGATAATTGGATCAAATTGAGTGCTAAAAAATTCTACTTTTGCTGAGCTGCTTCAGCTATTTTTAGGGATTATGTAGAAAGCTATGAACATACGACCTGTTAAAATCAAGAATTTTGGAAAAAGTTAGCTGCTTCATTCAGACACAGTCACCAATATTAATTTTTAATATGGGAATTAGCTGCTCCTGGAAGCTCACCGAATAAAAATTATCCTATTTGCAACTGAGGAGAATTTGAAGGAAGGATAAATGATTGACAATAAATATGTCTCTAGGTTGTCAAAACAGTTAGATAAAAGACTACAAATTGCAGTCCATTTTCTAGCAATTTTATCAGCTGTGACAGTCCTGACATCCTCTGGAATGGCTTACTGAAAGAAGCTTCGTGTTCCTGATGTACGATACTTTAAATTCTCTAAAGAACTCCAAAAAAACACACTGTGATTCTAACAGAGTTTGATGTGAAGTTCCATGGTGGCCATACAATGCAGGTTACACAATGCACCACTCCCTGTACCTACAATCACTGACCACACAGGGAGTGTCCCAGTTTCGGGTGGTGCTTGGGCTGCTGAATCAGTCGACATTTTTCTGGGTGACCTTGCGCCTGCTTGGGGTGGCTGCAAGTGAATTTTAGAGTGAGGAAGGGCAGAAGATTAAATCAAACTCTAGCCTTAAATCCTTTCCTTTCAATGATCCTTCATTTTCACCTGAGTATTTGGGTCATTTGTCCTTGGAAAAAGTTGGAGGCCTCTGTGGGCCCTGTCTCCTCAGCCCCATAGGGGTCTTTCTTCTCTGGGTATGTGGTACCAGGGCTAGAACCTGGTAGGAGCATGCATAAGGGCCTTTCTTACTGTCTCCCTTGCCTAGAAATTGCTCACCAAGAGTGAGCTCATTTCTCACATCCTAAGGAGGAAGGATGAGAGGTGCCAGTGTCACAGACACCCAAGAGCTGCTTCAAGAAAAGGCCTCTATGTGGGTCACTTGCAATCTCCAGCCAGATGGCCATCCAAGCTGACTCACCTGAGCTCCTGGAGCTCCAACGTGACCTAATCACCTTTTCTAGCAGCCTCCCAACTCTGCTGTTCTACCAGGATGCTCATGTTCACTCTCCTAGAAGTAGCAGGAGCCCCAAGAAATGGGCTGACCACTAGGTCCCTGCTGAGGACGACAGCTGGCCCAGTGGTGCTGAACAGCATCTGTGTCATTGGAGCCCTTTTCAGTGTTCCCATACCTCTCAGCATTCCCCACCTGGGTTTGATGGTGGAGGCAGTTCTTTTGTCAACTTGAGCATGCACCCAAAGCTTTTCCCACAGGAGCCTGTTTTTGTTTGTTTGTCTGCTTTTTTTTTTTTTTTTTGACCACTTGGGTGGCATGTGGAATCTTAGTTCCCAGTCCAGGGATCAAACCCAAGCCCCCTGCACTGGAAGTATGAACCACCGGTGGTCTTAACCACTGGACACCAGTGGTGTCTCACAGGAGCCTGGTTGGAGCAAACTTCTCACCATATATATGTTCCTAAGCTGGTGGGAAGAAATGATGGTAGATTCTTAGTGTCTCAACACCTGATCATTTCCACTGTGTAAATACATTTCTTATTTTTTTTTAAATTTTTTAAATTTACAATATTGTGTTGGTTTTGCCATATATCAACATGAATCCACCACAGGTATACATGTGTTCCCCATCCTGAACCCTCCTCCCTCCTCCCTCCCCATACCATCCCTCTGGGCCGTCCCAGTGCATCAGCCCCAAGCATCCAGTATCATGCATTGAACCTGGACTAGCGACTTGTTTCATATATGATATTATACATGTTTCAATGCCATTCTCCCAAATCATCCCACCCTCTCCCTCTCCCACAGAGTCCAAAAGACTGTTCTATACATCAGTGTCTCTTTTGCTGTCTCGTATACAGGGTTATTGTTACCATCTTTCTAAATTCCATATATATGTATTAGTATACTGTATTGGTGTTTTTCTTTCTGGCTTACTTCACTCTGTATAATAGGCTCCAGTTTCATCCACCTCATTAGAACTGATTCAAATATATTCTTTTTAATGGCCGAGTAATACTCCATTGTGTATATGTATCACAGCTTTCTTATCCATTCATCTGCTGATGGACATCTAGGTTGCTAAATCAGAATTGAAAGAGACACGTGTAACCCACTGTTCATCGCAGCACTGTTTATAAATACATTTCTTTACATCATTCTTATAATGAAAACATTCCTTTGTCCTTTAAATGCATACACATACTCCTTGAAGTCTGTATTTCTAAGACTTTATTTATCCTACTTTCTCACATTTTTCTTCCCTGCTCCAGATTGTGGAATATATACAAAAAGTTTGGGGTAAAAATCATGACTTTCCCATAATTTTTCCTTTGGAGAGAAATTGTCCTCTCTTCCCTCCATCCTCTCCTGTTTTACTCTCTCTTTTCTCTACCCCTTTCCCTCCTTCCCTTTTCAATCCTCTTTTCTTTTCCTTCATTTTTCTTATCTCCTCATTTTTATTTGACAAAACCTATCTCGTTTTCATAAACAAATCTAAGTAGATACCAATACTGACATTGATGACACATGAAGAAAATTACTTTTAGAGTGAACTTTTTCAGGATGAACATTGAGAACGATATTTCACATTTATTCACCATGAAGAGACTTCCACATATTAGTCATATGCAATATATTTTAGCAGAGTTTTTTCTTTGAAAGCAGGAGGAATATTTCTGTGGAGTTCAAGTTCTGATGATGACGACATTAAGTGAAAATCATTAGTTATTAAGGGAACAGTCTATCATTAGGCTAGACCAGGTGGGGTTTGTGTTACTCACTTCCTCCCCAGTCTTCTCCCAAGGGATAGACTTTCAATGTTCTGAGCAGAGAGGCCAGGTGTGTTATGAGAACATAACATTTCCTCTTTAGCTCCATGAAATTGATTTAAGAGAACATATTTGCTTTTCTGCAATTCAGAGAAATGACTCAGAGAAATTAAAATCACCAACTCCCTTTGGTGATGCTTTACTTTCTTTCATGGCAGATCTATTCCTCCCATGAGCAATTTCTTACACTGAGAAAGCCTCAAGAATGTGCCCTATTAATATCACTTGAAAAAATCTATAATGATAAATGGTATAATAAACAAGCCAAGGCATGCAATAATAATGAGTTTTTAAAAATAGAAATTGAAAGAAAGGAAATAAAGTATATCGATTAACCAAGACTTCCCCCCCCCAGAAATCTAACACTCTTGTAACTTTTTCAATATTTTATAATGCAATTATCCTTATGTATTCATATCTATTTCTAAAAGTTCTGTTAATGCTGCCTATTTACTAAACTTATCTAAAGAAATAAAGAAAATAACCATCTATGTCAGCTAGATGTAGTCTTTTTTCTCAGTTTATTTATTTTTATAGTTTGTGTCTTACTAGACTTCATTTTCGAAAGATGACATGCCCACTGCTCACAGCAGCTGCAATCCATTAGCCTAATGGATTGGAATTATAGGTTGCCTTGGGAATTGTCTATTGTGTGGTAACATCAAATGTAAACCCTACTGTGAAAAGTCTTGACACTATTAAATGTGAAAAATACAATGTGTTCAGTAAAATGTTAAGAAAAGAAATGTAGGGCATTTGACTAACCAACCAGAAAGCAATATGAAGTTTATGCTGAAATAGAAACTCCTTGTGTTTTCTTGTTGTTGGAGTTGAGCAGAGTAATCACGCACTGTCATTTACCACTCAGCAGTGTAGGATGAATAATACTAACTGCTTAGATATCCCCGTTTCCAACTAAATACTGGTCATAGACTATTGCTGTGCAGTGCTTAGTCACTCAGTTGTGTCCAACTCTTTGTGACCCAGTGGACTGTAGCCTGCCAGGCTTCTCTGTCCGTGGGGATTCTCCAGGCAAGAATACTAGAGTGGGTTGCCATGCCCTCCTCCAGGGAATCTTCCCAATACAGGGATTGAACCTAGGTCTCCTGCATTGCAGGCAGATTCTTTAGCAGCTGAGCTACCAGGGAAGCCTAGACTATTGCTAGATATGCCTTCTTTCTACTCAGAATTCTACCTTATGAACGCTTTCATTCATTCAACAGAAAACATCTGAGCGCCTGCTCTGTGCCACACATTGTGAAGGTACAAGGTTTATAGACGTGCCAATGCCAGTAAATGACAAACAAGGAAAAATCAGGCTCTTTTCCTCTCAGCTCTATCACAGACTGCCATTACCACCCTGCCAACACATAGGAGTTTTCTGTTTGGGATCAGCTCTGCAAGAGCATTCACACACCTATGCAAACAGAGTTCATATATTTGTACTATTTAATAATTTATAATAGTCTTTCTTATATACTTAGCACTGTTCTAAGGTGCAGAGAAAATTACACAAAAACTTGGTTTCTGACCTCCAGCCTGTACATTTGTAAAATGGAACATCCACTCGCTCATTTATTCATTCAACAAGCAATTGCTGAGTGCTTATTTTGTGCTGATTTTGGGTGTGTGTTAAGTAATGAACAAATGAAGTGTGAAAATATGAGGATGGAGGTCAGGAAACTGAAGAAATGGTGAATAGGGTAGAAGCTACATGAGCCAAGCTGGAAGACTAGGATTCTCAAGGACTAATGTATTGCAGAATGTAGAGTCCAGGTTGCCTGGAGAATCCCAGGGATGGGGGAGCCTGGTGGGCTGCCGTCTATGTGGTCGCACAGAGTTGGACACGACTGAAGCGACTTAGCAGCAGCGGCAGCAGCAGAGTCCAGGTACATGCCAGGAAGGCAGAAACTGAGTAGAAGAGAAGCAATCAATGAGTTCAAATGGAGAGAATGTAAGGAGACAATGAGAGCCTGGAGTGAGGCTGGGGAAAGGGTGCCTCCATCTCAGAAGTGTGTAGATATAATCAAGGACTGGTGCAGAAGGAATGGCCTCTGAAGCCAGAGCTTGGCTGGAGGGATCAGATCTGGATAAATTGATGGAGAAGGGGGAGCAGTACTTCTAGTCAGTTGAGATCACAGTTTGTGTACAGGCTTGGAAATAATAGTGAGAATTGCAAGTCAAGCAGAAAGGGACAGATATAAACAAACTGGAGCATTTGAAATAGAACCTGAGATTAATGAACTAAGATATATCAATTATTACTCTAAAGAAAAGATTTACAAAACTTTTGCTTCTAGGCTTGGTTGTTCAACTTTGTTTGCATATTACCTTACTCTTCAAATAAATCATTCATTGAGCTCTTGATGGTTATTATAACCTATACCTGAAAGAATCTTAATATTGCATATTCCTATAAGAATTACAGACAAATATTTGGAGATTAAAATTTTGATAGGGTGTCTAGAGAAGAGTCCTTACTGGGGAGTGCCATTTCAGTAGAGACCTGAAGGATCTAAGAGTGAGAAACTTTCCAAAATAGAAAAACCAAGTAAAAATGTAGTCTTCTACTTACTCCTACGCTTGGCTCCAGATTTGTTCCATCACTTAATTGTAAAAAATTACCTGCACCAAATGACCCTGCATTAAATATTATGCTTTTGTGATAGAATGACTCAAATAAGGGTAAATATCTAATTTAGTTCCATGACAGAGATATCTTGTCTATTCCTGACATTTTCCCTAACATATCAATTTTGACATTAAGCATGTTGATTTTCTTGGAAAAATATCCCATTTGAAATTTTATGGAAATTGCATTAAATCAGCATATACATAAAATTCTGCACACTGTTCCAAAGTGCTAAGTGATTCCCCACACATCCGGGAAATTCTTTGTGACACAAGCTGGATGTCCTACAGTTCAACTAAATTCTGACACTGTCTACCTGGAGATAGTGTCAGATCCCACAAGTTAAGGGCTTTGTCCTACAAGACTACCCCTACTCCCCAACGTCAAAACCCAGTCACCCAGACTATCATACTGGCTATGGATTAGAGATTCTAAGGATTCCCTTCTTGGGCTTGGTTAACTTGTTAGAAAAGAACACAAAACTCAGATATTTTATCTACTGGATCACAGGTTTATTATAAAAGAGTATACTTAGGAACAGCCAGATGGAGGAGATGCCTAGGGCAAAGGGATGTGAGATGGGGCTCAAAGCTTCCATGCTCTGTCCCAGAGTGCCTCTCCTCAAACTGGTATGTGTTCCCCAACACAGAAGCTCTCCCAGTCCTATCCTTTGGGTTTATATATATATATATATATATATATATATATATATATATATATATATATATAAAGGGTCATGTGTATTTAGATATGATGTACATACAAAATATGTGTTTTAAAATTTAACTTAATCTTTTTTAAGACGACTATTTTTTTAATAGTCTTTATTGAATTTGTTATAATATCGCTTTTGTTTTATGTCTTGGTTTTTTGTCTGTGAAGCATGTGGGATCTTAGCTCACTGACCAGGAATTGAATCCTCACCCCTTGTATTGGAAGGTGAAATCATAACCACTGAAGCACCAGGGAAATCCCATTAAATTTAACTTAATCTTGAACAGGTGGCACTAGTGGTAAAGAACCCACCCCGCCAGTGCAGGCCAGACACAAGAGACGTGGGTTCGATCCCTGGGTTGGGAAGATCCCCTGGAGGAGGGTGTAGCAACCCACTCCAGTATTCTTGCCTGGAGAATCCCATGGACAGAGGAACCTGGGGGGTTACAGTCCACTGGATTGCAGAGAGTCAGATATGAATGATGTGACTTAGCATTCATGCCTGCAATCTTAAACAAATTTGAGGGCTGAAGTGGCAGTTTTTTTCTTTCACGGCTCATTGGAGTTTTGTGTCTACCAGAGCTGAGTTCTGCTACTTTCCTGGAATCGGTTTAGCTCCTTTCATTCATCTTGGGTGAATGTAAGCATCTCAGGTTCAGTCTCCAGACATTTTTTGAGTCTATGGTTTAGTCCCTTAGTGGTACCTACTTTCCTTCTCTGACTCAGCTTCCTTCCCTTTCTTCTTAAGCTTCCTGTTCTGTGTTCTGCCATGTGATTTGTTGTGTCCCTTTGAAGAGTTCTGTTATTTATTAAGGCCAAAAATGTATTGAAAGTTGCTTATATTTGCTGTAAATATCTTGGGAGTCTTAAACCGCATTTAATTGGTACACAAGTGGCAAGTTAGACCAGTCTCATAAATGTCTCAGAGAGCACTTATGTTCACTGCATTTTATAACGTTTATGTACAGTGCATTAATTAGAAAGTGCAGTGGCGATTGCCATCTTCCCACTGGACGAAAATGACAAAATACAAATATCTTTACTAAAGGTAGCACAGTTAATTAACTTTCCTGCATTATACTTCATCATATATAAAGCAATTTGCTTTTAGAAATAGAATATGGCTCGCTACATTATTGCTTTTACAAATTCCATGTTCCTCTTTGTGCAACAAACTCAGCCAGTGAGTTTTATTTGGAAAATTCCTAATCTATGAACTATTACTTATTCTGCATTTTATATCAGAAGACCAACTTTTAAATGGCTCATGAATCAAATAAACCTAATTGATTAAATGTTCACTCATACTTACGGGTCTGATTAGGCAAGGAGAATCCTATGTACAAATCATTTTGTACTGCTTTTGTTCATGTAAGGCACCTCAGTGATATTAAATATTGATATTTAATGAATATTGGTATGCATTAAATCAATTGTATTTGCTATTTCATTATTGAAATAATGAATATTGATATTATTATATAATGAATATTGATATTTCATTATTGTAGCACTTTGTTAACATTATCTGATATGTTAAAAAATACAAAACAAAAGAGGTATAAAGAGAGGGTGATTTAATTTTACAAAGAAAACTCCCCAGACTCAATACCTTAGGTGTACTTGAAGGATTTAATTTTTGGGCAATACTTCATGATGAGCATTTTTCAGGTAGTGGAGAAGGCATGCAGTGAAATAGCAGAGCTATATAGAGTCATGCTTCCTAATTTCTCTTCCTGAGAGTATTCAAAGTGGATAAACCTCGGAATCTGACTGTATATAAGGAAATAATAAAATACAGTGGTGTCAGCACCCAAAAATATAACCAAAAAGCAAGCACATGATCAGAGAGAAGTTAAGCCAAATATCTGCTTTTTTCCTCTAGGCGCTATTCTCCATTTCCAATTTGTAAACTCTCAGTCTTCCTGATAGAATACTGTCTGTCACTGTACAAGCCCCCACGGCCTCAGTCCATGAAGTTGTTTATCTTAAGAACAGTCCTAAGTTGGCTTCTTACTGCTCTTAGTTCTCCCTGCAACTCACTTTCAGAGGATGATTGCTTGTGGTACTGAGACTGTGTTCACTTGAGAAGATGCTGCTCCCAAGTACACTTGCTTCAAACCCCCCTTTCATATCTGTATCACTTAATTGTCCAGAATTTTATTAATGTAGGATTATGATTGCATGGTACACTTGACTGAAGGTTTGGATAACAGGTGAAATATCAAATCAGAAGATAAAACTTGAAACTGGATGTAAAACATAAAAATAGAACTGTTTTGATAGTCCAAGGAAAGAGCAGACATTTCAACCCATGTGCATGTGTGCACACATACTCATACTGACACACACTCACAGTCAACCAAGACCTGTTTGCTCGTTTTGACAAACAAGTCTGAGAGACTCAAGGCTAACCTCCAAACTCCTTTTGAAAAACCCTCTCCATTACCTTCTTGACATTGTGGCAATCCAAAGCCGAAGCAGTCCATAGAAATAACAATGCAGAGAGAAGTAGTACTCAGCTGACAAAGAAATCGCAAACGGGCCTCTATGTTCAGCCTGTTTATTTAGAAATATGGTTGATTTACAATTTTGTGTTAGTTTCTTGTATATGGCCAAGTGACACAGATACACACACACACACATACACACACACATATATATGGCTTCCCTGGTAGCTCAGGGAATTATATACTCATTCAAATTAGTGTTACTATTCTTGAAAAAGTGTGTGTGTGCTCCAAGATTTTCTTACTAGAAAAAAAAAATATATATATATATATACACATATGGCTTCCCTGGTGGCTCGGATAGTAGAGAATCTGCCTGCAAAGTGGGAGACCTGAGTTCAATCCCTGGGTTGGGAAGATCCCCTGGAGAAGAGAATGGCTACCCACTCCCATATTCTGGCCTGGAGAATTCCATGGACAGAGAAGCCTGGTGGGCAGAGGAGCCTGGTGGGCTACAGTTTATAGGGTCGCAAAGAGTCCCTTGGACTGCAAGGAGATCCAACCAGTCCATTCTGAAGGAGATCAGCCCTGGGATTTCTTTGGAAGGAATGATGCTAAAGCTGAAACTCCAGTACTTTGGCCACCTCATGCGAAGAGTTGACTCATTGGAAAAGACTCTGATGCTGGGAGGGATTGGGGGCAGAAGGAGAAGGGGATGACAGAGGATGAGATGGCTGGATGGCATCACCGACTCGATGGACATGAGTTTGAGTGAACTCCGGGAGTTGGTGATGGACAGGGAGGCCTGGCGTGCTGCGATTCATGGGGTCACAAAGAGTCGGACGACTGAGCGACTGAACTGAACTGAACTGAAAGAGTCAGACAGGACTGAGCAACTAACACATTACTTTTTACATTTTTCCTTTATGGTTTATTACAGGATATTGAAAATAGTTCTCCTGTGCTATAGAGGAGGACCTTGTTGATTATCTAGGAATTTTTCAGGCAAGAATACTGGAGTGGGTAGCCATTCCCTTTTCCAGGGGATCTTCCTGACTGAGGGATTGAACCAGGATCTCTTGGATTGCATGCAGATTCTTTACCGTCTGAGCCACCAGGGAAGCCCCATTTTATATTTAGTAGCTTGCATTTGCTAATCCCAGTCTCCTACTTTATCTCTCCCCAGCCCCTTTCCCCCAGAGAAGGCAATGGCAACCCACACCAGTACTCTTGCCTGGAAAATCCCACGGACGGAGGAGCCTGGTAGGCTGCGGTCCATGGGGTCATGAAGAGTCGGACATGACTGAGCGACTTCATTTTCACTTTTCACTTTCATGCATTGGAGAAGGAAATGGAAACCCACTCCAGTGTTCTTGCCTGGAGAGTCCCAGGGACGGGGGAGCCTGGTGGGCTGCCATCGATGGGGTCGCACAGAGTTGGACACGACTGAAGCGCCTTAGCAGCAGCAGCAGCAGCAGCCCCTTTCCCCTTTGGTAAGCACAAATTTGTGTTCTATGTCCATGAGTCTGTTTCTGTTTCATAAACAGGCTCATTTGTATCATGTTTTAGATTCCACATATAAGTGACATTATATGGTATTTGTCTTTTTCTTTATGACTTACTTCACTTTGTATGGTAATCTCTCAGTCATCCATGTTGCTGCAAATGGCATTCTTTCGTTCTTTTTTTTAATGACTTATTCAATCCATGGTGGCTCAGATGGTAAAGAATCTGCCTGCAGTGTGGGAGACTGGAGTTTGATTCCTGGGTTGGGAAGGTCCTCTGGAGAAGGTAATGGCAAGCCACTCTAGTGTTCTTGCCTGAAAAACCCCATGGACAGAGGAGCCTAGAGGTCTACAGTCCATGGGGTCCCACTGAGTTGGACACGACTGAGCTAGTTAGTCCTAACACTTTCACTTTCAACCCATTTTGGTTTAATTTGCCAGGGAGGTATGCCTTGTTTTTCTGCTGGAAATTTTCTAGTAAGTATATCTTGGAACACACACACACACTTTTTAAAAAAGAATAGCATTAATATGAATGAGTATAATCTGACTGCACACTTTGGTAGAATATCTGCCTGCAAGTGCAGGAGATGTGAGCTCAATTGCTGGGTCAGGAAAATCCCCTGGAGGAAGATCCCCTGGAGAAAGAACTGACAACTCACTCTAGTTCTTGCCTTGGCAATCCCATGTGGTCGCAAAAGAGTAGGACACAGCAATAAAGATAATTAGTTTTTTGTTAAATATAACTTTAAATTCCAAAATATTCTTAGTCTAAAGGTAATAGCATTTTCCTTCTCTTTTCACCTTTTTTTTTTCCCCAAAGAAGCTCTAAACACATTCCATTCTGTAAAAACTGATAATTAATTGTAATGTTTCACCAAACCAAGCTCTATTTCATTAACAGTCAATTTTAGTTATACAGACTTAATTGGGATTTCATTTTAACTTCTATCACCAATCTCTGAAAGTATAAATGATACAGACTTTTTGAGAGCAAATTCCCAGGGTGGGGACATTGTGGTTCCAGCTTTTAGATTACTGATAATACTTTCAAGTGCCTATAATACTCTGGGATCGAAACTGTCAGAAGTAATCACTTCTGTTGACCTAAACCATATGGCGCTAGTGGTAGAGAACCCACCTGCCAATGCAAGAGGAGACCTAGGAGATGTGAGTTTGATCCCTGGACAATCCCCTGGAGAAGGGAATGGCAACCCACTCCAGTGTTGTTGCCTGGAGAATCCCATGGACAGAGGAGCCTGGTGGGCTACAGTCCATAGGGTTGCAAAGAGTTGGACACAACTGAAGCAACTTATGCATGAGCACAAATAGACTGCCAGTTATTTCTACAGATGAAAAAAAAAAGGTGGAGGGAGGTGTTCAGGATCAGCAAAAAATTGCGGTTAGGGATCTTCAACCATGTGCAACTCCTCCAACAACAAGGGGGGAATGCTTTTATAAAGGGGAAAAGAGATTAGAAAGGCTATAATAAGCAGAGTCCATTTTCCACTTCTGATGTTTTTCATGGAGAAATTTATTTACTAATTTGCAAGGTGGAAGTAATTTTTCTTGCAGTTGTATTGTTGGGTCTCTTCATTTAATTTTAAAATTTAACAATTAAGTTATCTTGCAGATGGTGTTGCAGCCATGAAATTAAAAGACATTTACTCGAGAAGACTCTTGAGAGTCCCTTGGACTGCAAGGAGATCCAACCAGTCCATTCTGAAGGAGATCAACCCTGGGATTTCTTTGGAAGGAATGATGCTAAAGCTGAAACTCCAATACTTTGGCCACTTCATGCGAAGGGTTGACTCATTGGAAAAGACTCTGATGCTGGTAGGGATTGGGGGCAGGAGGAGAAGGGGACGACAGAGGATGAGATGCCTGGATGGCATCACCGACTAGATGGATGTGAGTTTGAGTGAACTCTGGGAGTTGGTGATGGACAGGGAAGCCTGGCGTGCTGCAATTCATGGGGTCACAAAGAGTTGGACACAACTGAGCCACTGACCTGAACTGAAGTAAAAATAGTTTTTGTTTCTTACAGAAGGAATAATAATTTGCTTCACATTTTAAAAAGATAAGATGAGAATGAGTTTCTTCTAGGCTGTGGAAAAATAAAACTCAAAAAGATGTAAATGTTACACCAACAGACCACAGTCTTAACAAATGAAATGGACAATAACTCACCGGTACCCACTTGTGTGCAGAGAGTTGGATATGACTGAATGACTGAGCATACACAAACACACTTCCAATGAAAGTGCAATTGAGCTAGTGGGATATGTCAGAAAGTAGTGATATGTTAAGGCACTGCAATTCTCATCACTTTACATTTTAAGTTCCAAGGTAGGATGAGTGGTTAGAACAGAGATGCTTGTAAGGTCTCAGATTTAGTATTCTCCAACAATTAGTGGCATGTTTACATCCTGCTTGTTACCAGGGAAAGTTGGTTCAGAGTTAATAAAAGTCTGTTGTTTCTACATCAAAAGTAAATTGAAATATACGTTCAATGGTTGGAGTAGGTGAAGTGCGTCTGCTTTTATATAAAGAACCCCACTTTTTAAAAAAGTTATGACAAGTAATGCTCAATTATAAAGAACATATATTATGACTCAATGCTGTCCAATACTTGTATCCTTTCTTAATGAGCTCTGCTAACCGAATTATGTCAGTCATCAAAACAAAATATGACTTAAATGTTTACATGGTTTATTGACATAAGGTTGTACTCAGTAGGTTTTTTGTTTTTAAATTAAAGTGATTTGGAATATTCTGAATGGTATTTGGGATACTGGAATGGCCATGAGCACTTCTTGTTTGTAAACTGTCCTGCCAAACAAATATAAAGCAACCTAGAATAATTTAGTCTTGATCAACACAGATCAAAGAGAGTGAAAAGATTGGGAATGAGCCAAAGTTATCTGAATCAACTGTTAACATAGAAAATCAAACTCCAAATGACTCTCCATTGTTTTGTCCATAGCAACAATGAATTTGATGATTCAGCATCATACGATTGAATTTTCCAATGGTTAAGAAAGAGTTGGCATCTGTAGCTCTGTTTCTGTGTTTTAGAGAACTCTGCTCAATACTTTGTAATGGCCTATATAGGAAAAGAATCTAAAAAAGAGTTGAGGTATATATATGTATAACTGATTTACTTTACTCTACATCTGAAACTAACAGAACATTATACATCAACTATGAGTCAATAAAATTAAAAAACATTACTAAATAAAAAAAATGGTAAATTCTCCAGCTCCTTTGATCAAGTTAATCAGTATTTTAAAATAAACCAAATATTAAGGACTAAATTAGAAGTCTTTTCATCCTGAATTACCTAATTTTGTTATTTTTGTGAATTAAATTCGATAATCATTGCTGTTCTTCTTAGTATTACTCTCTTTACATGGCAACCACTTGATGAAACCAGAGATTTGTTGATCAAAGATTAGAAAGTTTCATTTCATTTAGGCTTGCTACACACTGTTAGATTTATCTGCCCCTATGAAACAAATTGCTCCCAAAGACACTTTGAATGAAGCCTGATCCATAATCTCTGTCAGCTGCATGTTGAACTCAGTGTATCTGTCACATTTTTTTATTAAAGGAAAGCAAATGTATTGAAATGGATATGATATTTTGAAAAATATATCTAATCTACAGTATACATGTATTCTCAGGCTAGCAATGGAGCTTAATTTAACAGAAAAACTTTATGGCCCATTCTGGTGTTTAGTTTATAGCCTCTGTATCTTGTTTGCCAAAACAATAAAAAGTCTGCTTTATGTAATCAACAAAAATAACGAGCATTTTCATGGTTGAGCAAACTGAGAGATAGTTCATTGTAATCTGCTTTATGGTTATAACTGAAAAAATTATAAAAGACTGGTTAAATATGTACATCAAAAGAGTGTTTCCATAGTGAAATTTGCAAATGTATATGGTCTTCATTTTAAAAAATCAGAGTTTCTCTACATGGGGAGGAAAGCAGAAAGAAAGTCATAGTGAATCATATGACTTTCATATCAGAAAGTCAAAGTGAATTACAGTGAAAGCAAAAGCTAATAATAAGGCTAAGGTAAATGTTGCAATTTAAACATTAGAAATTACATTTGATTTTATTAGAAAAAATTATTTTATTTACTTTTATTAATATGTAAAAGTACTTGATTTTATTTAAAAGAAAGACAGAAATGTCAAACTAAATCTCTCAGGTTAACAGTTCAGTTTAATTTTTTCTGGTGAAAAAAATACGTAAATCTTCATGAGTCCCCATCTGTGACATTATAATGAAGCCATTCTCCAAGAAAAAGAAATGCAAAAAAGCAAAATGGCTGTCTGAGGAGGCCTTACAAATAGCTGTGAAAATAAGAGAAGCAAAAAGCAAAGGAGAAAAGGAAAGAAATAAGCATCTGAATGCAGAGTTCCAAAGAATAGCAAGGAGAGATAAGAAAGCCTCCCTTATGGATCCATGTGAAGAAATGGAGGAAAACAATAGAACAGGAAAGACTAGAGATCTCTTCAAGAAAGAGATGGGGATACCAGAACACCTGACCTACTTCTTGAGAAATCTGTATGCAGGTCAGGAAGCAACAGTTAGAACTGGACATGGAACAACAGACTGGCTCCAAATAGGAAAAGGAGTACATCAAAGCTATATATCGTCACCCTGCTTATTTAACTTAGATGTTGAGTACATCATGAGAAACGCTGGACTGGAAGAAGCACAAACTGGAATGAAGATTGCTGGGAGAAATATCAATAACCTCAGATATGCAGATGACACTACCCTTATGGCAGAAAGTGAAGAACTAAAGAGTCTCTTGATGAAAGTGAAAGAGGAGAGTGAAAAAGTTGGCTTAAAGCTCAACATTTAGAAAACTAAGATCATGGCATCTGGTCCCATCACTTCATGGGAAATAGATGAGGAAACAGTAGAAACAGTGGCTGACTTTATTTTTCTGGGCTCCAAAATAACTGCAGATGGTGACTGCAGCCATGGAATTAAAAGACACTTACTCCTTGGAAGGAAAGTTATGACCAACCTAGATAGCATATTCAAAAGCAGAGTCATTACTTTGTCAACAAAGGTCCATCTAGTCAAGGCTATCGTTTTTTCAGTGGTCATGTATGGATGTGGGAGTTGGACTATAAAGAAAGCTGAGCGCTGAAGAATTGATGCTTTTGAACTGTGGTGTTGGAGAAGACTCTTGAGAGTCCCTTGGACTGCAAGGAGATCCAACCAGTCCATTCTAAAGGAGATCAGTCCTGGGTGTTCATTGGTAGGACTGATGTTGAAGCTGAAACTCCAACACTTTGGCCACCTGATGCAAAGAGCTGACTCATTTGAAAAGACCCTGATGCTGGGAAAGGTAGAGAGCAAGAGGAGAAGGGGATGACGGCGGATTAGATGGTTGGATGGCATCACCAACTCAATGGGCATGGGTTTGGGTGGACTCCGGGAGTTGGTGATGGACAGGGAGGCCTGGCATGCTGTGGTCCATGGGGTCGCAAAGAGTCAGACATGAGTAAGTGACTGAACTGACTGAATGCAGCCATAGCCAAAAATTTCAAAGTTTCTTAAGGACTTATAGATAAATATTGTTGTAAAAAATAATCTTTAGAATATATGAATATGCTTAATTTTATATAGACTGTTTACTCCTTATCTCCATTCTCATATCAACATAGTGTCTTAAGGCCACACATGTAACAAATCCTAGGCATTGTTCTTCTATCTACATTTTTTCCTTGTAAGTACTAAGCTATCAATATGTAATACATTTTTTATTCAACAAAAAGAACACATGTTTTTAAAAACTCATGCAAATGTATTCTTTTTAATGGCTGAGTAATACTCCATTGTGTATATGTACCACAGCTTTCTTATCCATTCATCTGCTGATTTGAATCAGTTCTAATGAGGTGGATGAAACTGGAGCCTATTATACAGAGTGAAGTAAGCCAGAAGGAAAAACATAAATACAGTATACTAACGCATATATATGGAATTTAGAAAGATGGAAACAATAACCCGGTGTACAAGACAGCAAAAGAGACACTGATGTATAGAACAGTCTTATGGACTCTGTGGGAGAGGGAGAGGGTGGGAAGATTTGGGAGAATGGCATTGAAACATGTAAAATATCATGTAAGAAACGAGTTGCCAGTCCAGGTTCGATGCACGATACTGGATGCTTGGGGCTAGTGCACTGGGACGACCCAGAGGGATGGTATGGGGAGGGAGGAGGGAGGAGGGTTCAGGATGGGGAACACATGTATACCTGTGGTGGATTCATTTTGATATTTGGCAAAACTAATACAATTATGTAAAGTTTAAAAATAAAATAAAATTAGAAAAAAAAAAAAACTCATGCAAAGACTGATGCCAATCATAAAAGGAGACCATTGCTTCTCCTTTTGAATTTTAAAGTAGAAGTAAATGAAAATGATAGTAGTCAAGTAACTACATTGTAAGATAAGTAAAGCAGATTTAAATAAAATCAATTATAGAACTTCATTTTGGTTTTCTATTTCCCAATACAGATATTTGTTTATGAATGGCAGTGTGTTATCAGAGCTTTGGAAATATTTTATTACACTCAAAAAACCTGTATCATTCTTCTTAACATTGAAGTAATTTTAAACTTTCATTTTGAATGAACTTTTTAGAATCAGCTTGGAAGAACTTTTCTATCTCTGTTATATAATACATAACTGTGATGATCTCCCTAATGTGTGATTGGCTTGTGGGGAAATTGGTATTTAACTTTGAGTGTGATAATATAGACCCTAATTGCCAAGAAATTAGTTTCTCTTGGAGCTTGATTATGCTTTTATTCAATAAATAAATATATTGAAGTATTGATGTAGTTATGTTTGCACTGTATTTGTGTTACAAAGTGTCATCGAGAGTGGCTGTGTGGTCTTCATTTAGGGATTGCAGTGATTCTGTGTTGTTTCCCATGCGGTCTCTCATAAATAAAAGGAACTGAGGGAGTTATAAAGACAGTATTTTAGTCAGGTTGGCTGCCCTGTTTCTCCATCACAGAAGAGAAGCTGATATCTTTCCATTTCTTCTTCAGGTTCTCCTGAGGAAGAGTCTACATGAGAACTTATACCCATCATCAGAGAATAAAGTTAGGGTTTACAATATCTTGCTCTCAAATGGTATAGTTTTCGCTTAAATGTAGTGCATAAAGAATGAATATTTAATCTTTGTAAAGTAATTATCATTGTCTACAAAGTGCCAGTTGTTTTATATATGTTGTTCTCGGTGGTGAATAATCCACCTATGAAACAGGAGACGTGGGTTAGATTCTGGGGTTGGGAAGGTCCCCTGGAAGAGGACATGGCAACCCACTCCAGTATTACAGCCTGGGAAATCCCCAAACAGAGGATCCTGGTGGGCTACAGTTTATGCAGTCACAAAAGAGTCAGATGACTTAGCAACTAAAAACAGCAATATATTTTACTGACAGTGAAAGATAGAAAATATTATTACACCTACTTAACAGCTGAGGAAGGTAAAGATGGCAGAAGTTAAGTAAACTTGCATAAAGTCACAGTTCAGTTAGCTGGACAAACAGTCAAAGCTTTGCTTCAGTCAGTTCAGTTCAGTCGTGTCCGACTCTTTGCGACCCCAGGAATTGCAGCACGCCAGGCCTCCCTGTCCATCATCAACTCCTGGAGTTTACTCAAACTCACATCCATTGAGTCGTTGATGCAATCCAGCCATCTCATCCACTGTTGTCCCCTTCTCCTCCTGCCCCCAATCCCTCCCAGCATCAGAGTCTTTTCCAATGAGTCGACTCTTCGCTTGAGGTGGCCAAAGTATTTGCTTAGATATCTCCAAAGCCCAGGCTCTTTCCCTTGTACTGGGTGATTCCCAATGCTGATAAAGTTTAAAATGTGCAGATCTATTATGTTAGATTTGTTCCCCTCTACAGAGGCCTGGAAAGAGGAACTGGAGAGATTTTATATTTGTAATCCTATAGGGGCCATAACAATTTTTATCAGTCACATTCAATGTGACATCAAGGAATGGAAAATTCCAATAGTTGCAAACAGCTAGTTGTGGTTTTCGGGAGAAGGCAATGGCACCCCACTCCAGTACCTTTGCCTGGAAAACAGAGGAGCCTGGTAGGCTGCAGTCCATGGGGTCGATAATAGTCGGACACGACTGATCGACTTCACTTTCACTTTTCACTTTCATGCATTGGAGAAGGAAATGGCAACCCACTCCAGTGTTCTTGCCTGGAGAATCCCAGGGACGGGGGAGCCTGGTGGGCTGCCGTCTATGGGGTTGCACAGAGTCGGACACGACTGAAGTGACTTAGCAGCAGTTGTGGTTTTCACTTTAGGTCATGTAGAATAGTGGTTTATATCAACACTGGTCATTAGGAATAGAAAGTAAGCTAAATGTGTAATTTAAAATTTTCTAATAATTGTACTAAAAAAGTTAAAAAAAGATGGAATTAATTTTGATAATAAATTTCATTTGATACAAAATTTCCCAAATGTAGTTTCAACATGAAAAATTTTGATATGATAATTTACATTCTTTTTCCATATAGAGTCTTCAAAATCTAGTGTGTTTATTATACATACTGAAGATCTCAAATAGAAAGATAATTTTTCATCAGAAATATTAGATCTGTATTCAGAGTTCATAAAATTTACAGATGGAAAATGATTCATTAATCCAAGTTGTTTTAGGACTGCTAAAATATTTGAATATCAGTTTTAAATTTTTTTTTGATATATAACATTAATAAAATCAATATAAATAATATTCACATTTCTCAATACATAGGAGTCATTTCTTTCTGAGTCATTGTCAACCCTGGTTGATCATCAGATTCACTGAAGAGGCAGGCTGCTTTGTGTTTTGGGGCCCAGTCCTAGGTATTAAATATTTTTTTTTCCCAAATAAACTTTTTATTTTGAATCAATTTAGATTTACAGAGAAGTTTCACAGCAAGTGTCCATATATCCCACACTCAGATTTTCCTATTATTAATAAGAAATATCTTATGTTGATAAACTAATTTGTCATGATTAATACACCAATATTGATACATCATTATTAACTAAAGCCCATACTTTATTTTCTCATATGTCCTTTATTGTTCTAGAATCTAATCCAGGGTATCACATTACATTTAGTCAGCAGGAGGTCTAAAGTTACCTCTTAGCTGTGACATTTTCTCAGACTCTCCTTGTTTTTGATGGTCTGAAGATCATCTTCTGAGTAGCATTGATCAGGAATCGTATAAAATACTTCATTTAATATTCTTTGGATTTTTTCCTTCATAATTAGACTGGGACTATGGGATTTTTTGAGAGAGAGACCACATAGATAACATGTCATTCTCATCTCATCATATTAAGATTATCAATTGTTTACTACTCTTAGTGAAAGTGAAGTCACTCAGTCGTGTCTGACTCTTTGCGACCCCATGGACTGTAGCCTACCAGGCTCCTCAGTCCATGGGATTTTCCAGACAAGAGTGCTGGAGTGGGTTGCCATTTCCTTCTCCAGGGGATCTTCCCAACCTAGGGATCAAACCCAGGTCTCCCACATTGTAGGCAGATGCTTTACCATCTGAGCTACCAGGGAAGCCTACTCTTACTCTCAACTAATATTGTGAAATTCTATCATAGCTGATGTGCTATCAATGTAACTTTCTCTTGTTGTTGACCTTGACCACTTGGCTCAGGTGTTCTTTTTCAGGTATCTCTGTTATGAAGTTATTATTTTCCCCCTTTCCATACTGTGCTCTTTGGAAGAAAGTCACTATGTGCAGCACACACTTTTGATCTAGGAAATGATTCTGCTCCTCCTTCACAGTGGAATCTCTGCCTGTTACTTGAAATATCTCTGCAAGGAAGATTTTTTTCTTATCCCTTATCTATTCATTCATTAAATAGACAAGGGAAATTTATTTATATCAGTAGAGATTCATGGATATTTGTTTTAAGCCTCAGGTCATAATTCAATACTCTTTATTTTGCTGCTCAAACGTTTCCAACTTTGGTCATTGGGAGCTTTTAATTGTCTCCTGCATCCTTTTGACGTACTTCCATCATTATGTGTGTGTGTGTATTTGCATAAAGTTTAAATATAAAGTTTTAAAATTTAAATTACTTAAAATTAAATTTAAAAATTTACTTCCTTTGACTCCTTTTCCTTCTTTTAAATGCTTAGTTGCTACCTATGGCTACTGTATCTGTGAACAAAACACCATGTTGGACAACAGACTCTAGAGTAAAACTGCCTAGGCTTAGCTCCTGGACATCTCACTTACTAGCTAACTAACCTTGTCTGAGTTGATTAACCGTCTTGTCACTTACTTTCCGGGACTTAGTAGGTGGTGCAGTGGTAAAGAATCTGCCTACCAATGCAGCAGACACAGGAGATGTGAGTTTGATCCCTGGGTCAGGAAGATCCCCGGGAGGAGGAAATAGCAACCCACGCCAATATTCTTGCCAGGGACAGAGTAGCCTGGTGGGCTTGACAGTCCATGGAGTTGCAAAAAGTCAGACGTTACTGAGGGCACAAACACACACACGCATATACTCCCCATACGTATAAGATCACAATAACAGTACCTTCTACTCCATGGAGTTGTCTTTTCAAATTAAATGATCTAATTCATGCAAAGTGCTTATAATAGAGCTATACACATACCTATGGACTTCCCTGGTGGCTCAGATGGTAAAGTGCCTGTCTACAATGTGGGAGACCAGGTTCGATCCCTGGGTCGGGAAGATACCCTGGAGAAGGAAATGGCAATCCACTCCAGTACTATTGCCTGGAAAATCCCATGGACATAGGAGCCTGGTAGGCTACAGTCCATGGGGTCGCAAAGAGTTGGACATGACTGAGCGACTTCACTCACACATACCTACCTATAAGTTGTCAAAAAATCAATTATCTCTAATATTCGGCATTTTTTTTCAAAATACTGTCTTTTTAATTATATTTTCAAGATAAATTGCTGACAACTCGTTACTCCGAGGAAGATTTAAAGACAAAATTCTTTTACTTGACTTTTGATGAGCCAAGATTTTTCCCTTCCTTTCTAACGCTCAACAGACTTGTGAAAAATACAAAGTTTGAACTTGACTTCTCTTTTCAGTTTTTAAAGTGATTATTAGGTATAGTCAACATGCTATCTGACACATGTATTTAAATTAAATGATTTGATTAATATTATATATGTACACTTGTGAAACTATCACCACAGTGATCACGAACATATCCATGAGACCCATAGGATCTCTTGTACTCCTATGTAATCCCTTATCAAGACTCTCATCCACTGTCACAAGGATATGGTACTGAATATGTATATCACAAAGGATTCTTTCTAAAAAGCAACCTGTTCATTTTTTTTTGTCCATTGTGTCCATTTATACTGCACCTTTTTCTTCTAAAAGGACACATTTACTTTCCTCCAGTATACATAGTAAAATGGGCAAAAACAAAATAGTCTGACTCCAGTGATGGTGCAATGGAAATTGTATCCAGCTCCTGTCATGACTATAGTCCAGGGTTACAGAGTGTTTGCACACTCTGTGAATTATGTTTCCACACATTATCAAATGTGTGTCTTAATTCTGAATGTAGACCTTAGGCAATTGTTAATCTTCAGGAGCAGAAAAGCTCAAGCCCAACCTTTTTATGTTACCTCATTATTTCTGTTCATAAATGAAAATTTAATTTCTTTTATGGGACTTAGTGCAGTCAACTGTTATATTATTAATTATAGAACTGCTGCTAATGCCTAGGAATGATATTTTAATAAGATTTAATATCTTTTCCATATTCTAGTGTCTTTCATAGTTATGTCTCTGTTTTTTCTTCCTGCTTTTATTCTGTTTGCAACCAAATATAGCAGTGCAAGCTGTAATTCCAAGTTGGTTGGTGTTTCTGAGGCAGTCATATCACTCACAATCCAGGCTCTCTGAATTTGCTCAGAAAAAAGAAAGACAGGAAATACCACTTTATTTCAAATGTCAACTGTGGTCTTGAACCACGTCTAAGTCTGGCTTTAAGATTTGGTTCCTTCACAGTTGCTAAGGGCTGTCTTATATACATGTATTTGAAAACTTTTCCTGAAACTTTTTCATTTGGAAATTGTTTTGTGTTTCACGTGAACAATAATTTTGATTTTAGTCATGCTTTAAGGCTGTCGAAGAATTGATGCTTTTGAACCATGTGTTGGAGAAGACTCTTGAGAGTCCCTTGGACTGCAAGGAGATCAAACCAGTTAATTCTCAAGGAAATCAGTTCTGAATATTCATTGGTAGGACTGATGCTGAAGCCGAAGCTCCAATATGTTGGTCACCTCATGTGAAGAACTGAGTCACTGGAAAAGACCCTGTTGCTGGGAAAGATTGAAGGCAGGAGGAGAAAAGGATGACAGAGGACGAGATGGTTGGATGACATCACTAACTTGATGGTCATGAGTTTGAGCAAGCTCCAGGAGCTGGTAATGGCACCCCACTCCAGTACTCTTGCCTGGAAAATCCCATGGATGGAGGAGCCTCGTAGGCTGCAGCCATGGGTTTGGGAAGAGTCGGACATGACTGAATGATTTCACTTTCACTTTTCATTTTCATGCATTGGAGAAGGAAATGGCAACCCACTCCAGTGTTCTTGCCTGGAGAATCCCAGGGATGGGGGACTCTGGTGGGCTGCTGTCAGTGGGGTCGCACAGAGTCCGACACGACTGAAGTGACTTAGCAGCAGTAGCAGCAGAACTTGGTGATGGTGATGTCTGACTATTTTGCGATCCCCTGGAGAAGGAAATGGCAACCCACTCCAGTGTTCTGGGCTACAGTACATGGGGTCACAAAGAGCTGGACACGACAGGGAGTGAACAGCAACAACAGTGGACTGTAGCCTGCCAGGCTTCCTCTGTTGATGGGATTTCCCAGGCAAGAATACTGCAGTGGTTTGCCATTTCTTTCTCCAGGAAATCCTTCCACCCAGGGATTGAATCTATGTCTCCGCATTGGCAGGCAGATTCCTTACCACTGAGCCACCTGGGAAGCCCAGTGACTCTCTACTGTATAATGGCCTTAAAGGGTGAAAACTGAGCTATTTACTTCCTACACTTTGCATAGTTTATTTTTCCCAGGGTAGTACCAATTAACATTATGAGAGCTATGTTATTTTCTTATATATTTTTCTTCAGGCATAAAGATTGAGATCTAAGTTGTTTTAAGTTAGTATTTCTTCCTCTTTATTCTCAGAAAGCATAATATTGAGTTTAGCTACTCCCATGGTGCTCTCTGTTTCTCTTTCTTCTGTTCCTAGAACATTTTAACTATTAGCATAATTTTTTTTTTTTTTACATAATTGCTCTACGTTTTTATCTGATCAACTCATGAGAGAGAAATTAAAAATATTTTTGGTTCTGGAGAGTTGGAAGGATCAGCTCTTTTAGGACATTTAAGTTTGTGTGTATGATATTGATGGGAATTCACAATAGGATGAGAGAAGCCTAATCTATAGGTCAATTTTAAAAGATAGGAGAGCAGAAAAAGAAATCTATTCTACTTGGCCCACAAGTACTTACTCAGCATTCCATATGTTTTGATGGCTGATCAGGTACTAGAAATATGGCCAATTGAGAAAAAGCTTAAAGACATAAATGTTTTATGCAACGTGTTTAGTATGACAGAGAATGGCACATGTTAGCCTATCTGGACTGCTTTTGTTTTGAGGAGCAGAGGAGATAATGTGAAAAAGCATGTAATTGAAAATAGGAGACATAGGGATGAAACTTTGGAATTACCAAATTTAAGGACCAGAGGAAGAGGGTAAGAAGGACTATTAAGAGAGATGAGGGAGGCTTCCCTGGTGGTGCTAGTGGTAAAGAATCTGCTGCCAATACAGGAGACACAAGAGGTATCAGTTTGTTCCCTGGGTTGGGACAGCCCCCTGGAGTAGGAAACTACAAGTTGCTCCAGTCCTCTTCCCTGGAAAATGCCACGGACAGAAGAGCCTGGCAAGCTATACTTCACGGGCTCACGTAAAGATAGACATAACTGAACACATGCACATGCAAGAAAGAGAAGAGGTACAGAGAAGAAAATGGAATTAAAGAACCAGAGGTAAAGTTACAGCAAAAGGGAACAATTAGTAGCCCAACCTGTTGGAGGGAAGTCTGGTTCTGTGAGTAAAAAGATAGTTTCCTTGGGTTTGGTAACTTCTATTACCTCACCTCTGAGGGTAGGGGCTTCCCTGCGGCTCAGACGGTAAAGCGTCTGCCTGCAATGCAGGAGACCCAAGTTCGGTCCCTGGGTCAGGAAGACCCCCTGGAGAAGGAAATGGCAACCACTCCAGTACTCTTGCCTGGAGAATTCCATGGACTGAGGAGCCTGGTGGGCTACAGTCCATGGAGTCACAGAGTCGGACACGACTGAGTGACTTCACTTTCACTTTCATTACCTCATCAAACTTTTTATTTTATCTTATTATTCAAATAAGAATAATTTTGTCATATTTATTCAAATATTATTTTTTAAGACTGTATGATTTATGTTGCAATACTCAACTCTGTCATTGTAGGGCATGAGCAGTCATAGAGAATATATAACTGAATTGGCTGTGCTCCAGTAAAACGTTTTATACAATAACAAGTGGCTTGACTTTGGGCTGTTGGCCATAGTTTCCAACCAGATGGAAAAACTGAAACAAGATAGTTTGTTAGTTGTTTGAGACTAAATAGCTGATAAGTGACAGGCACAGTTACACATATGCTAGGGTTCATGATTTCTTCACTACATCATGTCACCCTTAAAATGCTAACGTTGCAAAAGTCAGTTGGGGCCACTTTGCTTTTTATTCAAGTCTCTCCTTGAGTAATACAGCTCCTGTGCATTCAGTCACCTTTTTGTGGGACATTTGCCTGTTTGCAATGTCTTGCTGGTATTCGTCTCACAACTAGCCTTGGTATGGATGGCAGTTGCAGCTTCTTATGGCTTATTTTTTTAGGTGGTCCATCCTCTAAAATATTGTTTCTCAAAAGGTGTCCAGAATTTGATAGTTTTCCATTAGGAATCTCTTTTAAAAATTCAAACAGGACTGCAAAGCAATATACATTACAACTCAATTTGAATTAGTATAGCAGGTATTTTTTATTAATTTACATATTGAGAAAAAATTGGCATACAATATTGTATTAGCTTAAGGTGTTCTACTAATGATTATATATATATATGTATACATATATATACATTCATTCACTTCAGTTGTGTCTGCCTCTTTGAAACCCTATGGACTGTAGCCTACCTGTCTAGCTAGAATACTGGAGTGGGTTGCCATGCCCTCCTCCAGGGGATCTTCTTGACTCAGGGGTTGAACATGCATCTCCTGAGCATTCTGCATTGGAGGCAGATTCTTTACTTTTAAGCCACTGGGAAAGCCCCCAATATACACATATATAATGTACAATGGTCATATATTTTTCAGATAATACTAAGAACACTGGTGATCAGCAAAGTCTGATAGAAGTAGAAGTTAAGGGAAGAGGAAATGGAAAAAAATGTCTTTGCTACATATTTGTTGAAATCATTATAAATTAAATATCTCAGCAAAATGTAACATATATGCTGATGTGCAAGTCTTATCAGATCAGATCAGATCAGTCGCTCAGTTGTGTCTGACTTTTGTGACCCCATGAATTGCAGCACGCCAGGCCTCCCTGTCCATCACCAACTCCCGGAGTTCACTCAAACTCATGTCCATCGAGTCAGTGATGCCATCCAGCCATCTCATCCTCTGTCGTCCCCTTCTCCTCCTGCCCCCAATCCCTCCCAGCATCAGGGTCTTTTCCAATGAATCAACTCTTCGCATGAGGTGGCCAAAGTACTGGAGTTTCAGCTTTAGCATCATTCCTTCCAAAGTAATCCCAGGACTGATCTCCTTCAGAATGGACTGGTTGGATCTCCTTGCAGTCCAAGGGACTCTCAGGAGTCTTCTCCAACACCACGGTTCAAAAGGATCAATTCTTCGGCACTCAGCCTTCTTCACAGTCCAACTCTCACATCCATACATGTGCTACCAGTTAACAGAGCCAGAGGTGTTCCAAAGGTTGCAAGACTTTTAGATACTGAAAGTAATGAAAATACGATCTGTGACATATTAGTTGAGTGTGTTGAGTTTCATGTGGGTCTTTGGTATATATGTTACATCCACTCCATTCCAATTTGAATATGAACAGTTCCAATCACACTGGGGCTTCCCAGGTGGCGTTAGTGGTAAATAACCCACCTGCCAATGCAGGAGACATAAGAGATGCAAGTGTGATCCCTGGGTTTGGAAGGTCCCCTGGAGGAGGGCATGGTAACCACCCCACCCCCCACCCCCCAGCACTCTTGCCTAGAGAATCCCATGGACAGAGAAGCCTGATGGGCTTCAGTCCACAGAGTTCTAAAGAGTCGGACCCAACTAATGTGACAGCATGGAGCACCATTCCAATCACAGTAGCCAAAATGCCCACTTTCAATGTGTGATAAAAAGTGAATTATTTTAAGAAGTCACCATTTTATCATAAACCCTAGTAGACAGGGTACTTGATAAATGAACTGACACTTACACAAATGCGCAAGTGTAAGAATTAATGAATGACTGAGTGAATGAATCAATTAGTCATAATCCTCAAATGGTCTTAGGGTACAGCTTTATTAATCTATGAAAATCTCACCCAGAGATAATAATTGCATTTTCTACATGGGGAAAGAAATAGATAAAACTGCTGTTTAGGGTGACTCTTTGGGAATGCTGATAGAACATTAAGGATCAGCAGGGACCCCAGGCAGGTTCCACCCCATAGCATCTTCTGGATTGAAAACAGCAGGAGAATCACATTCCACATCATTTCCCAAATCATTTTTCTTCTTCAGAAGAATGACTAACAACTGTGAAGGAAAATTGAAGTCTTACTAGACTTTTGAAAAGAGGAAGAGATTATGACAGTGAAAGCTTATGGAAAGAAATGGACTAGAGTTATTTAAAAATAATAAATGTATCCTATGAGGTATATTAAACATATAGAGTGGATTTTTTAATTGCTTAGAATTCTAGGCTCAGTATTTTGGATCAATATTTTAGCTTTTAGCAATAACACATTCTGTTTTTTCTAGCACAGTAATAAAACATTGTCATAATTTTAGAAAATATAAAGAAAACCTCTGGCTGGATTTTCAAAACTGTGTTTGGTGAGTCATTATTGATTTTAAGTTTAAAAGAAAACATTCTGTTCCCTTGGAGGTTCAAACCAATCTGATAGTTCAGCTTCCCTTTGTGTGGGTCCTGTCGGAGCTATGAGCTATTATTCATGTAAGATACATAAATATTTCCTTTTAACATACATGGTTTGATGGTGCGTTCCCCCTTCATCCTTCTATTTTCCTCTGCCTGCATAAGAACAAGAATGAAAAATTGAATTGGCTTAAGGCATTAACAAAGTCCTAACTGCTGGAAGCAAAAGAGGCAAGAGAATTTGCTGGAGAAATCAACCTGTACCATATCATTTAGGACAAACCATGGGGCCCTAAGCCTGTTTTGAATATGTATTACCTTGTATAAACAGGAAATGAACAAAATCTACAGAAAAAGGAGAAAACACATTTTACACAATTTAATTAAAATCCTTGAGGATCCTACAATGTTACTTTTTGATCTAAAATAATACTGAAACATCAATATAGAAAGCAAATTCTAAGAAGTGGAATGGTGCCCATTCACCTCCTCTAACTACCTGGATTAGTACCATAAATAACTCAATGTTTCCTTAAAATGGTAACTTTTTTTCTCAAGTATCCAAAGTTACTGCTGGATTATCAATCTTACCTGGTTTTCTTGTGGTGGTTTAGTCGCTAAACCCTGTCTGACTCTTGCAACCCCATGGACTATAACCTTCCAGGCTCCTCTGTCCATGGGATTCTCCAGGCAAGAATCCTGGAGTGGATTGCCATTTCCTTCTCCAGGGTCTCTTCCTGATCCAGGAATCGAACCCAGGTCTCCTACATTGCAGGCAGATTCTTTACACGCTGAGCTACGAGGGAAACCCATGTGATTTTCTTAATGGCAGTGTTTAACCAGATTAGGTCAATTCTCAAATCCTATTCATTGCTAGAAAACTGACTGGTAATTAATTAATAAATGTAAAATACTTAGAACCTAGCCTATCAGTTCAGTTCAGTTCAGTCACTCAGTCAAGTCCGACTCTTTGCGACCCCATAGATTGCGGCATGCCAGACCTCCCTGTCCATCACCAA
Source organism: Bos javanicus (assembly GCF_032452875.1). Taxonomy (NCBI): domain Eukaryota; kingdom Metazoa; phylum Chordata; class Mammalia; order Artiodactyla; family Bovidae; genus Bos; species Bos javanicus. Next base: position 11,722,229 of record NC_083868.1, read on the forward strand.
CTCATGGAACTTGCTCAAACTCATGTCCATGGAATGAATGATGCCATCCAACCATCTCATCCTCTGTTGTCCCCTTCTCCTCTCACCTTCAATTTTTCCAAGCATCAGGGTCTTTTCAAATGAGTCAGTTCTTCGCATCAGGTGGACAAAGTATTGGAGTTTCAGCTTCAGCATCAGTCTTTCCAATGAATATTCAGGACTGATTTTCTTTAGGATGGACTGGTTGGATCTCCTTGCAGTTCAAGGGACTCTCAAGAGTCTTCTCCAACACCATACTTAAAAAGCATCAATTCTTAAGCACTCAGCTTTCTTTTTACAACACTCACATCCATATTTGACTACTGGAAAAACCATAGCTCTGACTAGATGGACCTTTGTGGGTAAAGTAATGTCTTTGCTTTTTTAATATGCTGTCTAGGTTTATCATAGCTTTTCTTCCAAAGAGTAAGCATCTTTTAATTTCATGGCTGCAGTCACCATCTGCAGTGATTTTGGAACCCAAGAAAATAAAGTCTGTCACTATTTCCATTGTTTCCCCATCTATTTGCCATGAAGTAATGGGACTGGATGCCATCATCTTAATGTTTTTAATGTTGAGTTTTAGGCCAATTTTTGCATTCTCCTCTTTCACTTTCATCAAGAGGCTCTTTACTTCTTTGCTTTCTGCCATAAGGGTGGTGTCATCTGCGTATATGAGATTATAGATATTTCTCCCAGCAATCTTGATCCAGCTTGTTTTTCATCCAGTGCTGCATTTTGCATGATGTACTCTGCATATAACTTAAATAAGCAGGGCGACTATACAGTCTTGACATACTCCTTTCCCAATTTGGAACCAGGCTGTTGCTCCATGTCCAGTTCTAACTATTGTTTCTTGTCTTGCATACAGATTTCTCAGGAGGCCGGTCAGGTGGTCTGATATTCCCATCTCTTTAAGAATTTTCCGTATTTTGTTGTGGAAAATACTAGCCTACGGTAATCACTCAATAAACGTGGACAATAAACATAGATTCATGAATGTTGTTAATGAGTCACGTCTCAGTCAATCTCTGCTTAAAAATCAGAGTATCCAGGGATTGAATAAACCGAGTGAAGTCTGTTTTGCCATGCCTCATTCATAATGCAACCAAAATTTCCTTGCACAAGTTTCACAAAAATTAAAAGGTAGTACCACTGTGTTTTCACTTGAAAAAAAACTAATAGCAATTAGGAGAAAATATGGAAAAATGACTTGTGAAGAAAGATATTTCAAAAGTTCTTTGTAAGTTAATTAGAAACTTAATGATGCTGTCAAAATTTATTTTGCATGATTCAAGATGAAGCCTCTGAAAAGAGGGATAATATCTGATAAATTATCCTATCAACTGCTGTACATAAGCCTGTTATTTCAGGCAACATAATTGCATGGTAAACAGCATTAGCTATTCATTAGTTGTAGCTGTTCTAACTGATTCTTTCTCAGCTGGGCAGATTTAATTTAGTGACAAGAAAAATACTGCAAATCAGCTCTGTGATATAAACTATGTAAATACAGGAATAAATCAGTAGGAAATAATTCTGACATACATGAAGATAGCCGATGTTTAAAGAATAAAATTCTCACAACTGGTTGCCATGATGCTATATTAGATAGTTGTTAATATCTGTAAGTAGTAACATTTACAGCCAATAGTGTATTTTGGTAAGTGCAATCAGTGTATATGAATATGTTAGATGTTATAAGGAATCACTGGCAAATTAAATACAATCATATTTGTTCATCATAGTCAAAATAGGTATATTTTTGTCTCATTGAAACCAAGATTTCTTATTCATTCCTGCCTACTTGTATTGTTTATAGTAAAAACTGTGATTGAGTTTTCCGTGGACATGTAAATGTTATCATTTCCTCTTTTAATGTGCTTAGTTGCTCAGTACTTTCCAACACTTTTTTGGACTTCCTAGGTGGCTCAGATGGTAAAAGCCACATTACGGGAGACCCGGGTTCAGTCCCTGGGTTGGGAATATTCCCTAACAAAAGAAATGGCAGCCCACTCCAGTACTCTTGCCTGGAAAATCCCATGGACAGAGAAGCCTGGTAGGCTACAGTCCATGTGGTAGCAAAGACTGGGACATGACTGAGCGACTTCACTTTCTTTCTTTCTTTGCAATACTTTGCAATCCCATGGACTGTAGTGCACCAGGCTCCTCTATGGGATTCTTCAGGCAAGAATACTTGCCTGAAGAATACCATGCCCTTCTCCATGGAATTTTCCCAACACAGGTATTGAACCCAGGTCTCCTGCATTGCAGATGGGTTATTTACTGACTGAGCCACCAGAGAAGCCCCCACTTTCTTAATAAGGAAATAGTTTTGTTTTTTTTTTTTTCAAATTTCAAGCCAAAACATACATTTTTATTGGAAATAACAAAAATTTTTTTTCTTCCCCTAATTGTCAAATTCCCTTTTTCAATGACTTGTTTTATTATTTGTCTTTAGTTTTGCCTTTGAAATCTTGCTTAAAGTAAAATTCTTTAAAAAAACCATTTTATGCAGATAGTTATTTCTATAAACTGCTCCTTCCTAGTAAAAATTTTTCTGCTGATAATTATAGAGACAACTGAGTGCCACAGTAAAAACCAGGTCACTTATATGGGAAAAATACCGAATGGATGGACAATATATTTGAAGTTTTGCACTTTAATCTTTGCATCTTTTCAAAACACATATAAGCTGAGCTGTTTTCTAAAGAATGATGTTATTGAATATGGACAGCCCATCAGATAATCTTGGACATTTCAACATCACCTCAGGGAAAGTTTTTAAAGTAAATCCACTGGTAGATAGAGGATAAAAAATGTCTTGATCAACTTGGAGAAGGAAAACCTAAGGGTACGTATGATGATAGTCATAACTCAGCATTTGTGATATCCTTGAAAATTTCCCAGGTGGCAGAATTTGCATGCCAAAGCAGGAGACGCAAGAGATGCAGGTTCAATCCCTGGGTCAGGAAGATCCCCTGGAGGAGGAAATGGCACTCCACTCTAGTATTCTTTCAGGGAAATCCTAAGGGCAAAGGAGCTTGGAGGGCTACAGTCCATAATGTTGCTCAGTCAGACACGACTGAGTGACTGAACACATATATAGAAAATAATCTTCAATTCTCTGTTTTGTTACAAAGGAAGAGTGAAGTGAATTTAAAAGAGAAAATTTGTGATTCATTTCTTGCATAATCTTAACACTCATAAAGTTTTTAAAAAGTTGTTTATTTTTTATCAGTCTTTTCCTAAAAAATCTATCTATCATCTGTATTCTGTAACAGCTAAAAACAGAGCAAGCAGCAGGTGGTGTTGTTGTTCAATCACTCAGTTATGTCTGACTCTGTGACCCCATGACCTTGCAGCACACCAGGCTTCCCTGTCCTTCACCATCTTCCAGAGCTTGCTCAAACATATGCCCATGGAGTCAGTGATGCCATCCAACTATCTCATCCTCTGTCATCCCCTTCTCCTGCCTTCAATCCTCCCCAGTATCAGGGTCTTTTCTAATGAGTTGACTCTTCTCATCAGGAGGTCAAAGTATTGTAGTTTCATCTTCAGCATCAGTCCTTCCAATGAATATTCAGGGTTGATTTCCTAGCTATATAAAATTTTCCTTCACAATGATTTTTAGACTGCATAGCTTCATTTGGAAGGCCATGTGTCAGGGTGATTACAGACATGGTTCTTGCACAGATAATGGTTGAACAAAATAACCTCTGAAATGCTTTTAAATGCTTTGATTCTATGTACTAAGGATTACAGTGGAGCCACAATAGAGCCTTCGTAGGATGGAGAAAAATGAATATGTAAATAAATTTTGAGCTAAATGTGTCTTGGCTAATATTGACTATACTTATCTAGTTTATTGCCTCTTTGATCATATTGGTTGTTTCTCAGCTTGAAAGTCAAAGCAGTTGCAATGCCCCTTCTTCCTACTCCAATGTCATAAACATGGGTTATGCCATTACAATTACTGCAACAAAAGTTTTGATATTTCTGGCTTTTATCACAATTTGGTGAAGGTCAAGCAATTCACTTAAGTTTCCTTCCTCTACAAAATTGCTCAAGGATCCAGTGACTTTCCATCATATGTATTGATGGGAATTTCGTCAATTTAAGAAAAAAAGAATTTTATTTAAGCCAAATTTGAGAGTCCCTTGGACTTCGAGGAGATCAGAACAGTCAATCCTAAAGGAAATCACTCCTGAATATTCACTGGAAGGACTGATGCTGAAGCTCCAATACTTTGGCCCCCTGATTCGAAGAACTGACTCATTGGAAAAGACCCTGATTCTGGGAAAAATTGAAGGCAGGAGGAGAAGGGGACAACAGAGGATGAGATGGTTGGATGGCATCACCGACTCGATGGACTTGAGTTTGAGCAAGCTCTGGGAGATGGTGATGGACAGGGAAGTCTGTTGTGCTACAGTCCATGGGGTGACAAAGAGTCGGACATGACTGAGCAACTGAACTGAAGTGAGGATTATAATCTAGGAAGAGCATCTTAAAAGTCTCTGAGAACTGTTCTGCCCATTAGAAGTCAAGACACAGTTATATCAGGTCTTTGACCCTAAGGGCTACATACATCAAAAAACATGTTATTGAGTTTACATAGACCAGATCTAAGCATCATTGTGGTGGGTCATGTGACCCTTTAAAAGATGAAGGAAGAACATATCATTTTCTCAGGAGCTATCTTGTTGATGCCAGGAGAATGTTGCTGGTTTTGACTGAGCAGGTATTCCTGCCAGTAAAGATGACTTGGTTGATGCAAAATGCATATATACAATGCTCAGGGCAGGGGAGAGAGGAAGCCAAAGGGCAGAGAAGATTTTTTGTTTAAATTTTTCTTGTCTTGCCATAAAATATGAATTTTATTTCACATATGGCTCTACTATCTTTAAGTCCTTAGCTTTCAGCCACAGAGATGGGAAGAAATGAAGCAGTAAGAATCACAGGAGACATTTTAGGTGCCAGATCTGGAATTGATTTTAACACTTCTGTCCATATTCTACGGACAATCTATTTAATCCCTTAGCCCCAATGTAACACAGAAATAAGCAGGGAAATGGTACTTTCCTCTGAGTCCAGGAAATGGAAATAGAGAATATCTATATCTAAATTATATAAATGTTTTTAAAGTTATGCTTCATAATTTGAATACATTTATTTATTTAGTACTTATTAAGTATATTCTATGCCAAGACTTATGGTATGTTCCATGGATAAAGTATTGATAAAACTCAGCTTCTACACTTAAATAATACACACATTAAGGTAATTTTGCTCTATGCTCAACTGTCATTTGAATGCTATTTTATTCCATTGCTTATAGAACTAGGATCATTCAAGGTAGACAGTTAATAAACACTAATCTGACGGAATATTATTAATCTAATCATTTGTAGATTTTTCTTTCAAACAGTTTACCTATTTCTTTCATGTAGACATTATATATAATATTAATTTTGACAAAATTGTTTGTGTTTAAAGAATTATAACTACAAAACAAGGTAGGTATACAAAAAAGAAAGAGAAAATAAATTAGAGCCCCATAACAACAAAAGAACTTGAATGAAATGAATTATTTACATGAAACATGCTTTTATATCTATAGTATGATAAACAGTATATACGTGTTTGGTTTTTGTCCCCAACTGCTGTCACAGAACTCCTAAAATCTTTGGCATTTCCTGATTGGTGGGGGTGTCTTTTGTCATATGAAATTTCAGGAAAGGCTTTAATGGGCCCTTTCATTGTTGTTGTTGTTGTTGTTCAGTCACTAAGTCATGTCCAACTCTTTGCCACTTCATGGACTGCAGCATGCCAGGCTTCCCTGTTCTTCACTGTCTGCAGGAGTTTGCTCATATTCATGTCCATTGAGTCGGTGATGTCATCCAAACATCTCATCCTCTGTCAGCCCCTTCTCCTCCTGCCCTCAATTTTTTCCAGCATTGTGGTCATTCCCAATGAGTCAGCTCTTTGCATCATGTGGCCAAAGTATTGGAGCTTCAGCATCAGTCCTTCCTCTGAATATTCAGGGTTGAGTTCCTTTAGTATTGACAGGTTTGATCTTGTGGTGGTAAATTGTTTGAACCTTGTTTCAAGAAAATGGGATGGGCAGGGAAATGAAATGGTAAATCACTCTGCTTGACAAACTTAAATGGATCATCCTTGAAAGGAGATTGTTTAAAGCAAAGAAATGTTTAATTTCCCTCTGCTGCTGCCAAGATAGGAGTTAGAGGAGTTTCTGGGCCTTGAGAAGATAGAGATTGGAAAATAGATGCAATGCAAGGTGGGGAGTGGGTGGCTGAGAGAAGAGAGGCTGAGGACACAATTTTCTGTGGGAGATGCATCTGGGAATTCAGAGATACACAAAATTTAGTGATGAATTTTTGACTTCTGTGTTGTTTTTTTTTATTGTCTTCAATAACACCAGCTAAGGGAAAAAACAAAACAAAACAAAACAACTTTTATTGGTCCTAATATTAGTGTTACTTTGTCAGATGAATGAGGAATTTGGAAAAAGAAACCACTAGGAAAAGCAGAGATAAATTTGCTTTATTCACATTAGAAAATATAGTTTATCATTTTAAAATCATTTTTCCTATAGCTTTTGCTATGCTGCTGCTGCTAAGTCACTTCAGTCGTGTCCAACTCTGTGCGACCCCATGGACTGCAGCCTACCAGGCTTCTCTGTCCATGGGATTCTCCAGGCAAGAACACTGGAGTGGGTTGCCATTTCCTTCTCCAATGCATGAAAGTGGAAAGTGAAAGTGAAGTCACTCAGTCGTGTCCTGACTCTTAGCGACCCCATGGACTACAGCCTACCAGGCTCCTCCATCCATGGGATTTTCTGGGCAACAGTACTGGAGTGGGGTGCCATTGCCTTCTCCCAGCTTTTGCTATAAGTTTTGATAAATAAAAACAGCTTGACAACAATGCTAATGACACTAGTAAAACTTATGTGATATAAAATATCATTCATTTTTCCCTTTCACAGTTTATATTTTATAAAGTTGTTCAGGGAAACCCTGACTGAAACCACCTACCTGGCCAGGCACCAGAGTAACCATTTGCATGAGTTGTTTTATGATGGGAGATCCTGTTAAGGAACACAGAACTAACAAATCACCACCAACTGGAAGAACTCAAGAAAGGTCAAAAGGAGACACCACATGGCTTACCAACCTCCCAGAATCCTCCTCTCTGGAATCCATCTTGGAGGAGCAATGAGTGCACCACCAGGATGGACCCTGAGTCACAATGATTGGCCAGAGACAACCTGGAAACTCATTTTATCACTGTAAAACCTGAGACTGCTAACCATGTGGCAGAGCAGTCCTCTTGGGTTCCCTAACCCTCCTGCTCTTCATCCAGGCACCCCTTTCCAATAAAGTCTCGTGCTTTCTCAGCATATGTGTCTGCTTGGGAGAATTCACTTCCAAGTATTAGACAAGAACCTACTCTCAGGCCCCAGAGCATGGGTTCCTTTTCTTGCAACAAAGTAGTAGCCCATAATGTTGATTTGATAAGAGCCTGCCTTGATATATTTTAGTAATAATCTGTTAAATTGTCTTATGATGTAAATAATATTGTTACCAAACCAGACTTGAGTCTGTTCCCCAGCATGCAGTAAAGCCAACCTACTGACACCACTGTACTGAAGGAAAGTGCAGAGTTTACTGCAGGAGCCAAGTAAGGAATGCAGGCAGCTAATGCTCAGAAAAACATAACTTCTAGATGTCTTTTAGGGGAAAGTTTTTAAAGAAACAGTGTGAGGGAGAGGGTTGTGGTGTGTACGGTCATATTATGGACATTATTTTGATCACTTGACAGTGGGGTAATCAGGAATCGATATAATCAACCTTCTGGTTCCAACCAGACTGAAGTTTACATGCTTCTGGTCATAATGAAGTGAATTTCTTCTCCCTGCTGGGGATTTCAGTACCTGTAAAACAGTTCAAAGCATATGGCTCAGAATATTATCTATAGCCCTGGAGGGGCAATTAAAGGTCCTTGACTTTGTTTTGTGACTAAACTATTATTATTTTGTCTCTGCCTGACTGTTTTCCTTTGTTTCTGCATTTTCTCGCTTCTCTGATTAAATTTATTTTTGGAACTCAGGGGGGGCCCAAGAGTCTAAAATTTTTCTAGGAACAAAAAGGAGACAGAGGACATGGGGGTGGTCTATTCTGGGAAGGCCCCATAGGGTCCTGCTCAGTAGCCACTGGGGATTTACTTTTCTCACTCATTTATAAGATTAGAACAAGAATACCATCTTAAAGAAATTTCTATAAAAAAAGAGAAACAATTTAATGCTTGGTAAATGTAAATTCTTTAGGAGAGCTGTGAATTGTATTGGAATAATCCAGGGTGCTTCAGACAATAAAGAATCTGCCTGAAATGCAAGAGTCCTGGGTTTGATCCCTGGGTCAGGAACATCCCCTGGAGAAGGGAATGGTTACCCACTCCAGTATTTTTGCCTGGAGAATTCCATGGACAGGGGACCCTGTTGGGCCACAGCCCATGGGACCAAAAAGAGTTGAACACAACTGAGTAATACTTTCAGTAACCTGGTCACAGAGGATGTTGACTTGGAACAAGGTGGACTTGATAGGGGTGGAAATAAGTAGGAGAACTGAGTGAATCTTAGGAGATAAAATCTGAAGGACATGCATAAGAATCAGTTCAGTTCACTCGCTCAGCCACGTCTGACTTTTTGTGACCCCATGGACTGCAGCACGTCGGGCCTCCCTGTCCATCACCAACTCCCGGAGTTTACTCAAACTCATGTTCATTGAGTCGGTGATGCGTCCAACTATCTCATCCTCTGTCATCCCCTTCTCTTCCTGCCTTTAGTCCTTCCCAGTATCAGGGTCTTTTCCAGTGAGTAGCTTCTTCGCATCAGGTGGCCAAAGTATTGGAGCTTCAGCATCAGTCCTTCCAATGAATATTCAGGACTGATATCCTTTAGGATGGACTGGTTGGATCTCCTTGCTGTCCAAGGCCTCTTCTCCAACACCACAGTTCAAAAGCATCAATTCTTCAATGCTCAGCTTTCTTTATAGTCCAACTCTCGCATTTATACGTGACTACTGGAAAAACCATAGCCTTGATTAGACAGACCTTTGTTGACAAAGTAATGTCTCTGCTTTTTAATATGCTGTCTAGGTTGGTCATAACTTTTCTTCCAATAAGCAAGCATCTTTTAATTTCATGGCTGCAATCACCATCTGCAGTGATTTTGGAGCACCCCCAAAATAAAGTCTATCTCTGTTTCCACTGTTTCCCCGTTTATTTCCCCTGAAGTGATGGAACCAGATGCCATGATCTTAGATTCATGAATATGAATATTGATGGATAAAAAATTTCTGGCTTCAATAGCTGAGTAGGTGATGTTGCAAATTCTTGTGATTAGAAATAAGTGATAAAAAGATACTCAGTTTCTTTAACAACTTGTAGTCTTTTTATATTCTCTAAAACTTGAATTAAATAAAGCTCTAATCTATCAAAAATATTTTTAAGGAAAAGATTTTATACTCTATCAAAATTTTAAGAAAAATATTTCTATGCCGTGTAATTTAAAGTATGTTATATTTTTAACTTTGTTAGTAAGAGTCAGATATGTCATCATTTAGATATTGACTCTGTGTGTATACATATGGGTCTGTATATACAATCAAAAGATATTATGACTCACCCTTTATAACTGTCTTAAAAGTCATCTGTTTTATTTTGCTTTGTGTTACATTTTTTCATTATCAATACATTAAATTTCTTGTGCCAGGTTAAGAATCTAATGAGTGAACAAACAAGTATCTTGAGGGAACTAAAGCACTCTAGTGTAACGGGAAAAATTGTGGAACAGTAAGGGCCTGACTAGTTTGGAAAATGTACAATATTGTTGGTTTCAAGCATTCAGGAAAATGATATAGACAACCCCCCTGCTGTCCTTCTGCACATTGGATCTAATTTGAATTCATAATGCCACCTGCTCCCAGTGCTTTTCTATGAATTGTAATGACTTAGAACATTTAGTAGAGTTTGATAAACTAAGGAAAAACAGAGGGTTATATGGTTAAAATTTTTTGGTAATTTTTATTATTGAAAATAAAAAAATAATAGTCTATAGCCATGCAATCTGAAAAATGCATATATATTCACAACAGGACCTAATAATCAAATTTTATGAATGGGAAAATATACATTTCAGTTCTTCAATATCAAGAATGGAGAAAGACAATAAATTAATTTCTTGACTCTCATTATTGAAAAATTTAAACATAGCACTATAAAATTGTTGCTTCTGAAATTAAATGACAAAATATATGTACATTACAATTGAGTTATGAAAGTTAGAATTAGGACAATTGGGTTTTCATATTTTGGTTTTGCTTTGGCATTAATGTGTTTTAACTATAAAGGAATTTCAAGCAAACAGTGCTGATTAGATTATCAGCTGATTAGTGCATGTAAAGTGGTGTCTTATGATTTTGTTGTCACTTAGCAATGATACAAAATATCTCTCCATATGTTTCCAAGTGAACAATGTGATGACAACTCTTTAATTAACTTAGGACTTGACTGCGTCATCCATCTAATGCTTGTTGTAGCTTCTGCAGTAATGTAGTTGCTTATATGCTAATGCTTGTTAGCTTGGCATTTTCCAGATATGTTGACAGGAGGAAATTAAAAATAAATTTTCTAAAGGTTAGTTAATTACAGATAATAAATTTTGTTATGCAAATGTGAAAATGATTTAATTTCTCAACAGCTCATACTGAGCCAGTAAATTAAAGCTCACCTTTTATTTTCAGTGTTAAATTGACAAAGAAACAAAGGAATTAAAGGTCCTTGACTTTGTTTTATGACTAAACTATTATTATTTTGTCTCTGCCTGACTGTTTTGCTTTGTTTTTACATTTTCTCACTTCTCTGATTGAATTTATATTTTGGAGTTCAAGGTTACTCAAGAAACTCAAGGTTACTCAATTATAAGAAATTTTTAGTTTCTAAGTGTTTTTGTTCTTTTCCCTTGGAAGGAATCTAGGGATCCAACTTTAATCTTTTGAGGTCCATTTTAGAGCTTTGAGTCAATGATAAAGTATAATTTTACCCTGAAATTGATCTTCCAATGTTTAAGTCAGAACACAGGAGTAAATTTTACATATTAGACAAATCTATGTTTTTTTTTCCCAAAACTAAATCATTCAGCCCATAAAATTTATTTTTATCTGAAAAGTGCAGTTTAGTATAGTTTTATTTTATCTTATAATAACAAGAATATGAATGCCGTTTGACACCTCCATCTGTGATGATTTTTGCCTGTCCCTCAACATACCACCTCTATTTACTTGATGACAAGCACTCAACCTTCAGAGATCAGCTCCAATGTCAGTCATGTTTCTTATATATTCTTTCTTACATTTCTTTCATAGCCCTTTTCATGGATTGCAAAACATATACTTCTTTTGTAATGTTTGTTATCCTGCTGAGTTTTAAGCTCCAGAGAGAAAAACCATTTCTATTTTTTAGTTCACTTTTTATCTCTAGCATCTTTCACACTGCTAGGCACATGATAGATGGTCAAATGATATTCATTTAATAAATAGAAATATAAATGGATACATAACATATGGTCCATATAAATTGGAGAGTGAATAGTACAATAAAGACATTTGTAATAGCTGATTCTGTTAGGTAGGAAGTAAGGCATATGCAACCTGTGTTGGCCTAGTTGAAAAGGATTCAAGCTGATCTCTAAACCCCTCCTCAGATACTCCCCAGTGTTGTCTGGGAGAGCTCAAAGATATGCTACAAAACAACCACAGAAACCTTTCCAACTCCAGCACATTAATCCTAGCTTCACAGTGGATACAAACTAACCACAGAGGCTTCTCCAACTCTGGCCTAGAACCCTTGATGTATGGCTGTGTCCTCAACTGACCTTAGGTAGCAGGGAGCCTGTTCAGTTCAGTTCAGTCGTTCAGTTGTGTCTGACTCTTTGTGATTCCATGAACCGCAGCACGCAAGGCCTCCCTGTCCATCACCAACTTCCGGAATTTACCAAGCTCATGTCCATTGAATCGGTGATGCCATCCAACCATCTCATCCTCTGTCGTCCCCTTCTCCTCCTGCCCTCAATCTTTCCCAGCATCAGGGTCTTTTCAAATGAATCAGCTCTTTGCATCAGGTGGCCAAAGTATTGGAGTTTCAGCTTCAATATCAGTCCTTCCAATAAATACGCCCAAGACTGATTTCCTTTAGGATGGACTGCTTTGATTTCCTTGCAGTCCAAGAGACTCTCAAGAGTCTTCTCCAACACCACAGTTCAAAAGTATCAATTCTTCAGCGCTCAGCTTTCTTTATAGTCCAGCTCTCACATCCATACATGACTACTGGAAAAACCATAGCCTTGATTAGACAGACCTTTGTTGACAAAGTAATGTCTCTGCTTTTCAATGTGCTGTCTAGGTTGGTCATAACTTTCCTTCCAAGGAGTAAGCATCTTTTAATTTCATGGCTGCAATTACCATCTGTAGTGATTTTGGAGCCCCCCAAAATAAAGTCTGTCACTGTTTCCACTGTTTCCTCATCTATTTGCCATGAAATGATGAGACCAGATGCCATGATCTTAGTTTTCTGAATGTTGAGCTTTAAGCCAACTTTTTCACTCTCCTCTTTCACTTTCATCAAGAGGCTCTTTTTAGTTCTTCTTCACTTTCTGCCATAAGGGTGGTAATTATCTGCATATCTGAGGTTATTGATATTTCTCCCAGCAATCTTGATTCCAGCTTGTGCTTCTTCCAGCCCATCGTTTCTCATGATGTACTCTGCATATAAGTTAAATAAGCAGGGTGACAATATATAGCCTTGATGTACTCCTTTTCCTATTTGAAACCAGTCTCTTGCTCCATGTCCAGTTCTAGCTGTTTCTTCCTGACCTGCATACAGGGTTCTCAAGAGGTGGGTCAGGTGGCTGGTATTCCCATGTCTTTAAGAATTTTCTTAACAATTTTTCACAGGGAGCCTGTTAAGTGTTCATAAATATTCTATACATGCATACATCTGATTACAACAGACTGAATTATGGGAAAGACATAAATATTATAGCCTGTTGTTATGTAACTTGCAAATGTCAATCAAAACTGTCAGTCCATACCCTCCTAGATGAATATGTAAAAGTTTGTCTTGAAAAACCTCATACCTAATCATTCCATCTCCAGTGCCTCTCTTGACTTTGCCCATCTCTCTCTTGAGGTATTCTTTCTGTTCTTCCTTTGATAAACTTGTTTTTGCCATGGTTAAGACCTCAGATCCTTCTTTGTATCTTTACCAAGAACCAAGGCCCACGAGGAAGTGTTCTCTTTGACTCTCCCTATCTGATTGTAGTTTGAAGAAGTATCAGTTTTTCTTATGATCATGTTTCCAACAAAATGAGATGAAAACTAAAAGCACACCAAAATGAAAATAAAATTGAACAGTGATTTGTCTCATGAACTTGCAGGGCTACCAAGGCCAATAAAGTCAAGGTGTATGGTCTTTTAGTCAATAGCCTAGACAAACAGAGCTTGGATTAGAGAGAGCAATGGGTGGTTATTTCAATGAACTTACTTCATGCCAAAGAGGCAAAGCCTTATACTAGGTACAGTGAAGATAGTTTCTGTTAATTTGCAAAGGCAAACATTGAGACAGCATTATAAACAACCTTGCATACCTCCATTTCAACATCATTTCTGTGTAACCGTTATATCTCTACTATTAGAATCATCTAACACACTAATGAGATTTTTTTTGGGGGGGATTTGTTTATTTTAATTTTTGACTGTGATGGGTCTTCATGTCTGTGAATGGATGTTCTTTAGTTGTGGCGAGCTAGTGGGGGCTACTTTTTGTTGTCTTGTGCGGACTTCTCCTCTCATGGCTCCTCTTGTCGTGGAGAATGGGCTCTAGGTGCACGGGCTTCAGTAGTTGCAGCACATGGGCTCAGCAGTTGTGGTGCAAGGACTTAGCTGCTCCACAGAATGTAGGATCTTCCTGGACCAGGGATAGAACTGGTGTCCTCTGCATTGCAAGGCAGATTCTTAACCACTGGACCACTAGGGAAGCCCTGATAGGATTTTTAAATGCAGAGATTTTTACGGAAAGCCTTACTTGAAAATAACCAAAAACATAGTATAGCTAAGATATATTGTTTTTGAAGTAATTATAACACACTTAACTACATGCATGCACATATCATTACACGTATCCAGTTATTTCTAACTTCTGTGATAATTTTGTAAGGACTCAAACTAAGCTCCCTTGAGGCCACCAAACTCATCTCACTTAGGCATTTGAAGACTAAATATGAGTAAGGATTGTCTAATTTTTTGGCTTGTCTTGGTTTTTCTAAATCAAATGCATTCCATAGTGTTATCACATAACATTTTCTTTTCATATTGTTATTAACCTTTTTAAATTAGTTCTTATGGGTAGTGTGTGCCTGTGTGCTAAGTAGCTTCAGTTATGTCCAACTCTTTGCGGCCCTGTGGACAGTAGCCCGCTATGGTCCTCTTGTTCATGGGATTCTCCAGGCAAGAATACTGGAGTGGTTGCCATGCCCTCTTCCAGGGGATCTTCCCCACCTAGGGATTGAACCTGCATCTCTTATTTCTCCTGCACTGGTAGTTGGGTTCTTTACCACTAGTTCCACCTGAAAAGCCCTCTTATGGGTAGGACAGACCAATTCCCATATTTGGGGAAGGAAAATGGTTGGGACGTTTATTTTTTTGCTTGGGATAAAAAGATTCACAAGAAAGGATTAGATTTGACTGCCTTCTCTTTATGTTTCATGATGTCTTTTTTTTTTTTTCTTCATTTCCCTCATTTCTTTCTTTTCTATTATAGTCACCTTTTTTCCACCCTCCAAATTCCTGTTTTAATAAGGATTGGTTTATTTTGAGGGAAAATGTTCCCCCAAATAAACCAGAATACGATCTTTAGAAAACAAACCTTAAGACTATTAAAGTAACCATTTCTCTAGAGGATGCATTTGATGTGCCGACTCTCATTCACAACAATACAGTGTTAGGTTTGTGCTGAACAGCCCCATATAGCACTCTTAGGTGGGATTTAACACACATACCTCTAACTTGAGGCTGCTCTCAAGTGCTAATGAGATTGCTTTTGTAGTTAGGTGGACATCACCTAAGATTTGGTTTCAGTGTCAAGACTGATAACATCATACACCAAGGAGGGGATGAAAAGATTTTTTTAATTTACATACTGAGGCTGTATGTGGACAGGGTGGGATTTTTATGGTGGTTAAGGGGTGAAGCAGGAGTGAGTCTGCCCAGAGCAAAAACTTGTGTAGTTTGCACCTCCTGCTGTCACTAAGGAGGGTGCACCCAGGACTTATTAATGTGTTCATATGTGGGAGAGAGGGGGAGCAAGGTCCAAAACATGGAGTCCCTCTAGTTCCTTCCTTGCCTCCCTACTTTTTCCTCCCTTCCTTCCTTCTTTGTATGTACAGTATAATTTTCCTTTCATCTGCCATCCTTTGTATATCCTTTTTCATTTTTATTTTTTGCTTTGATTCCAATTCAGAGTTGCCATGTATCTCTGAAGACAGCCAATGAATTGGTAGAGAGAGTACAGCCTTTTTCATAATACTCTGAACAAGACAGGTCAGCCAAGGCAGCAACACTGGTATCTCATGCCTTCTGCTTCCCAGAAATTGGACTTAGTAGGTTTTTTTCTCTTCTGAACATCTTCAGTAGAGATTCATTGGATGTGCCACATGCAGAAAGAAACAGTCAGTTCATTAACTTGAGCAACTACCACCATCTGCTCTGAATTATTGAGCCCTACAACACACTATAATAGTCACACATTGAAAATTTTATGATAAACCAAGTATAAAAAAGTCACAATATTTTCGGCTTCCCCATAGTCTAAAGCAGATACATGCCTTATATTATGTAAAAAAAAATTAGAAATTCTAATTAATAGAATTCAAGTGATTATATAAACTGTTCACAAAATACTGGTTTTTTCCTCAAGTGTTAGAGTTTTTCTTAGGGCTTGTAATCTTAGTCCCATTTCTATATCCTGTAATTTTAATCATGAATTTATAGATAAACTAATAATTATAATTGAGCTACCCTTTAAAAAAAGCTCGATTTATTTTTATGTATCCATGGAATTCACTTTTGTAATCACAAGGTAGACTTTAATATTTAATAAAGCATATAACTGGGTAATGAGGCTATAATTTCAAGCTTATGACTGATTCTCCAGAGTCAGTAATTTAGTTCTAAGGACTGGGAGATGAAAAGACTTTGTACTTCTCCTACTTGCACATGTTTCCAAGTGGACATGACTTGATGACATTCTCTTTCTCTCAAGCTATTAACAGCTTTTGTATCTCCACACTGCTTCTGGTTGCTGTCTTTCATCAACTCCTGTCTCCATGATGATTTTTCTCAGATGAATCTCTCACTCCTCTTACTCCTTTGAATTCGACTTTTATTTTTTCAGCACTCTTAAATTATATGTTCTTAACGTTTTACATGCTCTTTGGATACATCAATCATTAACTGGTGCATATTTCATATACTTCTTCCAGTGCTACTACTGTTTTTTCCAATATATTCAGATGTTTTCACAAGAAACTTTTAAGTACTGCTGCTATATGTATTAGGGCTTCCCTGGTGGCTCAGATGGTAAAGGATCCACCTGCAATGGAAGAGATCCAGATTCAATCCCTAGGTTGGGAAGAGCCCCTGGAGAAGGCAATGGCTATGTAATGGCTCTAACCTGGTTATTTGTGAATAGAGAGGGAAGTTAGAGACGAATAAATTCTATCTGTTGAGCTATAGTATAGGTGCTATTCTTCCAGGCAAGAATACTGGAGTGGATTGCCAGTTCATTCTCCAGGGGATCTTCCCAACCCAGGGATTGAACCCACATCTCTTTGTATCTCCTGCATTGTCAGGTGGATTCTTTACCAGCTGAGCCACCAAGTCATTTTAAAACATCTCTTAACTAATAAGTGGTAGAGTAGAGAAAAACTTAAACTAGGGTTGTGGTTGCTATTGTTGTTGTTTAGTTGCTAAGTTGTGTTCAACTCTTTGTGACCCCATAGAATGCAGCACGCCAGGCTTCCCTGTCTTCCATATCTCATAGAATTAGCTCAGATTCAAGTCCACTGAGTCAGTGATGCTATCTAACTGTCTCATCCTTTGCCACCCTCTTTTCCTTTTGGCTTCAATCTTTCCCAGCATTAGGGTCTTTTCCAATGAGTTGGCTCTTCACATCAGATGGCCAAAGTATTGGAGCTTCAGCTTCAGCTTCAGCATCAGTCCTTCCAGGGAACATTCAGGGTTGATCTCCTCCAGGATTGACTGGTTTGATCTCCCTGCAATCCAAGGGATTCTCAAGAGTTTTCTCCAGCACCACAATTCAAAAGCATCAACTCCCTGGCGCCCAGGCTTTTTTATGGTCCAACTCTCATGTCCGTTTATGACTACGGGAAAAGCCATAACTTTGATTATATGGACCTTTGTCGACAAAGTAATGTCTTTGCTTTTCAATATGCTGTCTAGGTTTCTCATGAAGAGAGAGAAAAAGCTGGCTTGAAACTCAACATTGAAAGGCTTAAGATCATGTCATCAGGTCCCATGACTTCCTGGCAGGTAGAGAGGGAAAGGGTAGAAGCAGTGATAGATATTTTCTTGGGGTCCAGAATCAGTGCAGATGGTGAATGCAGCCATGAAATTAGAAGACGCTTGCTTCTTGGAAGGAAAGCTATGAAAAACTAGAGTTCAGTTCAGTTCAGTCACTCAGTCATGTCCAACTCTTTGCGACCCCATGAATCGCAGCACTCCAGGCCTCCCTGTCCATCACCAACTCCCGGAGCTCACTCAGACTCACATCCATCGAGTCAGTGATGCCATCCAGCCATCTCATCCTCTGTCGTCCCCTTCTCCTCCTGCCCCCAATCCCTCCCAGCATCAGAGTCTTTTCCAATAAGTCAACTCTTCACATGAGGTGGCCAAAGTACTAGAGTTTCAGCTGTAGCATCATTCCTTCCAAAGAAATCCCAGGGCTGATCTTCAGAATGGACTGGTTGGATCTCCTTGCAGTCCAAGGGACTCTCAGGAGTCTTCTCCAACACCACAGTTCAAAAGCATCAATTCTTCGGCGCTCAGCCTTCTTCACAGTCCAACTCTCACATCCATACATGACCACAGGAAAAACCATAGCCTTGACTAGACGGACATTTGTTGGCAAAGTAATGACTCTGCTTTTGAATATGCTATCTAGGTTATTTGATTCCAAATACCTGATTTTTTGTCCAACCATATTCACATCCTGGCTGTGTCCAAATATACTATAATTCTTTTCATAATTTTTTCAGTCACTCTAGGGATTAACATATGTGATCCTATCTCATCTTTAATACTGTGAGTGAATGAGAGAAAGTCACTCAGTCATGTCTGACTTTTTCGACCCCATGGGCTATACAGTCCATGGAATTCTCCAGGCCAGAATACTGGAGTCAGTAGCCTTTCCCTTCTCCAGGGCTTTAATACTGTAGTTGTCATATATTATATCTACACATGTTATAAAACCTAGAAAACAATAATATATTTGCTGTTTTAAACCAATATCTTTACCGAAAAAGACAAAAAGGATAATTAAAAGATTAAAATATTTACCTACTATTTCCAACAGTCTATTTACTCCTATAGCTATATCTGGTGTGATTTCACGTGGTTTCATCTGATGTTATCCTTCAGCTTGAATCCACTTATAATGAGTTTTTTATAATGCAGGTCCACCAGAACATGTTCTTTGCTTTTGCTTATCTGTAAATGTATTTATTTTGCTTTAATTTTTGAAATATAATTTCTTAAATCCAGAATTGTAAGCTGTCATCTTTGTGTCAGAATTTTAAAGATGTCACTCTATTGTCTTCTTGACTCCATGGTTACTGATGAGAAGTCATCGTTTTTAAAAATCTTGTTTCCTAAATATATCATTTATTATTCTTGGGCTGCATTTGAGATTTTTCCAGTGGAATTCCCTGGTGGCCTAATGGTTAGGATTCCAAACTTTCACTGCCATTACCCAGGTTCAATCTCTATTGCATTTTTGGTTTTAATCACCAAGTTGTGTCTGAAACTTGTGATCCCATGACTATAGCTCACTAGATTCCTCTGTCCATGTGATTTAGGCAAACTGGAGCACGTTGTCATTTCCTTCTCCAAGGGATCTTTCCAACCCAGGGACTGAACCCAGGTCTCCTGCATTACAGGTGGTCTCTTGCATTGCAGGCTGATTCTTTACTGACTGAACCACCAGGGAAATCCCGTCTCTAATGGGAACTGAGATCCTGCAAGCTGTGTGACCAAAATTAACTTTTTTTCCTTAGGTTTAATTTTGCTTTTGAACTATGATGTTGGAGAAGACTCTTGAGAGTCCCTTGGATTGCAAGGAGATCCAACCAGTCCATTCTAAAGGAGATCAGTCCTGGGTTTTCATTTGTAGGACTGATGTTGAAGCTGAAACTCCAATCCTTTGGCCACATGATGTGAAAAGCTGGCTCATTTGAAAAGACCCTGATGCTGGGAAAGATTGAGGGCAGGAGGAAAAGGGGATGACAGAGGATGAGATGGTTGGATGGCATCACCGACTCAATGGACTTGGGTTTGGGTAGACTCCAGTAGTTGGTGATGGACAAGGAGGCCTGGTGTGCTGCAGTTCATGGGGTGGCAAAGAGTCGGACACGACTGAGTGACTGAACTGAACTGAATTTTGAACAATTTGACTATAATGTGTGCCCATATGTCTTATGTTTGTGCTTCTCACGTTCGGGCATTTACTGAGTTTCTTAATTCACCTCATTTGGGATATATTTGGCATTAATTCTTATAATAGTTTTGTTACTGCATTCCATTTATCTTCCCTTACTGGAGCTTGAATTGCACATAGACATTAGACATTTTTTCCTATATCATCAAGATTCTATTTTTTAAAATGTATTTTCTCTCTATTCTTCAGGTTGGATAATTTCAGTTTATCTATTCCCAAGATCACCAGATTTTTTTCTTTCAGTTCTAATTTGCTATTAAGATAATGCAGTAAATGTTTTATTTTAGACAGTTTAATTTCCATTTCTAGAATTTTCCCTTAATCGTGCTTAGTTATCTTCACTCATTATCAGCTAACTTTCTCTCAAGTCCTTGAATATAATTGCAATATTGATGTCTATTACACACCACTGGCTCAGCGGGTAAAGAACTGGCCTGCCAATGCAGGAGACACAGGACACGTAGGTTTGATCCCTGGGTTGGGAAGATCCCCTGGAGCAGGGCAAGCAACCCACTCCAGTATTCTTGCCTGGAGAATCCCCATGGACAAAGGAGCCTGTTGGGCTACAGTCCGTGGGGTCACAGAGTCAGACACAACTGAGCACATGCACTGGGTCGTATCAAGATTAGTTTCTATTGACAAGGTGTTTTTTTTGTTGTTTTTTTGTTTTTGTTTTTAACTGTGTCCCTATTTTTCATAGGTTTGATAGTTTTTACTGCCTACTGGATAAAATCCCACTGGTGGACGAGCCTGGTAGGCTGCAGTCCAGAGTCAGACACGACTGAGAGACTTCACTTTCACTTTTCACTTTCATGCATTGGAGAAGGAAATGGCAACCCACTCCACTGTTCTTGCCTGGAGAATCCCAGGGACGGGGGAGCCTGGTGGGCTGCCATCTATGGGGTCGCACAGAGTCAGACATGACTGAAGAGACTTAGCAGCAGCAGCAGATGTTGGGGATGATATATTGTTGAGATTCTAGATTTTTGTTTTGTTTGTTTGTTACACCAAAGAATATTGTTTTTTGTTTTTTTCTTTTTTGTTCTTGCGAGTAATTAACTTAGCTGGTCTGAAAGTATAAAACATGCATCTTGTCAAGTGAGAAGGAGTTTAACTTTCTGTTCATTTCCTTTCTTCTACCATCTGCTGTTTTTGACACAGCTGTTGAAAATGTCCTCAGGGATCAGCCAAAAGTTTGGTAGAGTTTAAGTGCAGGATTTGAAGCATGTCTCTTGTGATTTCCTGCCTTCTATGTTGCTTTCTCTAAGTTTCAGTTGCTCTGGCTGCCTTGATTTCTGCCCTCTAATCCTTCAGAAAAATAATGTGACAGGGTTCCACTTTGATTTTACTTTTCTTACTCCATACAGTGTGGAGAATGGCTTCAGACAAACAAACAAATCTTACTGGTACTGTTTCTTTCTTAGGAGGTTCAACTCCTCTCTAATTTCTGCTTGCTATTGGTCATAGTTGACTTTCATATCTTCACATAGTTGACTTTCATATCTTCCAGAATAATGAATGTTACTTGTGTTAAGGGTGATTTGATACAGGCCATTCTGTCATACTTGAAAGAATCCTCCCACCACATTTATTTACTTGTTTGAGATGTATGTTTATATATGTAAAGCATTTTAGTTTCCTGGTGAACTTTTACCAACTCCTTATTAAATGCCCTTTTAATCTGTTTTGTTGTTCAGTTGCTAAGTTGGGCCTGACTCTTTGCAACTCCATGGACCGCAGCACACCAGGCCTCTCTGTCCTTCACCATCTTCCAGTGTTTGATCAAACTCATGTCCATTGAGTCGGTGATGCCATCCAACCATGTCATTCTCTGTCGTACCTTTCTCCTCCTGCCTTCAATCTTTCCCATCATCAAAGTCTTTTCCAATGAGTCAGCTTTTCATATTGGGTGGCCAAATTATTGGAGCTTCAGCACCAGTCCTTCCACTGAATATTCAGGGTTGATTTCCTTCAGAATGGACTGGTTTGATCTCCTTGCAGTCCAAGGGACTCTCAAGAGTCTTCTCCAGCACCACAGTTTGAAAGCATCAACTCTTTGGTGCCCAGCCTTCTTTATGGTGCAACTCTGACATCTGAACATGATTACTGGAAAAATCATAGCTTTGACTATACAAATCTTTGTCAGCAAGGTAGTGTCTCTGCTTTTCAATATGCTGTCTATATTCATCATAGCTTTTTTCCCAAGGAGCAAGTGTCTTTTAATTTCATGGCTGCAGTCACCATCCACAGTGATTTTGGAGTCCAAGGAAACAGCTAAATGTACTTTATATATAATCTTCTTAATGCCATTTTGACACTATTTAATCTTTCAGTCTTTTTCACCCACCATGACTTTGTTAATAAGAAGGCTATTTTTATCAATCCATTTTTAGTATGTAGTGCAATGCAGACTTATATACTAAAACTACTGCCTTTACCCCCAAGAGGTATTAGTTACCAATTCAATTATTATTATTATTTTTTCTAATTTTATTTTATTTTTAAACTTTACATAATTGTATTAGTTTTGCCAAATATCAAAATGAATCTGCCACAAATAATAGACTTTAATTTTAGGAAAGTTTTAGAATTTATAGAAAAACTTGAGCTGATAATAGAGTTTTCAAATACCCACACCCAGTTTTCTCTATTACTAGCAGCTTACATTAATAGGATATGTTAGTTAAAATTAGTGAATTATTATTATTAACTAAAATCCATAATTTATTCAGAATTCCTTAGTTCTTTCCTGATTTTTCTTTTCCATTTAATGTTCCATGACCATCCAGGAAATAGTCATTCAAATAACCACATTACATTAAATTGTAAGGTCTCTTTAGGCTCCTCTTGGTTGTGGCAGTTCCTCAGACTTTCCCTATTTTTGATGATCTCACCGGCTTTAAGAAATATTATTCAGATGTTTTGTAAAATACTCCTCAATTGGAATTTGTCTGGCATTATTCTCATGATTAGTTTGGGATAGGTTTTGAGAGAAAGACCAGATAGTTAAAGTGCTATTTCTATCACCTCATATCAAGGATTCTTACTATCAACATGATTTATCATTATTGGTGGTAACCTTGACCATCTGGATGAAGTAGTGTCTGTCAGGTTGCTTTGCTGTCGAGTTACTCACACATCCTATATTGTGTTTTGAGAGGGCATATTTATATGCAGCTCACCCTTACAGGATGGGGAGTTATGGTTCCTCTGGTCAACAGCAGAATATGTACATAAATTATTTGGAATTTTTGATGGTTCATTTTATGTGTCACTCTTGCTAGGGTATTATGTCCAGCTATTTGGTCAGACACTAGTTTATGCACTGTTGTGAGAGTATTTTGTAGAAGTCATTAGTATTTACAATCAGTTGACTTTAAGCAGATTACCCTTCACGATGGGAGTGGGCCTCACCCAATTAGTTGAAGACCGTAAACCAAGGTTTATCAGAATAAAAGAAATTCTGCTTCAGTACTCTAACATAAAAATTCTGCTGAGTTTACAGTCTTCTGTTATGTCTTATAGATTTTGGACTTGCCATTCCCTGATATGGAGAAGGAAATGGAAACCCACTCCAGTGTTCTTGCCTGGAGAATCCCATGGATGGAGAAGCCTGGTAGGCTGCAGTCCACGGGGTTGCACAGAGTTGGACATGACTGAAGCGACTTAGCAGTAGCAGTAGCAGCATTCCCTGTTATGGCATTAGCCAATTCCTTAAAGATCTATCTGTGCTTACATCTATCTATCATCATTTGCTTATCTCCTATTCATTCAATTTCTTTGGAGGTATTTAATTCTTCTGCTTAAAAGGTTTGCCTTTTCTCTTGAATTTATTTATTTAATCACTTACTTATATTAGTATGGCCTCATGGATTTTTATTTTATACTTTGGATTTCTATTCTGGTACTTCCTTATTAATTTGTTCCTTAATTGTTTTGCCAATTAGGAGCTCCTTTAGTTGTCTCTGTTTTTTTTTTTTTTTTATGTACCCCATGAACATAGGCTTTTATTTTGAGCAGCTCTATATTTTCTGTCATTACAAGATGCTCCAACTCATCCTTTATATTTCTTGCCTCATTTCGAATTTCTATAGCATCAGCTTAGAAATAGATTCTTTTTCCTACACTATTCTCCATTCTAGGAATCAGAGTCATAAAAAGTATATAATGTTAGAAAACATCTAGTCCAGTGAATTTCAAAGATTAAGATTCATATGAATCATCTTTGGACTTTATAAAAATTCAGATTCATTGGTTCTGGGAGCATGAGATTCTTTATTTTTAGGAATCTTCATGATAGTGTAAATGTTAGTCCTTTGAGGCACAAGGATGTGGTCAATATTTCTCACCTTCAGTTCAGTTCAATCTCTCAGTCACATCTGACTCTTTGCAAACCCATGAATTGCAGCATGCCAGGCCTCCCTGTCCATCACCAACTCCCGGAGTTCACTCAAACTCACGTCCATTGAGTCCGTGATGCCATCCAGCCATCTCATCCTCTGTCGTCCCCTTTTCCTCCTGCCTCCAATCCCTCCCAGCATCAGAGTCTTTACCAATGAGTCAACTCTTCACATGAGGTGGCCAAAGTACTGGAGTTTCAGCTTTAGCATCATTCCTTCCAAAGAACACCCAAGACTGATCTCCTTTAGAATGGACTGGTTGGACCTCCTTGCAGTCCAAGGGACTCTCAGGAGTCTTCTCCAACACCACAGTTCAAAAGCATCAATTCTTCGGTGCTCAGCTTTCTTCACAGTCCAACTCACATCCATACATGACCACAGGAAAAACCATAGCCTTGACTAGATGGACCTTTGTTGGCAAAGTAATGTCTCTGCTTTTCAGTATGCTATCTAGGTTGGTCATAACTTTCCTTTCAAGGAGTTAGCGTCTTTTAATTTCATGGCTGCAAGTCACCATCTGCAGTGATTTTGGAGCCCAAAAAACTAAGTCTGACACTGTTTCCACTGTTTCCCCATCTATTTCCCATGAAGTGATGGGACCAGATGCCATGATCTTCGTTTTCTGTATGTTGAGCTTTACGCCAACTTTTTCACTCTCCTCTTTCACTTTCATCAAGAGACTTTTTAGTTCCTCTTCACTTTCTGCCATAAGGGTGGTGTCATCTGCATATCTGAGGTTATTGATATTTCTCCTGGCAAACTTGATTCCAGCTTGTGCTTCTTCCAGCCCAGCATTTCTCATGATGTATTCTGTATATAAGTTAAATAAGTAGGGTTACAATATACAGCATTGATGTACTCCTTTTCCTATTTGGAACCAGTCTGTTGTCCCATGTCCAGTTCTAACTGTTGCTTCCTGACCTGCATACAGATTTCTCAAGAGGCAGGTCAGGTGGTCTGGTATTCCTATCTCTTTCAGAATTTTCCACAGTTTATTGTGATCCACACAGTCAAAGGCTTCAGCATAGTAAATAAAGTTTCATAAATTTGTCCTCAATTTGTCCCAAATAGTATCTCTCACAATAGACTATTCAAAGTCATAAAAACCTTAAGCAACGATATTAACTTATGTGCAACTTTGGTTCTATTTCTAAAGTTGGGAAGGTAGAATCTTCTTTACTAGGTTATTTGCTATATTTGTTTCCTAAGTTTATATGGGAGATATTCTAATAGTACATAATATTTATATACAGAATACATAATTGTAATAATACATAATAGGAGACATTAAAATTAATACATAATTTGATTTAAGTAAGTCTTTTTTTAAAACTTGATGTAAACTTTTTTATTATACAAATCTTCAGTCAAAATCTGAAATAGTTAGCAGTTATCTAAGGAATCCAGGAAATTGTGATATAAATTCTTTATATAGAATAATGATGTTCCATATAATCTCTCATTAGTCTAATGTTTCTCACATTAATCAGTTTCATTTGGCTCTATATGAGAAAGATAACTGAGGATAAGAATATGTAGGGGCTGAACTATTCAGTACTTATTGCAAGTGTAACAGATAAGGTTACAGCTGTTCTAAATAAAGGAGGTTGATATGGTATATTCTTCTAAGAAGATTGTGTAAAGGAAGGGTTATGCAAATATTCAAAAGGAAACAAAGTTTGAAGAATCCTCAAGTCAGTTGAATTACATCACATACTTCATCATCAAAGAGCAGACGAAAAAGAGTAATCTACTTACCTCAACCTATCATTATATTTTTCATCAAAAGTTCCATAACAGTGGAAAGATTGGATTATATTCCATGTTTATTGACATATGGGGTAATATAAGTATAATGAAAGAACTAAATGAACCTGTGTCTGGTTTATTGCTCATAAAACTCACATCAAATGGTCATGAACAATGGATGGGCAAATGTAGATGTTCTTTATTAAACTTCTCCTAAGATAATAGTGGCTTTATTTGTGAAGTTATTACTTTCCCTCTTCTTTATATCTATCTAAGGATTTTATGTTCGTGAATACTGGCAATTGAATCTAATAGTGGCTTTCTGGATATTGCTTCAAAAGCCAAAATCTGTCTAATTTCCCTGGGCTCAAAATAATACATAATCCTCAGTACCTCCTTCAATAACTTAAAGAGAGGAAAATATGCTTTGCTACAGTTGACATGAATTTTATGAATTTTAGTCTATATATATATATGAATTTTAGTGTATATACATATATGTGAGTTTGTGTATGTGTACCAGTGACTCACAGAATAAAGCTAGATTTTATATGGTAATAATAGAATTCACTTAGACTTATATTCTAAATTTTTTCATTCTGATATTTTTCAGCAGTTATTTATCTATAAGTATTTGCTTGTTCTGTTTCACTGGAATGTTTGATTTCATATAGCTTATCATAGACAGGTCTTTCCTATAGGTATGTGTGTGTATGTGTATGTGCATAATATAAATGAATGTGTATTTACTCAAATATTCATACATGAGGAGCTATATGTCAATATTGCATTTCTTATTCAAAATGTTGATATTCTCAATGAGTTACTCCTGGTTATGTTCATGAAGCAAATCTTAGTTAAATGCCAATATAATAATTTCAGGATCCTACCCTGGTCCATTTTATATTCTAATTCATTACAATTTTGTGAGGATTAAATAATATCAAATGTTTATATGACACTGACTAATTTACCATATGCTATTCGAACTGTCTTACACACTTACACTCATTCAAACCTAAATAGGCCCCAGTACCATCCTCACTGACAGATGAAAAAATGTATACACAATAGGCTTAGTATCTCATCCCAGGAAAGCTGAGATTGAAAACCCTATAATCTGTCTCTTATCAAGTAAAATAATAAAATTCACTTTGTGCATTTGACATCAAGAACTTTCCAACAAATACTACTTTTCCTCTGCACTTGTTCTCAATTTCTTTTTTATTCCTTTTCATCCTAAAAATATTTTTTGTATTTAATGTCGGCAAAGAGAACAGAAAGAAAAAGCCTCAGTAACATACTTAATATGCACATTATATAGCCTTGGTATCAATATTAAGATTACCAATGGTAAAAATCACAAATTCCATTTTATATTCTTTATGGCACTGCAAAAAAGGACTTTGATACTTTAAACTGTGTTATGGCTCTTTCTCTACACTATTCTGGCTCATTTTTAGTTAATCCAATTTTACAGTTAAACTTTTTAAAATTAATCAACTGCTTCTTGATAGAATGACTGAAAAATTCTCCCTGACTCTGGTCTTAAATGTTTTGTCATGCCTTCTGAGAGCATAAACATTTTAGCCTAAAAATAGTCTAAATTTTTTTCCTATTAAAATAAGAGCTAAACTGAGGGTTTAAAAAAGCTGTACAGTTATACTGAACATTCAAGTATGAATTTTGTTTACCCTTATATTCTTATGACAAAGAAGAAATTGAACATCCTAAATACCAAATTTAATTATTTAGGTCTACTTATTACTATAACTCATAATTATCAGATAATATATAATGGAGTAAAATGGCAATTTAATATTTTCAGAATGGTAGTCAGCTACAGGATACAAAGTGAAATATATTTTATAAGGCTGCAAGGTCTTCTTAAATAAATAGATCTATTATATTAATAAAATGTTGGCAAAATAAAATTATTTACTTGACAGATTTCTGATGTGATTTGCTAAATTGTCCTGACACATTTGAAAGCTTGACGCTTAAAGATTTGTAAGAGTTAATGAAAAGAATGATGATCTGAGGTATTTAAATTTTCTTCTTATTCAGTAAGAACTCTCCAGTATAAATCTTTGTGGAAATGGTTTATGCTCTGAAGAAAGAACAACGGTTTGATTCTCAAAATCTCATCAAAAAATGAAAACTTTATGACTTGTATCCCAAACGGTCACATATTCATAAATTAACCAAGTCAAATGCTTGGATAAGAAATTCTTGATTGAACAGATGGCTTTGGATCAGGAATGGAAGAGAAAGTGATTTTCAGTCTTATGCTTTTATTTTTATAAGTGTCAATATTCTGAACATTTGAGATATCTCTTAGCAGATGGTGACTTTGGAATTTCCTTACTACATCCTGAGAATGATACATCTCTATTGTTACTAAAAGTATATAGACAATGATGCTATTTTCTAAAGTAAATATAATGAATTGAAAATGCTCTTTTATTATTATTTATCATTAGATAGAAAATCAATATTTAAAAAAAAATTATATCTACCAGAACTTTTAGGAGACCAAAAAAGAAGAATTCATACTAAGAACAAGAATTCTGCAATTAATTTGTTTCCCATCATGGAATCACAACATTGAATCATTTCCTGTATTTATTATAAAATAAGACTTGATCATAATATCTATTAAGTTGACAATTGACAATCCAGCCCATTGTTATTTCTTGACCCACCAAACTTAGACATAATATGCAATATTTTTCAAAATTGCAGCAGATGGTGATTGCAGCCATGGAATTAAAAGATGCTTACTCCTTGGAAGGAAAATTATGACCAACCTAGACAGCATATGAAAAAGCAGAGACCTTACTTTGCCAACAAATGTCTGTCTAGTCAAGGCTACGGTTTTTCCACTAGTCATGTATGGATGTGAGAGTTGGACTGTGAAGAAAGCTGAGCACCGAAGAATCGATGCTTTTGAACTGTGGTGTTGGAGAAGACTCTTGAGAGTCCCTTGGACTGCAAGGAGATCCAACCAGTCCATCCTAACGGAGATCAGTCCTGGGTGTTCATTGGAAGGACTGGTGTTGAAGCTGAAACTCTGATACTTTGTCCACCTGATGCGAAGAGCTGACTCATCTGAAAGACCCTGATGCAGGGAAAGATTGAGGGCAGGAGAAAGGGACTGGATGGCA
Organism: Bos javanicus; assembly: GCF_032452875.1. Lineage (NCBI taxonomy): Eukaryota > Metazoa > Chordata > Mammalia > Artiodactyla > Bovidae > Bos > Bos javanicus. The sequence continues at coordinate 11,751,429 of NC_083868.1, forward strand.
TCACCGACTCAATGGACATGGGTTTTGGTGGACTCCAGGAATTGGTGATGGACAGGGAGGCCTAGCATGCTGCGGTTCATGGGGTCACAAAGAGTCAGACTGAACTTAACTGAATATATTATAATAAATATGTATATTTATCAATGTAATATATCTAAATTTGAGGGTCAAGAAATAACAATGGGCTGGACTGTCCATTGTCAATTTAATAGTTATTAATGTCAAGTCTTCTAAGGTCTTCTGTAAGAAGTAGAAGCAGGGAACTGTGTTTTCCAGATCCCTGTCTCTCTTTTCGTCATCCAAAGAATAGTACTTTCATGAGATTTTAGATAAAGGAGAAGCATAAAGTTTTATTTTCATGGGTCCACTGAAGATAGACACTGGACCAATATAAGAGTTCAAGAAGCCTCCAGTTGAGCTTTTTGAGAATCATGTTCACTTGTGTTGATAACCAAAGTACTTGGATGGGAATGGTCCAGAGGTTCTTTAGTGGCTTTAGAGTGAGCATGTAAGACCCACTTGTTTACATGCTTAAGTGAAGATCTTCATATGTAGTTTTCTAGATTTTTTTCCCCAGCCTTTCCATCAAATAAACATCTAATTGTTTGTATTAATACAACTGAAAGATATAGACTGGCTTCTGTTTTTCTAACCAAATTTGTACTTAAATAAGCAGTAAAAACTTGTATCTGAAATAAAGAGAGCAACATAAGAAAAAACAGCTAAAATGATAAATCTTGGAAAATAGAAAAGAGGAGTAAGATTGAATCTTAATATCCATATTTATCAATATTATCCTAAATGCACACACAAGACTTCCAGGTCAGAGAAGACTACTATTTACACCCAGCAAATAAGCATATGCCTTCCAGGTGCCTCAATTTCTTAACCCTGGGGTGAAGCAATGAGATCCAGATGTTCTCCAACATATGCTGGTTTGTACTATAAGTGAAGAACCTAGGACAAAATAACCTGAGTGCTTTGATCCTTGGGGACCATGTTTTTACTCTAACCCTTTGGAATGTGTATACATCTCTCTTGGGGAAAGATAAGATCATTGTCTCCAGCTTTACAGTATCTTCATAGGATGCCTCCACACTTCTAAGTCTCAGCTCCCCAAGCCCTCAGATAAATTTCTCTGAAATTGTTTCACTGGCTAAATCAGTCATCTTCCCAAATTTACCTGTCTTTCAGATGTCTGTAAAATATACTCAGAAAGCTTCAACTATGCAAAAATACACAAATATTTTCTCTACTATGCCATAGGAAATGATTGTGTTTTAGAATTATGGATCATATGAATATTCAAATTTTGTGCATATATTATTATAATTAGTATCTGCATTATTATTTACCAGTTTTTATAAAGAACAGATGATCTTGGAGCCATAGAAAATTTTTTTGCTGGTTAATTATTTACTGCCATACCAAGAGCAGAACTGCAGCAGCAAGAGCCACACCTGATTATTGTATAATACTTGCATATGGAAAAGAGAAGTCTTTAAGGTTCACATATTTTGTTGAGGGATCCACATGCCTCGTGTGTGAGATAGTTAAATTATCATGAAACCAAAGTTTACCTATGAAGCTTACATCCAAATTTTAGTCTTCAAAAAACTATTAGTTGTGTACTTTGCTTTTTTATATCAATTTTTTAATTTTTTAAAAAAATAAGCACTTTGAAAATGATTTATTTATCTGTGGCTGTGCTGGGTCCCCTTTGTGGCATGGGCTTTCCTCCAATTGTGGCAAGCGGGGGCCACTTCTACTTGTGTGTGCAAGGGCCTCTCATTGCAGTGCCTTCTCTTGTGGAACACAGGCTCTAGGGCACATGGATATCATCAGTTGCAGCTTCCAGGCTCTACAGCACAGATGCACTAGTTCTGGCACACAGACTTAGTTGCTCCATGGCCTGTGGGATCTTCCAGATTGAACCTGTGTTGCCTGCACTGGCAGGCAGATTCTTTACCACTGAGCCACCAGAGAAGCCCAATATTTTCATTTTTAGAAGGAAATACTGCTATTAAGTGTAATAGTGATAACCCGCCCCATCCCATGCACCAGAAACACAGCTATTAATGTTTTATACTGAAGATGATAGATTGTGCTTCAACTATTAGGGGAAAAACAAGCCACCTCAACAAATTAAAACTGAAGCATTAGCAATATACAAGCCCTAGAATCTATGGGTTACTTGCATACAGCTTAGGTTGTAATTTCCAGAATATATTTGATTTTTTTGCATTCTTCAATATTAATATATTTTATTCCCACTGACAACAAAAATAATTGCTTTGAACATAACAAAAGTAATTGTATGAGAAATTTAACATGACTCTATGGTAGTGCCTCTGTAATTTCTGCATTTGCTTTTGCCTATCTGAATGTGAAAAAAGCAGATCTATTCCTGGAACTTGAAAAATGAGATTGCGGTTAAGGGCACCATGACATATTCTGGTAGAACGTGTGTCTTTGTTGCCTATTCTTTTTAGTTTGAAATGCTTTGAGAGTATGCTTTATAGCCACCTGCTATTTGTGCCTCTTTAGAAAAATGGACTGCAGTGTAAATAATTATGGTTTTGAAAAGCAAATGATCACTTTCTCCAGGAAGACCGATAAATTCATGCCTCAGTTAGGTTCCAGCATTTGCCAGCTTTTCTCACATCTTTGCTACTTGCCTTTCACTTTTAGCTTCATTTATATTTCAGTCCCTAACATGAACTTTAATTGAGATAAAGCTAATTAGATTGAACACAGTACTCCAAAGTTCAGTACATACATCAGTACAAACATCTCATATACCAATATGACTATATGAATTCCTATTGATGAGAACTCTCTTTCCCAATGCCTCTTAGATAGTTCCAACATTAAGGCCCAGGTCCTAACACACCCTCTAGGAGCCATTCTATTTATCCCAAGACTTGCTTTAGTTGCTTATCACTCCTTCCTCTCTGTCCATCTCTGTCACAGGTTAATCACATTATGCTACAACAATTTAAAAATCTAAAAGTAGATGGAGTATTTGACAACAAGTGGTGTAGGATTCTTCTTCACATATCTTTCTAACACTTAAGAAAGTACAGGTACAAATAGGACTTAAAGGATGTTTGCTGAACAACTGGATGGATCATTGCTAAAATACCTTAAAGATTAGTAAGTGAGAATAGAGGTTTGATAACTATGAGTACCATCTGGACTTCAGGAATTCGTCCCTAATGTAGTCATGTCAGAGTACATGTCAGGGCATGGCAAAGCTTGGGAGAAATTGATTAGAGACTACATCACTATGTAGTTTAGTGCTCTTTTAGTTAATCAGAATTTTTACATATATTCCCACACACTGAATTTCAGTACCCAGTTAATATTTTACTCCTTTGCTCTACCACTATAATAGAAATCTATACCACTGGTGTGCTGCAGTTCATGGGGTCGCAAAGAGTCAGACACGACTGAGTGACTGAACTGAACTGAACTGATGCAACTATGCTTAAAGCAAGGTTTAAAGAAGTAGACAAGGCTATGGTTTTTCCAGTGGTCATGTATGGATGTGGGAGTTGTACTACAAAGAAAACTGAGTGCCAAAGAAGTGATGCTTTTGAACTGTGGTGTTGGGGAAGACTCTTAAGAGTCCCTTGGACTGCAAGGAGATCCAACCAGTCCAACCTAGAGGAGATCAGTTCTGGGTGTTCATTGGTAGGACTGATGTTGAAGCTGAAACTCCAATACTTTGGCCACCTGATATGAAGAGCTGACTCATTTGAAAAGACCGTGATGCTGGGAAAGATTGAGGGCAGGAGGAGAAGGGGATGACAGAGGATGAGATGGTTGGATGGCATCACCAACTAAATGGATATGGGTTTGGGTGAACTCCGGGAGTTGGTGATGGACAGGGAGGCCTGGCATGCTGCAGATCATGGGGCCACAAAGCATCAGACATGACTGAGCAAGTGAACAGAACTGAAAGAAATAGACAAAATAAGAAAAAATTTCTTAAAGTTTTCTGGATTAAAAAACTAGAAAACCCATGGGATCTTCTATAAGTGAAATCAAACAGTATTTGTCTCTACCTAATGTATATTGGCAGAAAGTGAAGAGGAACTAAAAAGCCTCTTGATGAAAGTGAAAGTGGAGAGTGAAAAATTTGGCTTAAAGCTCAACATTCAGAAAATGAAGATCATGGCATCCGGTCCCATCACTTCATGGGAAATAGATGGGGAAACAGTGGAAACTGTGCCAGACTTTATTTTTGGGGGCTCCAAAATCACTGCAGATGGTGACTGCAGCCATGAAATTAAAAGATGCTTACTCCTTGGAAGAAAAGTTATGACCAACCTAGATAACGTATTAAAAAGCAGAGACATTACTTTGCCAACAAAGGTCCATCTAGTCAAGGCTATGGTTTTTCCTGTGGTCATGTATGGATGTGAGAGTTGGACTGTGAAGAAGGCTGAGCGCCGAAGAATTGATGCTTTTGAACTGTGGTGTTGGAGAAGACTCCTGAGAGTCCCTTGGACTGCAAGGAGATCCAACCAGTCCATTCTGAAGGAGATCAGCCCTGGGATTTCTTTGGAGGGAACGATGCTAAAGCTGAAACTCCAGTACTTTGGCCACCTGATGCGAAGAGTTGACTCATTGGAAAAGACTCTGATGCTGGGAGGGATTGGGGGCAGGAGGAGAAGAGGACGACAGAGGATGAGATGGCTGGATGGCATAACTGACTCGGTGGACGTGAGTCTGAGTGAACTCCGGGAGTTGGTGATGGACAAGGAGGCCTGGCGTGCTGCGATTCATGGAGTGGCAGAGTCAGACACGACTGAGCGACTGAACTGAACTGAACTGAACTGAATGTATATTGGAGTGAATTTTTAGAGTTAATATATATCCTACAAATACATTGCATCTCCTTCCCCCCCTCCTCCCTGCATGTTATACAATTTGATTTCACTTATATGAAGTACCAAGAATGGATAAATTTATAGTCAGAAATTACATTGGTAGATGCTAGGGGTCAGGGTCAGGGGTGGGGAGGGAATGGGAAGTTGGTTTTAATGGGGTCCAGAATTTCAGTTTAGGAAGATGGAAAATCCAAGAGATAGATAATGATAAGAGTTGCATAACAATGTGAATACTGAACCGTATACTTCAGTTCAGTTCAGTCACTCAGTCATGTCCAACTCTGCAACCCCATGGACTGCAGTACTCCAGGCTTTCCTGTCCATCACCAACTCCGGGAGCTTGTTCAAACTCATGTCCATCGAATCAGTGATGCCATCCAACCATCTCATCCTCTGGTGTCCCCTTCTCCTCCTGCCTTCAATCTTTCCCAGCATCAAGATCTTTTCCAAGGAGTCAGTTCTTTGCATCAGGTGGCCAAAATATTTGAGCTTCAGCTTCAGTATCAGTCTTTCCAGTGAATAGTCAAGAGTGATTTCCTTTAGGATGGACTCGTTGGAACTCCTTGCAGTCTAAGGGACTCTCAAGAGTTTTCTCCAAATCTGCAGTTCAAAAGCATCAATTCTTTGGGTTTCAGCTTTTTTTATAGTCCAACTCTCACATCCATACATGACTGCTGGTAAAACCATAGCTTTGACTAGACAGACCTTTGTTGGCACAGTAATGTCTCTGCTTTTTAATATGATGTCTAGGTTGGTTATAGATTTGTTGTCTTGCAGTTCTTTCCTTCAAGATTCCCTGAAGCAGCACCAGCTTCCCCCTGCACTTGGCAGTTAAGACAAGGAACAGTGTCAGACTCAGTTTGTAATATTGACGGCTCCTGTAGAGGGCAAGAAACACTCCAGCAACATCATGGGGTGACACTGCCTGCCACATCCTCCCAGGAACCTGAGCCTCAAAAGAAATCCAGCTTGGGTCTCAAGCCTGCCCTGTCTCCTGAAACTTGATACTAGCCAAGTAGGTCATTTTGGATCATTAATTGGATACATAAGCCCTCTTGGAGGAGGTCACCATAACCCCACCATGGAGCCACCGAGCAGAAGACCCACAAACTGCAGAACAATTATACCAAAGAAATTCTTGCGCTGTTAAGAAAGTTCCAGGACCTACAACAGACTTCTCAACCTGGGGATCTGGCAAAGTAACTGAGAACCCCCAGGGAAATTGACTTTGGAGGCCAGTGGGATTTGTTTACAAAACTTACACAGGACTGGGAAAACAGACTCTTAAAGGGCACAAACAAAACTTTGTGCTCACCAGGACCCAGGAGAAAGAAGCAGTGACCCCACAAGAGACTGACTCAGACTTGCCTATGGGTGTCCAGGAGTCTCCAGCAGAGGCATGGGTTGGCGACGGCCTGCTGGCAGGGTTTGGGGCTCTGAGTGTGGCCGTGCTTGCATGGGACTTTTTGAAGGAGATTGCCATTATTTTAATTACCTCCACCTTAGTTTGGTCTCAGGTCAAACAACAGGGAGGGAACACAGCTCTGCCCATCAACAGAAACTATATAGTTAAACATGATTAAAATAGTATGTTTTACATTATGTGACTTCTATCACACACACACACATAAAAAAAAATTTAAAGGGAGATAGCCTCTTTTTTGCTGACTTGAATTCTTTAAGAGCTGAAGATTTCTTTTTCTTTAAACTGTATTTTATTTAGTACATAACTATGTGCAGTTGATTAGCTAATTTTTGGCAAAAATAAATTGACTGCTGAGTGAATGGAAGTCACTCAGTCATGTCCGACTGTTTGCCACCCCATGGACTGTAGCCTGGCAGGCTCCCGTGTTCGTGGGATTCTCCAGGCAAGAATACTGGAGTAGGTTGCTATTTCCTTCTCCAGGGGATTTTCGCAACCCAGGCATTGAACCCAGGTCTCTTGCATTGCAGGCAGATTCCTTATCATCTGAGCCACCAGGGAAGCCCTGGTAACTCAGAACTTGACTGAATCAGAAGTTGACAGCTTGTGAACTTTATTTCACTACTGATCAAATCAGTTTATTATGAAGATTGCCTAAATAGTCATGTACTCATTTAAAACAGCTGATATTTTAATAATAAAAATAATTAAAATAGATTAACATAAATATGTTATAAATTTACTAAACTTATCCAGGTAGTTTTACATACTTAATTCTAAGGGGATAAAAGTCTGAAAAATTATATCCAGTTTTATCATCCAGTATATTTTGCCTACTTGTATTTTGTGCATATTCTTGAACTATTTTAGCAAAAATTTTTTAAACAGCTATGTTTCTAATAATCATTGATATTTCTATATGTTTCCAAATTTCACTTTTTATTTATTCCTTGCCTTTAGATACTTATGCTATAGATTATTAACTTTTTTCTTTTGATAAGACATGACTCAGACCACAGATTCCAACTAAAATTATTAAGTTACCTTTCATCTTAACCCTTTCCTGATAAGATTTTAAACTTTTTTCATATTTCCTGAAAAAGCTAGTAAGAGACACAAACATTTGCTCTTTTACCATTTAAATAAAGGATATCAGAGATAATTAGGTTTGTTTATCATTCTCCACCTTTTTTTTAAAGAAATTTGGGATAAAATGAAAATTAGCAAACCTAGAAAGAAGTTCAATCTTCTTTAGACTATAACATATAAGTAAATGTGTTAATAAATATATTTCAGCAATTATATATTTTCAAGTTAAAAATACACTCATAACTGGACACACAGATAAGGACAATATCTATCTATAAATAAATTTTTTCTAGGTTTCAATGTTCTTATTAATCAGGAATATGTGTAATACACCTTACGATATAAATGAAAGGCTCTGAAAGTTTTTTCAGTATGCTTACATTTGCAAACTGTTCTTACTCCCACGGTAATCATAAGTGTATCCTCATAAATTGATTTTATATTACGTTTCAAAAGAAGATTCTACTTTTTTCTATCCTCATAATGCTGACTAACATACTGTTATCAAACCCAGCTTGGGTCTTCTCACCCAATGCACAGCAAAGCCAATCTACTGACAATGTATGTACAGCATTTATTGCATGGCAACCAACGTGGGCCCAAGCAGGGAGAGCTAGAAACAGCTCACATTCAACATCCTGATGAATTTTAGGGAAGAGTTTTTAAAAACAAAGGGAGGGAGAGCATCACAGTGTGTATGATCAACTCATGCACAATTCTCTGGTTAATGGTGAGATAATGGGGTGACATTTCTGGAATCTCAATCATCAATCTCTGATTCCAGTCAGTCTGGGGTCTGTTTGCTGGTGGTCAGCATACAGTTAACTTCTTCCCCCTGGTGGAGGATTTAGAGGAGACTTAGTACCTATGGAATAACTCAGAACATTATTTACAGCCCCTGAGAAGGTGGTAAAGGCCCTTGACTTGGTTTTATGGCTAAACTATTATTACTTGCTTGACTATCTTCCTTTGTTTCTGCACTCACTTCTCAGATTAAATCTGCTCTTTGGAACTCTGGAAGATCTAGGAGGCTGAAGCTTTTCTATTAAAAATGACAATCAGGGGAAACAGGGAGCATCTGTCCTGGGGAAACCCCTGCAGGGTCCTGCTCAGTTTCAGTACCATATCGGACAAAAATCCTTAGTATTCTCTTATTATCAGATATAAACTTGCTTTTATCTTAAAACAATATTTCTGGAGTAACTTCAAATATATAGTCAAGATTGGCTGTGGTTGATGCCCTATGTGCCTGAAACATGATCCTAACAAAATTTTAAAGATGTGAGAATGGAGTCAAACCCTTTAAGGTTTGAGTACCTCCAAATGAATTTTAAATAACTGTGTTCTCGCTCTCTCATATATATACATTCATATAATATAGTTAAGATAGATAAAAACTTCTATTTTTAAAGGGACAAAAAACATTGCATGAGGTATTCAATACTCTCTAAAACAGTGGCACTCACTTAATCAGAGCTGTTAATAAGGAGCTTGGTACATGGTTGTATTTAATTAAAAAACTTCAGTGCCCACATCACTATCAATCTTCAGATAAATTAGAAAGGACAAATGGAGCTTTCAAACTTAAGCTAGTTTTCAGACACTCCTGAATTTTGTGAATATAAGCCCACAGTCCCAGATGCTGCTTTAAAACAGGACTAATATGTGATCATATTGCTAATAGGTTCCAGAGACTTCTGTGGATTTCCTGTCAACTTGTTCATAACTTATAACCTGGAAGAGACATCCAAAAAAGTCTGCCTTGAGTCTGGAGTAGACTTCAGGATCTTGATCCTTGGAATCATCAGTTAAGTAGACAGCCGAGTCATCTTAAAATAACTGAGATTGTTTTAGGAAGAGACCTCAAACTGAGATTGTGTGGGAATCTTCCAGAAGCAGATGACTGCAGAAGGAGATAGCTTCAGCATAATACTATCTAATCAAGAAGATAACTGACTACTTCTGCCCAAGTTTCATAGAAAGAAGTAAACAGAGCTACAGATTGTTATGCTTTGATCTACCTGCTCCCCTATGTACTTTATCTTCTTAGATATTTTTCCCACTTGATTGTTTAATATTTGTAAGTGATTTACAGACACATAATACCTCTTGACAATAACAATGTCCTTAGCCTTTTTATTTGGATTGTAAAATGATCACCACAATAAGTCCAATTAACATCCATCAACACATATTTCAAAATTCTTTTTTCTTTTGATTAGAACTTTCAACACTTACTTTCCTAGCCCCTTTCAAACATGCAATATGATATTATTAACTATAGTCAGCAAAGCAAAAGGAGAAGGGGGTGCAGAGGATGAGATGGTTAGATAGCATCACCAATTCAATACACATGAATTTGCACAAACTGAGAGATAGTGAAGAACAGGGGAGCTTGACATGAGTGATGAAGCCCATGGGATAGCAAAGAGTCGGACATGACTTATCAAGTGGACTACAAGCACCTGCTGTACATTTACATCCTGATTTTCTAGCTGGAAATTTATACTTTTTGATCCTTTCACCATTACCCACTCTGCATTGCCTTAAGCAACTACCAATCTGTTCTGAATCCATGTCCTTAGCATTGATTTTCTCTGTTTCCATTCACTTCTTGACATGAGTCCAATACCTGAACATAATTTACTCATGCTTTGGCTAAGATATGTAATGAAACATACTGTTGGGTTTGTACTCTTTCACTGTGATGTTATATAGTGATCCACTGGTATGAGTTCCTCATAATAAATCTGCTTATCCTCTACTTGGATTTTTAGATAGTATCACCACAACAGGAAAGAAAACCAGAAATCTAGAGCCTGTTATCATGACATATCTAGGGTGGAAATTTTGTTTCTGCACTGAAACAACCCCCACAGAACATTTGTGTCTGTTAGCTTTTAACCAAACTTTTACAAAATTAGAGGTTGGCAATGAACTATGGAACTGATGGTATATATTCCAAAACTGTCTCACGAAAAAGAGCCCTATTTAAGTTCAGTTTCAAACTCTTGCACTTTAGTTCTCCTTGGTGACCTTTCTAGTACAAAACCTGTCTCTGTATTTGGACCATTCTCTATGAGTGATGGCTAACCATTACAAAGTTATTGGACATTCCCAAGTTACATTTTTGGCTGAAAATAGATCATGGTTTAAAAAAAAAAAAAAGAATCTTACTCCATTTTTTTACTACTTGAATGCTGATATCTTTTTAACCTTTTGCTCCAAAATTGGGCAAGCTGACAAGAAATCATGGGTGCTACTCCTTCGGTGCTGGAGGGAAATTCAAACCAGGCAAAACCCTTCCTGTGTGTGAGACCCTCATGTAAGCCCCATTTTTAAGCATCTTTCAGACTTTATTTTTAAAATTACATTTTGTTATGGTAAGAACACTTAACAAGACATTTACCCTCTTCTTACATTTTTAAGTGTACAATACAGTATTGTTGACTATAGATGTAATGGTATATGACAGATCTTTACAGTTTATTTCTCTCACATAACTGGAATTTTATGCTCATTGATTAGTAGCACCCTGTTTTCCCCTCTTTTCAGTCCCTGGGAGCCATGACTGCTATCTTTGCTTCTATGAATTTGACTATTTTGAATATCTCATGTAAGGGAAATCAGGCAGCATTTGTCTTTCTGTTACTAGCATATTTCACTTAGCATAATGTCCTCCTGGTTCATCCACATTATTTTATGCTGGAGAATTACTTTCTACATTAAGGCTGAATAGAATTTCATTATGTGTATATAAAGACATTTTCTTTATCGATTTATCTATCACTGGACAGATAACTGTTTCCACACCATGGTTAATGTGAATAATATTACAATGAACATGAGAGTGCTAATATTGTTTTTTGAGATCCTGATTTCATTTCCTTTTGATAAATACCCCTAAATGGGATTGTGATTATATGGTAGTCCTATTTTTATTTTTTGAGGAATCTCTATACTATTTTCCATAGTGGTTGCACCATTTTGTGTTCCCATCAATAGAGTATAAGGGCTGCAATTTCTCCACATTCTTACCAACACTTGTTTATCTTTCATTTATTTGGTAAGAGCTATTTGATTCATGTGAAATGATATTTCAGTGTGGTTTTGATTTGCATTTCTATGATAACTAATGGCATCAGATATTTTTTCATATACCTGTTGACCATTGGTGTGTCTCTGTTGGAGAAATATCTGTTCAAATCATTGTTGTTCAGTCATTAAGTCATGTCTGACTTTTTGTGACCCAATGGACAGCAGAATACCAGGTTCCTCTGACCTCCACCATATCCCAGAGATTGCTCAAATTTATGTCCATTAGTTGCACCCGCAATAAAATTCTGAGCCACTCTCCTTTCCTTGACCTCCCAAGCCATGTGGAACTTGCTTGAGAACTTTATTCTACTCTCAATTCAAGTAAAAAACCTTTTTAATCTCCTTGGTATATGTGCAGTGTCATCAGGTCCAAAGTCCATGACAAATTTTTGGTGGGGTCCATTCTGATATATTGTCTAGCTTCACCTGGAAAATAACCACAAGTAGTCATTTGAGACTTAACCATTTGCGCAGGAAATTCTTACTCAAAAGAGACAAAATTGTTAACTAGTCAAAAAAAAAATAGTTTGCTTTAGATCTTTGCCAAACAACTTATGTGGGTTCACTCATTTAGCCAAATAATTATCTAATTAACAACAGCCTGCTCACCTGAACAAAGAGTTTGGGTATTAGGTTCATAGTTGTCTCATCAAGATTGGTTTCAAGATTCTGGCCCTGTTGTGTCTACTCTTCTTAAGTAACCATATCATGAACTCTGGCATGAATGCACAATCATTTTTCTTGCCTTGAATATCCTGCATTGGGGGGGAAGGTATATATATATATATAAAATTAACTGATTTATATTGTTGTATGGCAGAAAGCAACATATAATTGTAAAGCAATTTTCCCTCAGTTAAAAAGTAAATTAAAAAAAAAGAGAATATTCTACATTAAACTGTTGGAATCCAGGGAATGAAACCTATAAATTCTCTTTCCTTTCCTCTCCTTTGATACTATTAAGAATTTGTAAATGTGGAGTTTTTCGTATCTGTAATAAATTTAGTTAACTCAGTTTTGAGTGATCAAGAGGTTTTTGTTTGTTTTTGTTTTCTTTTTAAGGGGAGGTGGTTTTTGTAATGAGTCAAGAACTGACAAATATTATGTTTCACTCAAACTCTTAATTTTCTAATTGCTGTTTACATGGCTTAACCTAGTTTTCGACTCACTGCTGTTTCTCCAAATTGCACCCATCTTTAACAGTGACCCCAGTATTCCATGGATAGGTTTTCTATTCTGATATACTTCTGCCTCTATCAGACCATAATTCAAGCTAAAATTCATATATTTTCGGGAATACGAACCATTAAGATCAAGAGACTGTGCATCTGCTATCTGAGGCATGGTGATTTACACAGTAAGTACTCAGTGACATGTTTATTATGCTAACAAACTCTTACTGAATATGCTATTGACAAAATTCTTTACTTCTCTCTTTATCTCCCAACATATGGTGCTTCGTATCTTGTGCTAGCTGTATTCATGTAGTTGATTCTTTAAACCGGAGGGTAGAACCAATTTTTGTAAAGTAAGTATAGCACCCAGAACCAAATCTAATATTCCAAACAGAGAACAAAGAGCCTCCATACTCTTGTGACAGATATTCTATTTTTATTATCAAATCATAGAAGACTTCCCTGGTGTTTTGACAGGCACATGGTGTCTTCTACTAAGTGAAGTTGCTCACTTGTATCTGATTCTTTGTGACCCCATGGACTATACAGTCCATGGAATTCTCCAGGCCAGAATACTGGAGTGGGTAGCTTATCCCTTCTCCAGGGGATCTTCCCGACCTAGGAATTGAACTGGAGTCTGCTGCATTGCAGGCAGATTCGTTAGCAACTGGGCTATCAGGTTAGCCCTTTGACTAAGTATACAATTAACTAAATCTTTAACATAATTTTTTTTTTACCCCCTACAATGCTAAGTTATATCTTGTGGTATTTTCACTGCTACTGCTGTTTCTTTGGACTGGGGGTGTAATTATTTTATTTTATTTAGATGACTGTAAATCTCTCAAAATTGTGTGCAGTCTTGATCTATCATATTCTATATTAATTATCCTTCTTGACTTTATGCTAATCACAGATTTAGTATTATAGTTTCTAAATCTTTATCTTGATAATTCATGAACATCTGAAATAAACAGATCAAAGGGAAGAAGTTTGTGCCATAATGTAAAAGACCTACAATCATGAAAGCATCATCCTCAGTGACAAGGCCATTTGGTCATATGTGTTTGAACTGGTTGTGTGAAGAAAATCTGAATAATCTGGAAAGTGCTCTCAGATCCCTTTTTCATGCTTGGATCAGAGTCTACAGGCAATTAGTGTCTTTGAAATGAAACACTGAAACCTCTGTGGTTTGCTTACAATTCTAAGACCAACTTCACTGATGAAATATTGATTCTTTCTTCAATCTCATCTTAAACTCTCTCTCTCTTTTTTTTTTTTTTTCTGGAAATCTTTCTGATCACACTTCCTAAGGCTGGGTTAGATGGTTAGAACACTCATCCAAGTGTTCCTTTTAGACTCTTTACCACTCCTATTACAAAATTTTCACTCTTCATTGTAATTGTTTATGGCATATGCTTATGTTTCACATTAAAATGTAAAAAGCACAAGAGGAAACTTTATTTTTGTTCATTAATTGTGTTTGCAGCTCCTAGATTTCTGGCTGATATATAATCAATAAATATAAAATATCATCCCAAATACATTCATGTTACTTTCTAATGGATAATTAAATATTAACTTCTTTATTTTCTATGACTGATCGAATCTAAGAGCCTCAATTTCACTGAATATCAGTCACCTTAAAGTTTGAGTTTAAAAAAAAAGCCATTAGTTTTTTCAATGTATACTAAAAGTTCAACTGTCTATCAAGGGCTGATATAAAAATATTTCACATGTTGGTGGGAATGCAAACTAGTACAGCCACTATGGAGAACAGTGTGGAGATTCCTTAAAAAACTGGAAATAGAACTGCCTTATGATCCAGCAACCCCACTGCTGGGCATACACACTGAGGAAACCAGAAGGGAAAGAGACACGTGTACCCCAATGTTCATCGCAGCACTGTTTATAATAGCCAGGACATGGAAGCAACCTAGATGTCCATCAGCAGATGAATGGATAAGAAAGCTGTGGTACATATACACAATGGAGTATTACTCAGCCATTAAAAAGAATACATTTGAATCAGTTCTAATGAGGTGGATGAAACTGGAGCCTATTATACAGAGTGAAGTAAGCCAGAAGGAAAAACACCAATACAGTATACTAACGCATATATATGGAATTTAGAAAGATGGTAACGATAACCCTGTATATGAGACAGCAAAAGAGACACTGACATATAGAACAGTCTTATGGACTCTGTGGGAGAGGGAGAGGGTGGGAAGATTTGGGAGAATGGCAATGAAACATGTAAAATATCATGTAGGAAACGAGTTGCAGTCCAGGTTCGATGCACGATGCTGGATGCTTGGGGCTGGTGCACTGGGACGGCCCAGAGGGAGGGTATGGGGAGGGAGGAGGGAGGAGGGTTCAGGATGGGGAACACATGTATACCTGTGGCGGATTCATTTTGATATTTGGCAAAACTAATACAATTATGTAAAGTTTAAAAATAAAATAAAATTAATTAAAAAAATATTTCACATGAAGAATCAGTTTTTTCTGTCTGTCCATCTTTCAGTACATCCCTCCACCCTTTGTTTCTGTCTTCCAAGGTGGTATTGCTGCTGCTGCTGCTAAGTCATATCAGTCGTGTCCAACTCTGTGTGACCCCAGAGATGGCAGCTCACCATGCTTCGCTAACCCTGGGATTCTCCAGGGAAGAACACTGGAGTGGGTTGCCATTTCCTTCTCCAATGCATGAAAGTGAAAAGTGAAAGTGAAGTTGCTCAGTCATGTCTGACTCTTAGCGACCCCATGGACTGCAACCTACCAGGCTCCTCCGTCCATGGGATTTTCCAGGCAAGAGTACTGGAGTGGGTTGTCATTGACTTCTCCAAAGGTGGTATTAGGTTGATGCAAATGTAATTTTGGTTTCAGACCATGAATTTTAAATCATTATAACTAGGCTTAAACCAATCTAATAAATAGTTATATGCAGGAGTGTACTGAGGCCTTCAGTTCAGTTCAGTTCAGTCGCTCAGTCCTGTCTGACTCTTTGCAACCCTATGAATTACAGCACACCAGGCCTCCCTGTCCATCACCAACTCCCGGAGTTCACTCAGACTCACGTCCATCGAGTCAGTGATGCCATCCAGCCATCTCATCCTCTGTCATCCTCTTCTCCTCCTGCCCCCAATCCCTCCCAGCATCAGAGTCTTTTCCAATGAGTCATCTCTTCGCATGAGGTGGCCAAAGTACTGGAGTTTCAGCTTTAGCACCATTCCTTCCAAAGAAATCCCAGGGCTGATCTCCTTCAGAATGGACTGGTTGGATCTCCTTGCAGTCCAAGGGACTCTCAAGAGTCTTCTCCAACACCACAGTTCAAAAGCACTGAGGCCTTACAGAACATCAAAGAAAGCATTCTTCTGAACCATGAAGTCTTCTGGATTCCTTGGCTCAGTGAAGTGGCTAGTTTCTCTGTAATAAAGAATTTGGTTGGCCTTTGTCCCAGTTATTAGAAAGTGAAAGTGTTAGTTACTCAGTCATGTCTGACTCTTTGTGACTCCATGGGCTGTAGCCCACCAGGCTCCTCTGTCCAAGGGATTCTCCAGGCAAGAATACTGGAGTGGGTTGCCATTCCCTTCCCCAGGAGAGTCTTCCCAACCCAGGAATTGAACTCAGGTCTCCTGTATTGCAGGCAGATTCTTTACCAACTGAGCAATCAGGAAACCCCAGTTCTTAGAAATAACCTTTAAATCATTGAAAGCTCCCTGGGTAATAGAAATATCTTTTTTATGGTGGACTTTATGGGTTTATGGACTTCCCAAGTGGCTCACTGGTAAAGAATCCACCTGCCAAAGCAGGTGACTCAGAAGACGTGGGTTTGATTCCCCGGGTTGGGAATTTCCCTCAGAGAAGGAAATAACAACCCACTCCAGTATTCTTGCCTGGGAAATCCCATGGACAGAGGATCCTGGCAGGCTATAGTCCACGTGGTTGCAAATAATTGGACATGACTTAGTGTCTGATTACATGTATGCAAACCGGGGGTTTATGCTCATGAGTTACCTCATGTTGGAGTTATAGATAGATTGTGCTAATGATAATGACTCTGGATAGTTGCTCAGATCAGAAAGACCAACCAAATGACTGGGGGATTCTGGCTTTGAATCAAGTGGTATCAATTCAACCCGTGGTGAAAGGAGATTGAACTCAGTCATGTGGGCAATGATCTGATCAGTCATAACTACATAATGAAAACCTAGTAAAAACTTTGGACACCAAAGTCAGAAGAGAATCCCTCATTTGGAAAATACTCTACATGTCATAACATATCCATGTACTAGGAGAGTAAAATATCCTGACTCTATAAGGAGAAGCCACTGGAAGCTTTGAGTCTGAGATCCTTTGAGACCTTGGCCTGTGTGTCTTTCCTTTGGCTGGTTCTGATTTGAACCCTCTTGGCTGTAACAAAACTGTAATAATAACACTTTCCTGAATTCTGTGAATCATGGTAGCAATTAAAAACCAGAGGGAACTCTCAAATTTACACTCACTTGGACAGAAGTGAAGGTGGCCCTGGGAACCAGGGTTTGTGGCTGGTGTCTGAAGTAAGGGTAGTCTCAAAGAGGAGTGTACCCTTAGCATTTGAATTTTTTTCTAATTCTAGGTGTTAGTGTAGAAGACATTGCAGTCTTAATTTCTGTTCTGGTAGATGCTGAACAGTTCTTGTAATGATCCTAGCTCTTTGCAGACCCACCATTCTTTGTAGAATGCCTATGGTTGTTATCTAGAGGATTTGGTTAATCTGAGTCACTTGAAAATCACAGAGACCTTGGTGCACTGCTTGAGATTCATATGTCCATCTGCCAAAGCTCCTGGCATGCCATTATCCTCTTATTGAAAGCTAGCGCTACTGAAATTTCCAGAGTGAATTTTGTGATGTGCCATCTAGACTCCTCTTAGGACTAAAAGACTTAATCCCTTAACTTTTAAGGAGGTTGCTAACTACTGTTAGATGACAGCTCTCTCTAGAAAATGCTCCATACCAAAGTCAGCTGTGTTGCCCAAGGTTGTATCCTCTTTCTAGAGATAACCTGCATTAATGATGATAGATGCAGGGATATTAAACCTCCCCTTATTACTACAATGAAGGCAGTACTGAAGGGTCATCATAGCTTCAGAGATCCTTATTAGGCTTGGCTAGAGCTCTGTTTGGGTTACATCACAATTCAACTTCTCCTTCTGTCCAATCCTGCCTCATTTCATTTCTCTTTGAAGCTGCCATGACTCTGTGATAAAGTTCTTGCATGTTAGTCTCAGCTTCATCTTGCCAGGACCCCAAGCTATAGTTATTGCTGCCAGGAATGGTCATAGGAATAAAATACAGAATCCAGGAACTTAGTCATCTTCTAGCTCACACCTAGAATCCATGGCTAGTGTTAGATGATCACAGAAGATTCTGGTACAAGGGATCAAAGCTGTTGTTAAAACTTTCTCTCACAGTGAACTGGATTGGTGTATCACTGGAGAAGGATGCACTAGCAAGGGTGCTGTATTGTAACTTTGAGAGATACGGGGTAAGTAACAACTGACATAAAAGATTGTGAACTCAAGCAGCTGTTGCTAAGTGTAGTAGATGCTTAAAGGAAAGATAAGCAAAGGGTAACTGATTAAACAGCAATTAAAAATTAAATGCAAAAGCGACAGGCTTCCTTGGTAACACAGCAAGCCGTAATTGCAACCAGAAATCAGTTAAAGCTGAAAACCAGACAAAGGACTTTGTGATTAAAGTACCAAAGTGTCAAAGAAAGTTAAACAGTGAACTAAGGCAATTGTCCTATGTAGAGTCAAGACTCTAACTGAGAAATAAAATGACTTAGGTATGTGATAAAGATAGCTGGGTTAAAATACTAAAAATTTCACATTCACAGATTCCCCTAGCCCATCTGTTCATGTAGAAGTAGCCCCCACCCCTTCCTATTAAGGGTTAGAATATTCCCTCCACTGTAGAGGATCTCTGTTGTGGGAACATGTGTCTCTCATCCCCATATCTGCCCTCATCTCCTTTCCTGGTTACTAGATCATTAGAATTATTTCCCATCATAGTTTGGGTTCAGAAAATTTTGGTTAGATAAAGGATTATAAGAACACAAAGAGCTGTAGAAAGATTTCTTTTCCTGGGGAGATAATTAAGGCTCATCCTTCAAAGAAGGTTATGAGAGAAAAGGGAAGGCACAAAAATACATCAAGAAAACATATCTTAAAATGAATGAATAGATCTTATTTGCAAAGCAGAGATAGAGACACAGGTGGATAGAACAAAAGTATGGATTCCAAAGTGGGGGGGAAGAGGAGTGGGAGGAATTGGAAGATTGGAATTGATATCTCTACACTATTGATATTATGATAATGAATGAAAACCTATTGTATAGCTCAGGGTCTGCACAATGCTCTGTGGTGTCCTAAATGGGAAGGGAATCCAAGAAAGAATACAGTTGATTCACTTTGCTGTACAGCAGAAACTAACACAACATTGTAAAACAGCTATTCCCCAATAAAAATAAAATGAAATAATAAACAAATGAATGATTCAATTCATATTGACTCCTCTAAGAATATTTCATGTCCTATGAAGGCAGAATTAGTTCCTCTTATACATACCAATAACCTCTTATTCATATTTCTATTATAAGAATTATTCCACTGCTGTTATTCCTCAGAGAACTATCTCCTCTAGTATCAGAGGAAGTTCTAGAGAATTGACAGCTCATTGACTATACAGCAGACACTAACACAGTGTCTTAATTTTGCAATTCCAAGACCAGTTTGACTTATCTTTCAAGTTGCCTCTTAAACTCACTTTTTCTTAATATGCTTAATATTTTCTAAATTAATGAGTCAATAGATAAAATAAGTTAAAAAATTCAGCTGAGTGGATTGAAATCTTTTCTCTCAAAGATATCTGGCAAATTAAATGACCCAAGACAGTTGACATTGGGATATGTTTGAATTTGAGCTGATGATTATACTAAAATAATACTAAGTGGAATTTTCTTTTTCAGACATTGGTCAGATAAATATTTTGGGGAGGAGGAAATTCTTCTTGGCTCACCAAAAATATATGAAGTTTGAGAAAATGGGTAATCCTAATTGTTTCATTTTGTTTGCACCTCGTCGGGGAAGGCATGCCATCCCACTCCAGTACTCTTGCCTGGAAAATCCCATGGACTGAGGAGCCTGGTAGACTGCAGTCCATGGGGTCGCTAAGAGTGGGACAAGACTGAGTGACTTAACTTTCACTTTTCATTTTCCTGAATTGGAGAAGGAAATGGAAACCCACTCCAGTGTTCTTGCCTGGAAAATCCCATGGATGGGGGAGCCTGGTGGGCTGCTGTCTATGGGGTCGCACAGAGTTGGACACGACTGAAGCGACTTAGCAGCAGCAGCAGTAGCTGTAATAGTGGAATGTTACCTAATCCAGCCCTAAAGACCAGACCTATTACCTTCTACAAACAGATATATTCTAGCTGCCAGTTTGAGGCTTAAGGTAAGCTCTCAAAAGACAGCTGATAGCTGTACCTCCACGTCAACTGAAGCCAACTAGCTTAAAGCTATTTAAAGATATTTTTTGGCACTTAAGTCTGGAAATGGCAACAACACAACCAAGTTCCAATTGCCCAGGATGGTGATGAAGCTGCAGGATGCTCAACTCCAAGTGACAGATGCAAATTCTTGGAAACTGTGCTCAAAGGGAATTGTAATCAACTGGCTGCATGATGAAGAGAACACACAGTGCTGTGGCAGGACATTCATGAGAAATATGGATTCAGCTGGTGCTGTTTACAGATGAAAAAAATGTATTTTTGTGCTGAATCCAACCTGTGATGTTCCAATGAGAACATGTGGCGTCCAGCAATCCATTATCAAAGCTGATCTCCCGACTCTCAAAAAGAGCGATATGAAAGAAGCAGCGATTTTAGTCTCCAATTCATTTCATTTTTTCCAACGTTATCTTTGGGGGATTAAAGATGACTAGTGCTGATACACAGAAACAGCCAGTTTAGACCAAGTAATTCCTGAGACAGCGAAATGACAGCTATATCTGGCTGTGCACCTGAACCCTGGGAAAATGCTGATGAAACTTTGACTTGGGTTTAGAAAGACTCATTTGGATATATTGTGTATATATTTGAATCATAAAGGAAAGAGGAAGGCTATGTGAAGTCTATAGGAAATGGCACTTGTGGAAGGTCAAATTGGCATTTCCATGGCTATACTTTCTATGTGGAATGAAATTAACCAGAAACATACAATGCAGTGTCCTTTATTTGAAGGTGTCTATAAATTTCTTTGCAAAAAGAAAGATGCTTAAAAATTTCCATCTGTTAGTATGCTGCCACAGTGAGTTTAGTGCTGAAACTGTGCTTTTGGTAGAGACATATTTACTACAGTAGTGTCAACACTTAGGGCAAACCAACCCTAGCTTTATAACTGAGAAAAATGAGCAGTGCCCAATATTCTGTATCCTCAGGCCCTTGCAAAGTGTCTGGAAAATGTAAGTATTGCTTCATTAATGCTTGCTGAATTGAATTATATACAATACAAGTGAACAAGATCAGGCAGTTTACAGATTGCAAATTTCTCTGGAAGGAAAAAAAAGAAACATCAAAGTGTGGCTGTCACTGTAAGCATTTTTGACTGAATTCTTCAAGAGGTTTATTTATATATACGTGTCCAGTTTATTTCTAAAATTGAATGTGTTCACTTTTATTTGAATAACCACTTGCAAAAGACCATTCCTTAAACCAAAAGTCCTTCCTTAAACCAAAGGACTACACTTTGGCCCCATGGTGGGTAAGTTATTAGCAATAAATCTGCTTTGTTATGACCTCGATTCCATATTGATAGATCCCTTCAACAAGCCATCATAATATGACTTAAGAATTCTATTTAATATTATATAGTCCATTAAATTGATACATTGGATGGATAATTTAGTAGCAAGAAAAAATGATGCCATTTGAAGAACTGGTGTATTATTTTTTATCAGATCATGACAATTAGATAATTTATCATATTTCCATTTTTATCTTGCCAGGATGCCCAGAACTAAATATAATGCTCAATTAGGATAACCACTTAGACATTTTGTTGATACATTCTCCATGATATGTTTTTATTTTCTTTTTCTATTCTAATATTTACATAACAAAACTTAGAGAACAAGTGCATACATAATAGGTATGTAGATAGGTAGCCAACTAGCAAACCAAATATTTGTCATTGTAAAGATAAGCCAAACAGCCTGAAAAATATTTTTTGTTGATAAGACAAACACAACCTGAGGGCACTCAAGCTGAACGAAACAAAAGGATTGACCTTCAAACTAGGCACCAAACTCTGCTTGTTATTGCAAAACATCACATTCAAAAACATTTATTAAAATCACCAGAATATTGATCTCTTTTTCTAATTTCAAAGTGTTAGTTTCTCAGTTATGTCTGACCTTTTTTTGATTCCATGGACTGTAGCCTACCAGGTTCCTCTGTCCATGGAATTCTCCATTCGAGAGTACTGGAGTGGGTTGCCATTTCCTTCTCCAGGGGATCTTCCTGACCCAAGTCTCCTGCATTGTGGGCAGATTCTTTACCATTTGAGCCACCAAGGAAGCCCCTTTTGGTTTCAAGAGGAAGGATTAAATAAATATTTGTTCTAAGATAATTTATGTCCTATATATAGTGAGAATAATTAATATTAGCTGTTTCTTTCATTTTATAAAAAATATAATTTAAAAACCAACTGGAATTATATTTTTCTTTTAGCTCATTTTGATAATAATATTTAAATACATAAACTTATAGAGAAGGCAATGGCAGCCCACTCCAGTACTGTTGCCTGGAAAATCCCATGGACGGAGAAGCCTGGTAGGCTGCAATCCATGGGGTCGCTAAGAGTCGGACACGACTGAGTGACTTCACTTTCACTTTTCACTTTCATGCATTGGAGAAGGAAATGGCAACCCACTCCAGTGTTCGTGCCTGGAGAATCCCAGGGATGGGGGAGCCTGGTGGGCTGCCGTCTATGGGGTCGCACAGAGTCTGACACGACTGAAGTGACTTAGCAGCATATATATATATATATATATATATATATATATATATGTAGTTCAGTTCAGTTCAGTCACTCAATCATGTTTGACTCTTTGCGACTCCATGAACTGCAGCACGCCAGGCCTCCCTGTCCAACACCAACTCCCGGAGTCCACCCAAACCCATGTCCATTGAGTAGTTGATGCCATCCAGCCATCTCATCCTCTGTCGTCCCCTTCTCCTCCTGCCCTCAATCTTTCCCAGCATCAGGGCCTTTTCAAATGAGTCAGCTCTTTACATCAGGTGGCCAAAGTGTTGGAGTTTCAGCTTCAACATCAGTCCTTCCAATGAATACCCAGGACTGATCTCCTCTAGGATGGACTGGTTGGATCTCCTTGCAGTCTAAGAGACTCTCAAGAGTCTTGTCCAACACCACAGTTCAAAAGCATCAATTCTTTGGCACTCAGGTTTCTTTATAGTCCAACTCTCAAATTCATAATTATGGTTATTATACCATATATAAAATATAGTATGTGTAACATGTATATTTACTTAAATATGTATTCATACGATATGCAAAATGCAAAGACTATTAGATATTACTTTTTGTTTGAAGAATTAATAGAAACTTAAATTTGTTAGTCTATAAATCTGTGATAATATCTTGTCAGTTATCTAAAATTGAAACTTGCTTGAAGGGCATTTATGGAATTCTTTATCAACAGTAAAATCTCATGCTACACAAAGAGATAACAAATGCTTTTTTAAATAAGAAATTTGTGTAAACCACCTTTAAGGTAATACTGAAGGTTAGTATCAAATAAAGCAGTTGAACTGTGTACCATGTTGAAGATTTTTCTATTATGGAATAAACAGTTAGAGGCCTAAAGTCAAGCTTCTGTAACAGAAAGTATTTTATATAACTCGTGTTACTTGCTTCATTGGACAGATAGCATGCTATGGAGTCTTGCACTAATTAAAATTGATAAATTTGTATGTGATGTGTAAGGTTAAAAATTGAGATATATAATTTACATGTCATTGTGTCTGACTTACGTGTGACCCAATGGACTTTGCTGGCCAGGCTCCTCTGTCCATGAGATTTCCCAGACAAGAATACTGGAGTTGGTTGCCCTTTCCTTCTATAGAGATCTTCTTTACCTGGGGATCGAACCCACATTTCTTGTATCTCCTTCATTGGAAGGCAGATTTTTTACTAACTGCGCCACGTGGGAAGCTCTAAAGAGGTAAAGAAGATTGAAATATGTTTTTACTGAGTGGGAGTTGTTTTTCACAGTATTCTATCACAATCAAGAATTCTGGGAAATCCCATTCCAAATTACTGAGATCTTAGGACAATGTGTGGAACAATAAAATACAGACTTGCAGCCTTTATATTTGATGCAGGTATCATTTTACAAGGGATTTTTATGTTCAGATGCTTAGTTCCACTTCAGAAGAAATCAAGTACCACTGCCAGCGCCACCAATCTATGACAAATCAGAGAAAAAGTAGTAGCACACATATTATATTCATATCACTGTTTTGGATTCTCCTGTTTAGTAAACATAGCTTTGATTTACTCCATCTCCATGCATGAAGTATGTTAAAAGAAAAATCACTTTTTGTTATTTTGTTCAGCCGTATTCAAACCTTTGCGATCCCACGGACTGCAGAACACCAGGGTTTCATGTCCTTTACTCTCTCCCAGAGTCTGCTCAAACTCATGTCCATTGAGTTGGTGATATTCAACCATCTCATTCTCTGACACCTGCTTCTTCTCCTGCCCTCAATCTTTCCCAGCATCAGGAACTTTTCCAATGAGTCGACTCCTCACATCAGGTGGTCAAACTATAGGAGCTTCAGCTTCAGCATCAGTCCTTCCAATGAATATTCAGGACTGATTTCCTTTAGGATTGACTGGTTTGATCTCCTTGCTGTCCAGGGGACTTTCAAGACTCTTCTCCAGCACCACAGTTTGAAAGCATCAGTTCTTTGGCACTCAGCCTTTTTTATGGTCCAGCTCTCATATCCATACATGACTACTGGAAAAACAATAGCTTTGACTACACAGACCTGTGTTGTCAAAGTCATGTCTCTGCTTTTTAATATTCTGTCTAGGCTGGTCATAGCTTTTCTTCCAGGAGCAAGTGTCATTTATTTTATGGCTGCAGTCCCTGTCCACAGTGACTTTGGAGCCCAAGAAATGAAATTTGCCACTGTTTCCACTTTTCCCCCATCTTTTTCAGAATCACTGAAAACCAATATCTCTTCTTAATGACTTTAATTCATTCCTGAAGATTCTACCCTTAAGTGAAAGAACATTAAATAAAAATAATTTTTCCTTAATTTCAATGGGAAAAATGATACATTCTAACTTAACTCAAAATTTCCATTTTTCACAGATAGCATATGTCAAGTAATTTGAAGCTAAAATAGTTTGTAAATAATAAAAAGTAGTAAAGTTTAATATATTTATTCCAAACTTTTCTGAGCCATGTTCTTTAGTCTTTTGAGAGGATGTTTATTTTGCATTGAAATGCATTTTAAAATAGAGTTTTACTACAGGAAAAATCTCCACGGCAAAAATTAAAGCTAAACACTAAAGTCATGGAAAAACCATGGAAAAAATAAATACACACAATAGCCCAAAATCAGAGCATACACTTTCTCTTCATCTCTCATATTTTATATGTGTATATAATATGAAAAGGGTTTTGGACTCATCTAAACAAAATGTACAATTTAATTTTGTTTCATAAGATAATCTCTGAAGGAAAACCTTTGTGTTGAGTAAACTATTATGCATGCTCTTTTTCTGAAATCGTAATGTCAAAATACTATGGTGCTATGCAGTGCTTAGTCGTTCAGTGGTGTCCAACTCTTTACAGTTCCATGGACTATAGCCATCAGGCTCCTCTGTTTGTGAGGATTCTCCAGGCAAGAATGCTGGAGTGAGTAGTCTATCCCTTCTCCAGGGGGATTGTCCTGACCTAGGAATTGAACCATGGTCTCCTGCATTGCAGGTGAATTCTTCACCAGGTGAGCTACCAGGGAAGCCCCCAAATATTGCTAATATGTAGCATTCTTTTGCTGAGATTTGGAGTGGAAACTTACAAAACAAATAAAATAAGAGATGTTTCCAAACTGTTTAAAATTTTTCTGGAGTTGACATGGCTAAAAGTATGAGTACTATTCAATCATAATTATTAAAATAATACAGTTTTATACCACTTCTAAGTTTTCAATAACTCAATTTTAAATTGATGTCTAATTAAATTGATAGTTTATCTGCCTTTGCTTGTATTAATTTCATCCAAAATTAGATTTTCAGGAGCATCTTCATGTTCAGGGTGTCTTCAGGAGTCTTGGAATTACTGTTTACCTTAGAGTTGTTGTTTAGCAATTCAGTTGTATCTGAATCTTTTTTACTCCATGGACTGCAGCACACCATGCTTCTCTGTCCATCATCAACTCCCAGAGTTTGCACAAACTCATGCCCATCAAGTCAGTGATGCCATCCAACCATTTTATCCTCTATCATCCCCTTCTCTTCCTGCCTTCAATCTTTCCCAGCATCAGTGTCTTTTCCAAGGAGTGAGTCCTTCTCATCAGGTGGCCAAGGTATTAGAGTTTCAGCTTCAGCATCAGTCCTTCCAATGAATATTCAGGGTTTACTTCCTTTAGGATTGACTGGTTTGATCTCCTTGAAGTCCAAGGGACTCTCAAGAGTCTTCTCCAACACCACAGTTAAGAACCATCAATTCTTTTAGGCTCAGCTTTCTTTATAGCCCAGCTCTCACATCCATACATGACTACTGGAAAAACCATAGCTTTGACTGTATGGAATTTGTTGGCAAAATAATGTCTCTGCTTTTTAATATGCTGCTAGGTTTGTCATAGCATTTCTCCCAAAGAACAAGTGCTTTTCAATTTCATGGCTGCAGTCACCATCTGCAGTGATTTTGGAGCCCAGCAAAAGACAGTCTGTCACTGTTTCCATTGTTTCCCTGTTTGCCATGAAGTGATGGGACCAGAAGCCATGATCTTAGTTTTTGATTGTTGAGGTTTTTTTTTTTTTTATGTGTTCATTCATTCACTTATTTATTTATTTATTTTTCAATATGAAACTTGTATACTAATTAAATAATTTTCTATTAAAGAAAAAAAATAGGAAAGCAAAAAAAAAAAAAGTTGAGTTGATTGTTGAGTTTTAAGCCAGGTTTTTCACTCTCCTCTTTCACTTTCATTAAGAGGCTCTTCAGTTCCTCTTTGCTTAACTAAAATATTTTATATAGGATAAAATATACACAAAATTCAATAGTTGAAGCTTAAATTGAAGTTTTCACTTCATTCTAAGCTGTTTTTTTTTATTAATGGAATGCATTCAACTACTGAGAATAATGAAGCCATCAGAGAGAGGATCTTGGGTGACTCTAGCTCTGTTTTTCCCCTAGTAGTTTATATTCACCAGGGAAATGGTAATTTTTATTGTTTAGCTTGACATGAACGGAATTCAGACTGACATTTATTATGTTGCTCTGCTATTTTAACTTCACTTACATTAGCATCCCCCACACCAGTAATGATGAATGGGAAAAACTTCCTTTTTTTTTCTTCTGAAGGAAGAGAGAGCCTTAAGTTTTCAGAAATTCTGAGTTGGTCAGTTATCTCCTTATCCTTTTATTCTATCATAAATGAGGAAAGAATATGGGAGGTTATATTGTTGTACACGTTCAGAATATTTGTTTCTAACGCCCTATTTGGCAAGGCTGCTATAATAAAAATACCACACACTGGCTGACTTAACATAAATTTATTTTCTCATAATTCTGGAGGTCAGAAATTCAAGGTCAGGTGTCTGCAGGTTTGATTTCTCCTGAGGCCTCTCTTCTTGGCTTATAGATGGCTTCTTCCTTGCTGTATTCTCACATGGCCTCTTTTCTCTGCACAAACTTTACTGGTGTTTCTCTTTCTTATTCTGAGGACATCAATTATACTCCTTTAGGACTCACACTAAGAGACTCATCTTTACATAACCAACTCTTTAAAGGTTCTAACACCAATAAAGTCATATTCTGAGCTACCAGGAGTACATCCTTCAATACATGAATTGGGAGACTCAATTCATTTCTTGACAATTATTATATTAACCAAAGATTCTAAGGATATGAAAACCCATTTTGAAAAGTGAAAGAGAAGAGTGAAATAGTTGGCTTAAAGCTCAACATACAGAAAACGAAGATCATGGCATCTGGTCCCATCACTTCATGGGAAATAGATGGGGAAACAGTGTCAGACTTTATTTTTTGGGGCTCCAAAATCACTGCAGATGGTGACTGGAGCCATGAAATTAAAAGACACTTACTCCTTGGAAGGAAAGTTATGACCAACCTAGATAGCATATTCAGAAGCAGAGACATTACTTTGCCAATAAATGTCCATCTAATCAAGGCTATGGTTTTTCCATTGGTCATGTATGGATGTGAGAGTTGGACTGTGAAGAAAGCTGAGTGCCAAAGAATTGATGCTTTAACTGTGGTGTTGGAGAAGACTCTTGAGAGTCCTTTGGACTGCAAGGAGATCCAACCAGTCCATTCTGAAGGAGATCAGTCCTGGGTGTTCTTTGGAAGGAATGATGCTAAAGCTGAAACTCCACTACTTTGGCCACCTCATGTGAAGAGTTGACTCATTGGAAAAGACTCTGATGCTGGGAGGGATTGGGGGCAAGAGGAAAAGGGGACGACAGAGGATGAGATGGCTGGATGGCATCACCTACTTGATGGACGTGAGTTTGAATGAACTCCGGGAGTTGGTGAGGGACAGGGAGGCCTGACTGAGCGACTGAACTGAACTGAAGTGAACTAAATCTATTTACTTGAGGAGTATCAAACTCAAAAGGCTTTAAGCTTATATGCTGCTGCTGCTAAGTCGCTTCAGTCGTGTCCGACTCTGTGCGACCCCATAGACTGCAGCCCACGAGGCTACACCGTCCCTGGGATTCTCCAGGCAAGAACAGTGGAGTAGGTTGCCATTTCCTTCTTCAATGCGTGAAAGTGAAAAGTGAAAATGAAGTCGCTCAGTTGTGTCTGACTCTTCGCAACCCCATGGACTGCAGCCTACCAGGCTCCTCTGTCCATGGGATTTTCCAGGCAAGAGTACTGGAGTGGGTTGCCATTGCCTTCTCCATTAAGCTTGTATAGGTATCATTAAAACTTTTTTGTAGGCACCCTGTGAAATAGTAATGAGTTAACTGGATAATCGCATAGGAAGAAATAAACCTAATTTTAATCCCTAATTCATTCTAAAAGCTATTTATTTCAAGCTGGTTTATAGATCTAAGCAAAGCTGATAGAACCATCAAGTTTGTAAAAGAAATCATCAGATCAGATCAGATCAGTCACTCAGTCATGTCCAACTCTTTGCGACCCCATGAATTGCAGCACATCAGGCCTCCCTGTCCCTCACCAACTCCCAGAGTTCACTGAGACTCACGTCCATGGAGTCAGTGATGTCATCCAGCCATCTCATCCTCTGTCGTCCCCTTCTCCTCTTGTCCCCAATCCCTCCCAGCATCATAGTCTTTTCCAGTGAGTCAACTCTTTGCATGAGGTGGCCAAAGTACTGGAGTTTCAGCTTTAGCATCACTCCTTCCAAAGAAATCCCAGGGCTGATCTCCTTCTGAATGGATTGGTTGGATCTCCTTGCAGTCCAAGGGACTCTCAAGAGTCTTGTCCAACACCACAGTTCAAAAGCATCAATTCTCTAGCGCTCAGCCTTCTTCACAGTCCAACTCACATCCATACATGACCACAGGAAAAACCATAGCCTTGACTAGATGGACCTTTGTTGGCAAAGTAATGTCTCTGCTTCTGAATATGCTATCTAGGTTGGTCATAACTTTCCTTCCAAGGAGTAAGTGTCTTTTAATTTCATGGCTGCAGTCACCATCTGCAGTGATTTTGGAGCCCAGAAAAATAAAGTCTGACACTGTTTTCCCATCTATTTCCCATGAAGTGGTGGGACCGGATGCCATGATCTTCATTTTCTGAACGTTGAGCTTTAAGCCCACTTTTTCACTCTCCACTTTCACTTTCATCAAGAGGCTTTTGAGTTCCTCTTCGCTTTCTGCCATAAGGGTGGTGTCATCTGCATATCTGAGGTTATTGATATTTCTCCCGGCAATCTTGATTCCAGCTTGTGTTTCTTCCAGTCCAGCCTTTCTCATGATGTACTCAGCATATAAGTTAAATAAGCAGGGTGACAATATCCAGCCTTGATGTACTCCTTTTCCTATTTGGAACCAGTATGTTGTTCCATGTCCAGTTCTAACTGTTGCTTCCTGACCTGCATACACAGGGGAGTATATTTATGACCATGGAGATTGGCTTTCATTTTTCAGAGAGAATGTAAAAAGAACAATTCAAATGGGAAAAAGTTGATAAATTAAACAAGATTAAAATCTATCATTTATGCTCATGAAAAACACCATTAAGCAAATGAATCAGTAGCTTATAGTTTAGCTACTATAGAACATATCTATCTGATGTTGGAAATATACATATAAGTGCACACACATACACAGATATATCACTATAAATTAGCCAATAATCCATAACTATAAACCATATTAATCTAGATCTGGAAACAAACCAAATGCCTATCAACAAGAGAACATGATAAGCACATTGTGGTAAACTCGCATAATGTAGCACTACTCAGCACTGAAGGGAAAACCACTATTTATTTAAAATTTTCATTGAAATTTAGTTGATTTACAACGTAGTTTTACTCTCTGCTTACAGCAAAGTGAATCGGTTTTACATATACATAATTTTACTCTTTTTTAGATTCTTTTCTCACATATGTCATTATGGAGTATTGTATATGTAAAACTAATAAGGAACTACTATATAGCATAGGGAACCCACTACTTAAATGTACAAACACATGAATGGGTCTCATAGACACTCAAAGAGACACAAGGAAGTTTTCTGTCATGACAGAAATGTGCTAGGCTTTATCAAATGCATTGGACTAAACACTTAGAATCTGTGCATTTTACTGAATAAAAGCTTTTGTAAAGGAAAATAAAAATACACAAATTCACAAAACATTTTGTAATGGTAAAAAGGCTGAACATGTATTTATAACTATGGGATATTATTGTATTTAAATTTCTGGAGGGACAGGCCTCAACTAAATAATTTACCATTATATGAGATATTCAATAACTATATGCCCATCTGGAAAGGTAATAAGGAGCAGGAAGTTTGTGAGAAGGTAATTTTATTTACGTTTATTTTTCTGGTAGAAAACTGGCTAGCTTATGGAAAAATATTTATAATACACACACGTATTATGTACAAATATTTCTAGAATTGTCTTAGAAGTAATCAAAATCTATTTTATTATGACTTTGCTCAAGTTTCAGACTGAGAAATATGTACACGTTTTATTTCTATACTATAGGTTAGCCAATAAAAAATACAACATCAATCCCTGTCTATAAAAGTCTCTGATGACTTGGGAACTTCATGCATTTTATACTTTAATCACTGCTTTTGGTAGTAGGGAAGTGACTCACTGTATTGGATAGTCCCCTTGACACACGCAGAGGTTATAAAAGAGTGAACTAAAATATACCCTATATTTGGACCCATTTTTTTTTTTCCTTCTGGGAAGCATACTCTCAGCAAGAAAGAGAGAAATCTGCTTCCACAGTGTCCTTAATACTTGCAAAAGACCCTAAGAAGATTTTTAGTTACATGATTAAAGATTTGAACATGATGTTGGGAAGAAAAGCTATATTCTTTGGTGCAGTCTCCAGAGAGAATGATGGACATATTCCCGTAGCTATTTGAGGCACTCTAAGTGTTGTTTCTATTTCCACTTCTTATGGATTGTTTCCAATTGAGTTATTCCTGAGAAACTTAGCTGCCACTGACAGACTTGGATTAAAATAAATAAGTGGATGAATATATTAAACACATCAAGTCATAGAATGGAACATTTAATGAACTTGTGTTATTTTGTGGAGTACTAAATAACATGACAAAATGTACATGATAAAATAAATAGAAAAAATATCAGAAATCACACCCAAATCAGCATAGAATTAATAATGAAAAAAATAGATAGCATCTATACAGTGATAGCTACGTACATTTCAAAATAACTTATGTATTCTTAATTCATTGAATACAACATTATGTTTCATGCTTAGTTGCTCAGTTGTGTCCGACTCTTTGAGATCCAATGGACTAGAGCCCACCAGGAGTCTCTGTCAATGGAATTATCTGGCCAAGAATACTGGAGAGAGTTGCCATTTCCTTCTCCAGGGGATCTTCCCAACCCAGAGATCAAAACCTTGGCTCCTGTACTGCAGGTGGGTTCTTTACCACTGAGCCACCAAGGAAGTCTCACAACATTTTGAGAAAGTACTAACATTTTCTTCATTTCACTTATGAGATATCTAGGCCCAAAGTAGTTAAATTGCTTATCTGAGGTCATGCTGATAAAAGATCCAGATCTGCAACTCAAACTTAAGTTATAGGACATCAGAGTCTGCTCACTGTACTGCATAATTCTGTGAGCACAAACAGACACAAATACAAATTGATAGAATGGAGGCAAGAATGTGTGGAAACTCATTATTAATGGTTGCTCTATTTGATGATAAGGATGGGGAAAAGAAAGTTGGGAGACTAAAACGATGGGGAGAGTTATTATTTGGTCATTTAATATTGAGTAAATTAACAAAGGGAATTTATTGCTTGTCATATAGCACTAAAGGCCAGATTAAAATTATTGGTCATGAATTTAAAGTGAGATGAATCAACTTGGTTGCTGCAGTCAGTGTTCTAAAGAGAAACACAACCAATAGTATATACAAAAATATATATTTATATTTATATCTGGCAATGGCACCCCACTCCAGTACTCTTGCCTGGAAAATCCCATGGATGGAGAAGCCTCATAGGCTACAGTCCATGGCGTCGCTAAGAGTCGGGCACAACTGAGTGACTTCACTTTCACTTTTATATCTTTATCCATCCATAGTATATATACCTAATAGTATCTATGATTTTTGTAAATTATCTATTGGATTTTCACATATCTATAAATGTTTGTGTGCACAGGCTTCCCTGGTGGCTCAGTGGCCATATATATGTGTGTATTTATTTATTTGTATATATACACACATACATATATGAGAGAGAGACAGAGAGAGAAAGAAGAGTGAAAAAATGAAAAAGAAAGTAAGGGAAAAGAGGCGAATAATAAAGAAGTGACTCACATGATTAGTCAGGCTCCAGATTTGCAATTGGCAAGCTGAAGACCCAAGAGACCTGATAGTGTAAATTCCAGTCTGAGACTAAAGTTCTAAGAACCAGGAGGATTGCTGATGTAAGTTCTAGTCTGAGACTGAGTCTGTCTGAAAACAGGAGATCATTTTCTGAAGAGAAATGATCAGCCTGAAGAGAATGAGTGAAACGGAGAGAGAAAGAAAGAGAAAATGAATATTCTCCTCTTGTTCAGCTTTTTTGTCCTAGTTTGGCCATTGAATTGGATGAAGCCCACCCCCATAGGGAGGGCAATCTGCTTTACCCAGTTAATCCATTCAAATGTTAATCTCATCCAGGAATACCCTCATAGACACACCATCCAGAATGATATTTAACCAGATATCTGGGAAACTTATGGCCCATTTGCTATGACCCTCTTCCAACAACACAAGAGAAGCCTCTACTCATGGATATCATCAGATGGTCAACACCAAAATCAGATTGATGATATTCTTTGCAGCCAAAGATGGAGAAGCTCTATACACTCAGCAAAACAAGACTGGGAGCTGACTGTGGCTCAGCTCATGAATTCCTTAATGCAAAATTGAGATTTAAATTGAAGAAAGTAGGGAAAACCACTTTACCATTCAGGTATCACCTAAATTAAATTCCTTATGATTATACAATGGAAGTGACAAAAAGATTCAAGGGGTTAGATCTGATAGACAGAGTGCCTGAAGAACTATAGACAGAGGTTCATGACATTGTACAGCAGGCAGTGATCAAGATCCCCAAGAAAAAGAAATACAAAAAGGCAAAAAAGTTCTCTGAGGAGGCCTTACAAATAGCTGAGAAAAGAAGAGAAGCAAAAGGCAAAGGGGAAGAGAAAAGATATACCCATTTGAATGCAGAGTTCCAAAGAATAGCAAGGAGAGATAAAGCCTTCCTCAGTGATCAGTGTAAAGAAATAGAGGAAAACAATAGAATGGGAAAGACTAGAGATTTCTTCAAGACAATTAGAGATACCAAAGGAACATTTGATGCAAAGATGGGCACAATAAAGGACAGAAATAGTATGGACTTAACAGAAGCAGAAGATATTAAGAAAAGGTGGCAAGAATACACAGAAGAACTATACAAAACAGATCTTCATGGCCCAGATAACCAGGATGGTGTGATCACACATCTAGAGCCAGACATCCTGGAATGCAAAGTCAAGGCCTTAGAAAACATCACTATGAACAAAGATAGTGGATGTGATGAAATTCCAGTTGAGCTCTTTTAAATTCCAAAAGATGATGCTGTGAAAGTGCTGCACTCAATATGTCAGCAAATTTGGAAAACTCAGCAGTGGCCACAGGGCTGGAAAAGGTCAGATTCATTCCTATCCCAAAGAAAGGCAATGCCAAAGAATGCTCAAACTACCACATGATTACGCTCATCTCACACTCTAACAATATAATGCTGAAAATTCTCCAAGCAATGCTTCAATAGTACGTGAACCGAGAACTTCCAGATATTCAAGCTGGTTTTAGCAAAGGCAAAGGAACCAGAGGTCAAATTGCCAACATCCATTGGATTATAGAAAAAGCAAGAGATTCCAGAAAAACATCTACTTTTGCTTTATTGATTACACCAAAGCCTTTGACTGTGTAGATCACACCTGTGAAAAATGCTTCAGGAGATGGGAATAGCAGATCACCTTACCTGCCTCCTGAGAAATCTGTATGCAGGTCAAGAAACAACAGTTAAAACCAGACATAGAACTCCAAATTGGGAAAGGAGTACATCAACGCTGTATAACGTCCCACTGCTTATTTAGCTTATAGGCAGAGTACATCATGTGAAATGCTGGACTGGATGAAGCACAAGCTGGAATCAAGATTGCCAGGATATCAATAACCTCAGATGCACAGATGACACCACTTTTATGGTCAAAAGTGAAGAGGAACTAAACAGCCTCTTGATGAAAGTGAAAGAGAGTGAAAAAGCTGGCTTAAAGCTCAAGATTCAAAAAACTAAGATCATGGCATCTGGTCCCATCACTTCATGGCAAACAGATGGGGAAACAGTGACAGACTTTATTTTTGGGGGCTCCAAAATCACTGCAGATGGTGACTGCAGCCATGAAATTAAAAGATACTTGCTCCGTGGAAGAAAAGCTATGACCAACCTAGACAGCATATTAAAAAACATAAACATTACTTTACCAACAAAGGTCTGTCTAGTCAAATCTATGGTTTTTCCAGTAGTCATGTATGGATGTGAGAGTTGGACTATGAAGAAAGCTGAGTGCCGAAGAATTGATGTTTCTGAACTGTGGTGTTGGAGAAGACTCTTGAGAATCCCTTGGACTGCAAGGAGATCCAACCAGTCAATGTGAAAGGAAATCAGTCCTGAATATTCATTAGAAGGACTGATGCTGAAACTGAAACTCCGATACTTTGGCCACCTAATGTGAAGAACTGACTCATTGGAAAAGGTCCTAATGCTGGAAAAGTTTGAAGGCATGAGAAGAAGGGGACAACAGAGCATGAGAGTTGGTGACGGACATGAGTTTGAGCCAACTCTGGGAGTTGGTGATAAACAGTTGGTTATGGAAGCCTGGCGTGTGCAGTCCATGGGGTCTCAAAGATTCAGACATGACTGAGTGACTGAACTGAACTGAACTGATGGCCTATTTAACTTGATACCTAAAATTAACCAATGCAACTGTTGCATATTTCTCTCCAACCATGCACAACTACAAGTGTGCAGGTGTAGAAGGGACAGAGAATTTTATTCAAGCTAAACTGATGTTTTACCAAGTGATTAAGACAGAGAGAGTTCCAAGGGAGTAGAAGGTAAAATGCAGAAATGTATAATAACAAACCATGTTGTTTTAACTGTGTGATAAAAAGTTCCTTTGGAGCCTTGAAAAGGGTGAACAATCTGATGAGATAGAGGAATTGTTGAGATAAGAGACTAGCTGCTGCTGCTGCTGCTAAGTCGCTTCAGTCGTGTCCGACTCTATGCGACCCCATAGACAGCAGCCCACCAGGCTCCTCCATCCATGGGATTTTCCAGGCAAGAGTAGTGGAGTGGGTTGCCATTGCCTTCTCCAGTAAGAGACTAGAGGGAACAGAATTAGTGGCTGGAAATTGGAATGTCTGAAATTGAAGTCATGGATGGAGTGCAGTGGTTTTTGTTTGTTGTTGTTTCACTAAGTTGTGTCCTACTTTTTTGTGACCCCATAGACTCTAGCCCATCAGGCTCCTCTGTCCATGGGATTTTCCAGGCAAGAATACTGGAGTGGGTTGCCATTTCCTCCTCCAGGGGATATTCCTGACCCAGGGATCAAACCCATGACTTCTGCATGTATCTCTTGCATTGAAGGTGGATTCTTTACCACTGAGCCACTAGGGAGTGAAGTGGTAATTATGGTAAATGGGTGAAGGAACATGCACAAAGTTTGGTAGATTGATAGCGGATGACAACCCCCATCTCTGCCCTTATTTATAGAGGAGAGTATAAAGTAAAGATAAGATTTATGTGCATATGAACTATTTTACAAATCAGAATGTGGTCAGCGCCATAAGATATGTACCAACAGAGAACTAGGTGAGCTCTGAAAAGAAAGAAATTACTCTTGGCTGGTTACTAAGAGGGAAGTGGGATTTCAATTCTACCCTGGAGGGTGAGAAATATGTGTGGGTGTGGTCATTAGGATATTTGGATTGATTTGATAGGTAACAGGATTTCCAGGGGGTTTTGATCAAGGACATTTTATTGCTTATCATGTAAAAATAAAGCTGAAACCCCAGTATTGGGAAGGGTGAATTAAAGATGTGTTTGGTTA
This sequence comes from Bos javanicus, assembly GCF_032452875.1. Lineage (NCBI taxonomy): Eukaryota > Metazoa > Chordata > Mammalia > Artiodactyla > Bovidae > Bos > Bos javanicus. Next base: position 11,788,276 of record NC_083868.1, read on the forward strand.
AAGATTAGTTATATTATAGTTATCATATTTTCCAGGCACATATAGCCTGGAAAAATATAGACTCTATATTTAGCCATGGTAGGGGGAAAGTGTCTGGATTATTGGCATAGCTATTGACAGAGCACACAGTCTAAGTGTTTATTTTTGTAAGTTAGTGGCTGGTCAGGTTGCTTTTTAACTCTCTTTGATCTTGGCTGGGATCACTCACATATTTCATGACCATCTGTCTGATACTGGTCTGGGATAGCCTTCCCTTGAAATGACTAGGGCAATTTGACTGAGCTTCATAAACCTTTCATTCCCTAGCAAGCTTGTCTTAGCATTTCTCATGCCAATGGCAGAGGGACAAAAGCAGAGTGAAAAAGCACAAGTACCTTTTACAAGTTTCTAGTTAAGTCACATCTACTCATTTGTCACTGGACAAAGCAAATGCTATGACCAAGCTCAGAATCAGAGAGACTGAACACCAAAAAAAAAAAAAAAAAGTAATACAGAGAAGAGTGAAGAATTAGTCAACTTCAGGCTTCCCTGGTGGCTCAGTGGTAGAGAATCCACCTGTAATGCAGGACATGTGAGTTTGATCCCTGGGTTGGGAAGATCCCCTGGAGAAGGAAATGGCAACCCTTTCCACTATTCTTGCCTGGAAAATCCCATGGACAGAGGAGCCTGGTGGGCTACATTCCATGGAGTTGCAAAAGAGTTGGACATGACTGAGCAACTTTCACTCACTCATTCCTGTATATTTAGTACAGAATAGAAAAAAGAGGACAGATTTACATGATGTTTTGAATGTGTGACATTTTGCATGTATATATGTGTATTTAAGCAATGACTGATTAACAGATATAGATTTGTACACTAAGTCTAAGGTAACTGTATAATTTTCTAGGGAAAGTATGTAAAGAGAACAGAGACATAGAGCAAGAGATAGAAAGAGATGGTATGGGGAGGGAGGAGGGAGGAGGGTTCAGGATGGGGAACACATGTATACCTGTGGCGAATCATTTTGATATTTGGCAAAACTAATACAATTATGTAAAGTTTAAACATAAAATAAAATTTTTAAAAAAAGAAAGAGAAAAAGAAAGAGATGGAGAGAGCATCTCATATAAAAATACTTTTGGGTGTGTCCATGAATTGACTACAACAAAGGAGGTGGATTTGAGTCAATGGATTTGAGACTTCATTCTTGTTTCTTTTAGATTTATACTTGAAATGAAAAGCTGAGATCCAAGGAGAAAATATACTTTTATAATAGTCTTCATTGGGTTGAAGAAATAATTTGTTTTCAGGAACCAGATAATCTGAGTTTGAACTCTAGGTTAATTATTACAAATTATTACGTGTTCAGGCATCTTTTCTGTTAATTGTGGATAACAGATGTAATTTGAGGGTTGAATGAAATACCTAGCAAAAAGACAGATGGGTAGTTAGTACTCAATAAGCAGGTCTATATCTCACCCCCATTTTCTTCTCTTAATTCTCCTTTCTCTCAATAGCGTGTGTGACTGTGTGTGTGTGTGTGTGTGTATAATTTATGTTCTTTTTAGTTTATGGAGCTCACTTTGCTATAATAGTACAGTATAAAAGCCACATTCTTGAACATTTACAACTTTATTCCAGAAATAGATCAGTGACAGAACATCAAGATTCTTATGCAAACCTTGTTGATATATTTTGAAGTGCTATGTAAATGTTAAAATCCCTGTCATAGGTTTCCTGTGACTACTTGCCTACTGGTGACATCTGCAGATTCTTTGATGCTTCATATTTTATATTATGAATTTTAAGACACTTACAATTTAATTTTGAGGTGACTGAATGAAATGGAAACAAGATTGTGAAATATTTAATCACCTTGGGGTTAAAATTGACAACAGAATTAAATCAACAACTGCTATCTTGAAACAAACTGATAAAAGTGCATAAGTTATCTGACAAGTTCAGCTCTATAGATATAAATAGATATAAAGATAATTCTAAAAACAAAGTGCTCCTTTTGTACAAATAGGCAGAAAAAATTATATTTTTCATGCCAAAGTTGATAAATTTTTCAATGTGCTTGGCATATCTTAAGGTACTCAGTGATTAAATTTAGTATCATTTAATGTAATCACTATTCATTTTTACCCTTATAGCTAAATACCTATACACAGTAAATATAGGATGATGATAAGGCTTCATGAACAATAGGTAATTAATCCTCAGATGAGTCAATGGATGATGCAATGACCATTATTATTAACAGATGTTTATAAAAATACACTCTTTTCTAGGTGTACAACAATTTAAAAATTGGATAAATCCTTGTCCAATAAGACTAATTTCTTAGGGGAACAAGATAATATCTGTGATGACTGATTTCAGGGATATTGAAATACATAATTTTTTTTTAATAACTTCCATTCTCTAGAAATTCTAAAAAAAATTTCACATAGTATAATAAGAGTTTTCAAAATTATTTTAGGTACAAGTAATTACGGCAGAAATTATTACTGCTGACTATACAGATTACTTGAAGTTCAGTTATTTGATGACTTTACTTTAAGATGACTAAAATGGGAACACAATTCAAGGCAGATGCTTTTTTGAAAATAGGTTTTAAGGATAGAAAAAGCAGAGTACAGTGAGTTTCTCAGCACCAAATAGATCACCAAAGATAAATGTCACCTTTGCAGTTTTGCTCAGAGTTAAAGGTACCTCAAGTGAAATAACCAACGGCAGACACATGGATGAAGGAGACAGTGCTCCACCAATAAGATTTGAAAAGTGGAGGACAAGCTCTGCTAACCAATGTCCTGCTTCAGTATTTTTTAGGTGCCTGAATTGAATAGCCACTATCTTAATAATTTAAGGTGATTGTCAATATGACATATACTCTAGAAGAGAGGTTCTAGAAGAAAGTCATTAAAATGAGCAAAGGGCCTGTGTTTGAGATCTAGCTTTGGCATCTCTTTGTACCTGTGGGATGATGTAGAGGCAAGTGTGAGGAAGTTAGAACACTCTAAAAAAAAAGGAATTTCAGCAAGAAGGTAATATATAGAGAAATGAAGATATGCACACTAAAGAGCCAAAGTGAAACTACGTGGGTGATCCTGGTATTTCTCTCTCATTTGCACCATGTCACAGGTGAATTTACCAGTGAATATATGGTTTCAGGGTACAGGAAAACCCAAGACAATTGAAAGAGATAGCTCAGTAGGCAAAGAATCTGCCTGCAACGCAGGAGAACTGGGTTCAATTGCTGGGTAGGGAAGATCCCCTGGAGAAGGAAATGGCAATCCACTCCAGTATTCTTGCCTGGAAAATCCCATGGACAGAGGAGCCTGGCGGGCTACAGTCCATGGGGTTGAAAGACTCGGACATGACTTAGGGACTAAACCACCACCACCAAGGGAAATTCAGAGAGCATTGAAATGCAAAAATAAATAAATAATTGTTGCTTTCCCTCCTCCTTCACCACCACCTACCTCATTATTAGGTTATTTGAGCTTAAGAGAATCCAGGTTAATACAGTATAGAGAATGACATGTTTATTAATTTCTATTAAGATACTTAATGTTTGTAAATGTTTAAATTTGGATCTTCCCAGGAAAAAAAAAAAGACTCTCTTTCTTTTTTCCTAATGTATTTTGTAAATGTTTTTAAAAAAAATGTTTTGAAGGTAGCTAGATTGCAGGACAGAGGGATAGGGGAGGGGGAAAGACATTGAAAGGCGAGTCTGCTCACTAAGTAGGAGGGCTGGGTGATTGAATCATTCTTTTAGTGACAATTTTAGCTAATGCTTCCCTGGTGGCTCAGATGGTAAAGGATCTGCCTGCAATGTGGGAAACTGGGATTCAATCCCTGGGTCTGGAAGATCCCCTGAAGGAGAGAATGGCAACCCACTCAAGAATTCCATGGACAGAGGAGCCTGGTTGGCCATAGTCCATGAGGTCGCGAAGAGTTGGACATGACTGAACGACTAACATATTCATTAATTTAGTTGACTCAAAAAATGATTTTGTTGATATACAAATAGGTGATTGGGAAACACTTACTTGATTGTAGCTGAATTCATAATATCTTAGAAAATGCATATTGGACATTCTAATGCTCCTCCCTTGTATGTGCTATCAAATTAAGGTTAGAAGAAACAAGTAAAAAGAATCACATATATATAATAGACTCATGTGGGAAGTGAGAATCTTACCAAAATCCACTCTTAGATATCTACCAACAGGGCTCATGATTGCTGGAGAGCTGGGGAGTCATCCTGTTAACCCAAATGCCAGTCGGAGGTCCTTTCTGATCTCTTGGCTTCCAGAAGAGACTAGTGTCTACACAGCTGACTTTCTGGTCTTTCAGGTGCTCAAATGAATTCTGTGCATTTGAGCCCTAGGAGTTTTGTGCTGTATTCTCTCAATTCCTTTACAATCAGGTTCTGGCTCAGGTAACATGCAGTTCCTTTTCCAAAGTGTTGTTTTCATTTTTCTCCCTCTCTCCACCTGACTGTAAGAAGCTTGTGTTTACAAAAATTAGCTCATATTTTCTCCTTAGTGAATTGACTTCTTAGCTTGACTATGGCTTATATTCTACAATAAATCCATTAATCCCTGCAGTATCAGGGGAAAGAGCTCTCTGCAGACAATCACCTCTTCGTATCTACAGATTATAAGTGAAGTTGCAACTCCCTGACGTTCTGTAGGCAGGGGTCAAGTGTATGTGTATTGTATCTACTCATTCTGCATTTTCAAATGAGTGAAAAGTCATAGGTATAAAGTGAAAAAAATCACTACATTTCTTATCCGTATCTTGTTTTCACTTAATGACACCACCCTTATGGCAGAAAGTGAAGAGGACCTAAAAAGGCTATTGATGAAAGTGAAAGAGAAGAGTGAAAAAGTTGGCTTAAAGCTCAACATTCAGAAAACTAAGATCATGGCATCTGGTCTCATCACTTCATGGGAAATAGATGGGGAAACAGTGTCAGACTTTATTTTTGGGAGGCTCCAAAATCACTGCAGATGGTGACTGCAGCCATGAAATTAAAAGACGCTTACTCCTTGGAAGGAAAGTTATGACCAACCTAGATAGCATATTCAAAAGCAGAGACATTACTTTGCCAACAAAGGTCGGTCTAGTCAAGGCTATGGTTTTTCCTGTGGTCATGTATGGATGTGAGAGTTGGACTGTGAAGAAAGCTGAGCTCCGAAGAATTGATGCTTTTGAACTGTGGTGTTGAAGAAGACTCTTGAGAGTCCCTTGGACTGCAAGGAGATCCAATCAGTCCATCCTAAAGGAAATCAGTCCTGGGTGTTCATTGGAAGGACTGATGCTGAGGCTGAAACTCCAATTCTTTGGCCACCTCATGCAAAGAGTTGACACATTGGAAAAGACTCTGATGCTGGGAAGGGTTGGGGGCAGGAGGAGAAGGGGATGACAGAGGATGAGATGGCTGGATGGCATCACCGCCTCGATGAACATGAGTTTTGGTGAACTCTGGGAGTTGTTGATGGACAGGGAGGCCTGGCGTGCTGTGATTCTAGGGGTTGAAAAGAGTTGGACACAACTGAGCAACTGAACTGAACTGAACTGAAATTTAGCTTCAGGTATACATTTTTGAAATGAAGAGAGTCAAAACAAATTCTGTCTTTTGCAAATGATGAAGCAAAAGCCAGTCTATTGCACTCAGCACAGTCCATGAGAGGTTTTATTTTCTGATCTCTCTCTTACCTTTGACCTGATGAACTTCTGTATTATCAACGTTGCTGTCTTTTCTGTTTTGTCTACGTTAAGCTTTAAGAAATGCTTGTGGAGAATAAGACAAGGACTGACAAGTACATTTAGAATATTGAATAAAGTTGGTCAACATCTGCTGCTGCTGCTGCTAAGTCTCTTCAGTCGTGTCTGACTCTGTGCGACCCCATAGACGGCAGCCCACCAGGCTCCCCCGTCCCCGGGATTCTCCAGGCAAGAACACTGGAGTGGGTTGCCATTTCCTTCTCCAATGCATGAAGGTGAAAAATGAAAGTAAAGTCGCTCAGTTGTGTCCGACTCTTAGCGACCCAATGGACTACAGCCTACCAGGCTCCTCCGTCCATGGGATTTTCCAGGCAAGAGTACTGGAGTGGGTTGCCATTGCCTTCTCCATCTACTTCTTTGTAATTTACACATTTTCCCACAAATGACCTTCTAGTATATTTTTCTTTCACTTACAAGTTTGTTGCATTCATTTGAGTTCTTCAATCATAATAAAGATGTGGATTCGAGCCCTGAGTACTAGAAACATTTTGGGGTTTCTCATTAACAGATAAATAACAGGGAAAATAGGTCAAAAAGAAGCTACAGAGAAATTCAATGCCATGTATTTGAGTCCATGTAATACAGATTGTCATTGCCACTGTTGATGAACCACATCCTCTTTTGTGAACTCATGAACTGTAGCCTGCCAGGCTCCTCTGTCCACGGGATTTCCCAGGGAAGAATACTGGAGTGGGTTGCCATTTCCTTCTCCAGGAGAACTTCTGGATCCAGGGATCAAGCCCAAGTCTCCTAAATTGCAGGTGGATCCTTTACCGCTGAGCATAACATATATAAAATAACACTTTGTATACAAACAATGATAATTATTTTACCAAGGTTAAGTATTCATTCTTTATGTACCACTTGTAAATGTAAACTATACCATTTGAGACCACCTGATAAGAACCTACCTGTCAAATCAGGAAATGCAGGTTGGTTCCCTGGGTCAGGAAGATCCCCTGGAGAATGAAATGGCAACCTTATCCAGCATTCTTGCCTGGGAAATACCATAGACAGAGAAGACTGGCAAGCTACAGTCTATGGATCACAATAAAGTCAGACCTGACTTAGCAACTCAGCAATAACATAGCATTGTCAGACTTCTAAGATAGCAATATTCATATATGAGGTGATTTACTGAATTTGCACCTTCAACTAGACACACTTAGTACATCTTTATAACTTAATGAGATGGTTTTAATGGAAGACGGTTCTTCCTTGATCTTTCATGTTTGATGGACTTCATTTCTTTTCAGAATGCTTGTATAAGTAAGTAGCTATTAAAATAAAGAGATGTTTCACTCCCTGGAGCAGATTGAATAATAACAGAGTCAGTCAGTCAGTCAGTTCAGTCGCTCAGTCGTGTCTGACTCTTTTCGACCCCATGAATCGCAGCACGTCAGGCCTCCCTGTCCATCACCAACTCCCGGAGTTCACTCAGACTCACATCCATCGAATCAGTGATGCCATCCAGCCATCTCATCCTCTGTCGTCCCCTTCTCCTCCTGCCCCCAATCCCTCCCAGCATCAGAGTCTTTTCCAATGAGTCAACTCTTCACATGAGGTGGCCAGAGTACTGGAGTTTCAGCTTTAGCATCAGTCCTTCCAAAGAAATCCCAGGACTGATCTCCTTTAGAATGGACTGGTTGTATCTCCTTGCAGTCCAAGGGACTCTCAAGAGTCTTCTCCAACACCACAGTTAAAAAGCATCAATTCTTCAGCACTCAGCTTTCTTCACAGTCCAACTCTCACAACCATACATGAATGCTGGAAAAACCATAGCCTTGACTAGACGGACCTTTGTTAGCAAAGTAAGGTCTCTGCTTTTCAGTATGCTATCTAGGTTGGTCATAACTTTTCTTCCAAGGAGTAAGCGTATTTTAATTTTATGGCTGCAATCACCATCTGCAGTGATTTTGGAGCCCCCCAAAATAAAGTCTGATACTGTTTCCACTGTTTCCCCATCTATTTCCCATGAAGTGATGGGACCAGATGCCATGATCTTCGTTTTCTGAATGTTGAGTTTTAAACCAACTTTTTCACTCTCCTCTTTCACCTTCATCAAGAAGCTTTTGAGTTCCTCTTCACTTTCTGCCATAAGGGTGGTGTCATCTGCACATCTGAGATTATTGATATTTCTCCCGGCAATGTTGATTCCAGCTTGTGCTTCTTCCAGCCCAGCGTTTCTCATGATGTAGTCTGCATATATAACAGAGTGATAAAGGTAATAATAACAGAGTAATAAAAATAATGTGTCTCTCTGTGGAGAGGAGGTAGGGCCAGTTTGTCAGAGGTGCCTGTATAAGACCAGAGACATGATGAATCCTTCTTCTGTGATTCCTGTGATTCGTCCCTGGTTGTGGGCAGGAAACACCTGTCCTTCATGATGTTGCCCTGAGAATTCGCCTCAAAACTGGGGCAAGATGTTACTCTGGCCCTTACTATAACTATATGTAATCAGCTGCTATTACTCTGACCCAGAAACCTCATGTCTTTTTGTATCTATGAAACTTACAGGCTAACTTGTTAGCTTGCAGTAAGGTAAGAGGTAAAACAGTGTTCCTGAGGTAACGATGTGAACTTTAGGAAATGTCTTAACAATTTTGCTTGACTGGATTATGTTTCATCATTATTTATAGAAAGATTTGTTCTTTTGTATCAAAAAACCTTATCTAATTGCATGACTAATAAATACAGTAGAAAATTAGAGTGACTCTAAAATAGGAGAAAGACATCAACACCTTGAGAAAATCAGTAATAATATTTTTCACATTTTTTTCAGTCTTCCCCATCTTGTAAGTACACACAGTCACACCCATTCACAGATAAAAATGCAATTTTATAATTTGGGATCATACTCTACATATTGCTATATTTTGTAATTCTGGAATCCCAAATGTGCCTTATTACTCATAATTGTTCATATGACACGCTATCATTATTGGTTATAAAAGATACCATTTGGGTGTTACTTTTTCTTATTATTGCCTTTTTTTCTCAGCTTGACTTCCAGTTCCCCAAACTATATTTTAAGCTAACATTTACACACTATTAGCCTATCCTACACAATCTACCAATAGCTTTGTATGATTCTTTTGTAATAAAGTCAAGAACTATAAGAAAATATTTTTTTTCTATTTGCCAGCTGTCCTCCTTAGAGAGAACTTCCTTACTCTAAGATTTTTATCTTATAGTCTTAAATATTTACATTTAACAAACATTCATCTATATGAGGAGATGATCTAATATTTCTAATAATTATGAGATCTAATATTTATTGGACATTTATTATGGTCAAGTACTTTCCTAAGCAGTTGTGTGTAGATAATATTAAAATCTCTCAATCTCTTCAGATGGTAGTATTATTATTCTTGTTTTATAGATAAATTAACTGAAACAGAACAAGTTTACAATAGCTTCCCGGAGTCACTGAGACAGTTGATTATAAAGTTAGAACTCATATCACGCAGAGTCTGACTCCCAGACCCCTCTCTGGAACAATGGTAACATTTTGTCCTCCAGAGTTAATCTAGAGTCCTGTCACTGTGTCTTGAAACCACCAGACTAGGTTGTTCTTATTAACAACATATATTCATTTCTCATAATTCTGGTTGCTGGAAGCTGAACGTCAAGGCTCTGGCAGATTTGGGGCCTGGTGAGTTCATCGAGGGCTATCCTTTTGCTGTGTCCTCACATGGCAGAAGGGCAAGGAAGCTCACTGGGATCTCCTTTGTAAGGGCATTCATTTCATTTATGAGAGCTCTACTCATGAACAAATCACTTCTTAAAGGCCAAACTTCCTATACTATCACCTTGGGCATTAGTATTTAACATTTAAAGTTTGGAGGGATGCAGTGGAAGCAGTGAGAGACTTTATTTTCTTGGTCTCCAAAATCACTGCTGATGGTGACTTCAGCCATGAAATTAAAAGAAGCTTGCTCCTTGGAAGAAAAACTATGACAAACCTAGACACCATATTAGAAAGCAGAGACATTGCTTTGCTGACAAAGGTCCATCTAGTCAAAGCTATGGTTTTTTCCAATAGCCATGTATGGATGTGAGTTGGAGTATGAAGAAAGCTGAGAGTCGAAGAATTGATGCTTTTTTTTTTTTTTTGAATTGATGCTTTTGAACTGTGAGTTGGAGAAGTGTCTTGACAGTCCCTTGGATTTCAAGGAGATCAAATCAGTCAATCCTAAAGGAAATCAGTCCTGAATGTTCACTGGAAGGTCTGATGCTAAAGCTGAAGCTCCAGTACTTTGGCTGCCTGATGCGAAGAACTGACTCCTTAGAAAAGACACTGATGCTGGGAAAGATTGAAGGCAGGAAGAGAAGAGGATAACAGAGGATGAGATGATTGGATGGCATCACTGACTTGGACATGAGTTTGAGCAAGCTCCGGGAGACGGTGAAAGACAGGGAAGCCTGGCATACTGCAGTCCATGGGGTCTCAAAGAGTCGGACATGACTGAGCAACTGAACCAAAACACTATCTATGGAGTCATAAACATCCAGTCTATAGAGAAGAAGAGGTATAGATTCCATCCATAGGAGGTAACAGAATATCCTCCAAGAGCAGCCATGTCACAAAATCAAGACTGGGAATAATGAAAACTATTTCTTCAGTTTACTTGTTTATAGCACATTATTTTTAATTCAGGCAAATGGTCAGCACACTCTTCTCCCCTTCTCTCTTTATGATCGTTAAGCACACAAATTTCTCTTGCCAACACAACCCTGGCAATGTATGTATAACTGAAGAAACAGTTTTCTTAATTCCTCTTGGGCATTTGATCCACCGCCAGCTTCTCTAAATTTAGATCAGGATGCTACTTTAGAATTTGACAAGTGTCTTGCATTCCTGCCTTTATCCTAGAGCCATAAGGTCCCCACTTCATATTTAGAAGCTCTTTTATTGTTAACTTGTTTATGTAGCACTTTCTGAGATCATTTATCTTTATAGCAGCCTGAAGTGTGAGGCTGAAAAGTTTAGGAAAAAACACTTAATTTTTTATAGATCAAAAATTAGAGTGAAGTGAAAGTTGCTCAGTCGTGTCTGACTCTTTGCGACCCCATGGACTGTCACGGAATTCTCCAGGCCAGAATACTGGAGTGGGTACCCTTTCCCTTTTCCAGGGGATCTTCCCAACCCAGGGATCAAATCCAGGAGTTTCGCATTGTAGGCAGATTCTTTACCAGCTGAGCCACAAAGGAGGCCGAGGAACATTGGAGTGGATAGTCTATCCCTTCTCCCGTGGAACTTCCCAACCTGGGAAACAAACTGGGGTCTCCTGCATCGCAGGTGGATCCTTTACCGGCTGAGCTATCAGGGAAGGAAAAATTAGAGAGTCTTATACAAACCTGATTCCAGCTTATTTCTAATAATCATTCACTAGTTTTCATGCTGATTGCTGTTAAGAACTATGTCTGTCACTGAAGTAATGACTTACATTTTCAAATTCTGATGGAGGAAAAGTAATATTTTCAAGCATCAGTTCCATACATACTTTTGATTTTTCATATACATTTTGCAGAGTGTGATCTAAAATTATATTTAGACATTTTCATATGAAGAAGGGCCTTAACTACTTCATTAGATTTTAGCTAGAAATCCCATGTTTTTTCCCCAGTCTCTAGGCTGTGTACATTCTGTATGAAATGACACGTGAAATGTGCCTTCAAATAGAACTATCATTTTTCTGTTGTTGTGCTGCTACAAGAGATTATTGCAACCACTTCATTCCTTAGTATGCCACTGAGAGTCATAGACAATTTTTGGATTTTGGCCTGACATCACACACAGTCACAATCACCATTCTGTCAAATGACTTTACCCTTACTAGACAGAGAGCAAAATTAGTATGTAAGTTGTGGGCACATGGCACATGAGTTGTTATTCGAATTCCTTAATACTAACAATAGTAAAAGTCAGATTTTGAAGATGAAGTCGAGAAATGTTTTTCTTAGAAAAGTTTGAAGATAGATCCTCCATATTTTTTTTCTTCTTCAAAATTCATGTTAACTTTAAACCTGAATTACTTATACGAAAATAGAGAATTAGTCATTTCATTAAGTGTACTGTTGGTGCTATTTTCTTCTTTCCAAAAGATATAATTGTTGAGAATTACTGCTCCCAAGAGAATTCAGTTGGAAACAATTATAAATTTTTTTATTTTTCAATAGTCACTTTGAAACATCATATACAGTGTTAATCCATACCATTCTGTATAATATTTCCTTGCTGGCAAATAAAAATTTTACTATCATGTTTTTCGAAGTGACTACAACATTTCTAGTTCTCAAAAAAGTTAATAACAAAAATTGTAACTTATTTTAAAAAATTAAATGTGTTGCAAGGTTTTCTATTTTTAATCCTCCCAATAATCTTATTGGACTAAGTAAAGTTAAAATGATATGTCTTTTTATTATATACCTGATGTGCTATTTACAGCCATAATCATACCCATTCATACACTTTGTATCTTGTTTTTTTGTTTTGTAGAACATTAAATAAATGACTTTGTCTTTCTTTAATATTTTAGATTTTCATTTGTATTATTTTTGTAATAAAAATGTTTCAAAAAAATGATGTGTCTTTTGTATAGGTGGAAACACTGGCTCAGATATGATGAGTGACAATTAAGGCCCCACAGCGTCAATTAGCTGCTAAGTCGCTTCAGTCGTGTCTGACTCTATGCGACCCCATAGAGGGCAGCCCACCTGGCTCCCCCGTCCCTGGGATTCTCCAGGCAAGAACACTGGAGTGGGTTGCCATTTCCTCCTCCAATGCATGAAAGTGAAAAGTGAAAGTGAAGTCGCTCAGTCGTGTCCCACTCTTAGAGACCTCACGGACAGCAGCCCACCGGGCTCCTCTGTCCATGGGATTTTCCAGGCAAGAGTACTGGAGTGGGGTGCCATTGCCTTCTCTGGCAGTGTCAATTAGGTTTGGACCTAATTCTTATGACTCTAAAACCAGTGAGTTTTAAAAGTATTTGTGTAAATTTTTATTTATTGAGCTATCATTGATTTACATTATATTAGTTTCTGGTGTACAACATAGTGGTTCAATATTTTTTACAGAAAATGTAAATATAGTCCATTTATATTTATTATAAAATAATGACTATTTCCCTGTGCTGTATGATCTGTTTAATTTATTTCACATACAAGTCTTCAACTACCTTTCTACAGATGTTGAATATAGATGTTTCTAGGTTTTAATATATCCTCTAATTGAGAGAACCAATCTGTTGCATTTCACTTAACTTTTGCACATTCTCTCAGTGATTTTCTTCTTTTACATCACCCCTCTGGAAATATCCAGGGTACATCTACTGAAATTCAGAGAAGAAACTGGTCATGGTGGGAGTCATAAAGTCTCTCAGACTCAGTATAAACTGAATAATCACATAAGCCTACCTATTTCAAAGATAATAATACAATTCATTCAGTTTCTTGAATCAAGAACCTTGGAGAGGAGATGGGAGTGTTTTACTAGAGGAGACAGAAGAGAATTTTGAAATACTGGATACATGCTGTATCCTAGGAGTGAGAACATGATATTATGCATTTGTTAAAAAACCAGAGACTTTCATATCAGAAAGACTATATCTAGCACGTGAGTGTGTGCATGTGTTCTCAACTGTGTCTAACTCTTTGCTACCCAAGGACTGTAACCTGCCAGGCTCCTCTGTCCATGGAATTTTCCAGGCAAGAATACCAGAGTGGGTTGCCATTCCCTTCTCCAGGGGATCTTCCCAACCCAGGAACTGAACCAGTATCTCCTGTATTAGCAGGCAGGTGTTTGTGTGTGTGTGTGTGTGTGTGTGTTTACCACTGAGTCTTCTGAGAGGTGCAAATCTACCATAATCAAATTAAAAATATAAGCAACAAGAATATCAGTGGATACTGGGAAGGAATGCAGTCTGTGACAAAATATCTATATTGAAATTAATGACACACCTTCACTGAAGTGGTGAAGGGTAAAGAGACTGACCTAAGAAACATTGGAGTATGATATTTTGATTGAAAAATTTAACATTGAGATGAAAGGAATTGTATATAAGCATTCTACTCTGATTGATAAAGCTATTTCTTACAGCATTACAGGTTAATAATTCTGAAACAGTTGTGCATGGATTTCAAGACTGAACAAATAAATAAGTGGATGACAGATTGGGATGCCAGGTTTCTCACTGTTGGAAAGGGGGATTACTGATTAGCAGGAGGAGAGGTTAGAATAAACCATATAGTCCTGAATTAGAGTCAGAAATACTAGTATGAATTCAGGTTTAGATTAATGTAGCTACAGATGAGAAGGTACATAAATAATTATAGGTAAGTATGTATACATGGATTAGGATACATGCATATGTTTCCTAGCTTTGTTCTCTGAGAGAATCAACAAGCACGACATCCCTGTAGAAATGAACACACTCAGTGTCTAGATCCTGGTTTCTAACTCTGTTCTTCAGTGAAATGAAATAGGGTTTCCTGGAGAAGTGAATGATTTTAGATATAGGGTCAGAGTATATAAGGTGAACTTGGCACATGTTTTAGTGACAAAAAAGTAAGGATGTTCTCAAGCAACAAAAATATTAGTCTTGTCATGGGAACGTAGAAGCCAGAGTAAAATATCACCTTGTCAACATCATCAACCTTCTGGTTCCTACCCGTCTGGGCTCTAAGTGCTTCTGGGAAGCATACAGTTAAGTTCTTCCACCTGTGGGGCTTTCAGTATTTGCAAAACCGCTTGAAAGACATAGCTCAGAATATTTTATATAGTCCTTGAAGAGGAATTAAATGTCCTTGATTTTGTTTAATGGCTAAACTATTATTATTCTGTCTTACTTGACTGTTTTCCTTTCTTTATGCATTTTCCCACTTCGGATTAAACTTATCCTTTAGAACTTGGGGACAACTTAGAAGGTTAAATTTTTCTACAGGCAAGAGGCAGGTGAAGGGCATGGGGAGGGGGATCTGTCTTGGGACGGCCCCATAGAATCCTGCTTATGGCAGAAAGCCAAGAGGAGGTAAAGACTCTCTTGATGAAGGTAAAAAAGAAGTGTTAAAAAGCTAGCATAAAACCCAACATTCAAATAGCTAAGATCATGGCATCCAGTCCTATCACTTCATGGTAAATAGATGGGGAAACAATGGAAACAGTGACAGACTTTATTTCCTTGGGTTCCAAAATTACTGCAGATGGTGACTACAGCCATGAAATTAAAAGATACTTCCTCCTTGGAAGAAAAGCTATGACAAACCTAGACAGTGTATTAAAAAGCAGAGACATCACTTTGCTGACAAATGTCCATATAGTCAAAGCTATGGTTTTTCCAGTAGTCATGTATGGATGTGAGAGTTTGGACCATAAAGAAGGCTGAGAGCTGAAGAATTGATGCTTTCAAACTGTGGTGTTGGAGAAGACTCTTAAGAGTCCCTTGGACTGCGAGGAGATCCAACCAGTCAATCCTAAAGGGAATAAACCCTGAATATTCATTGGAAGGACTGATGAGGAAGCTGAAGTTCCAATACTTTGGCCACCTGATGTGAAGAGTGAACTCATTGGAAAAGACCTTGATGCTGGGAAAGTTTGAAGGCAGTGCGAGGAGGAGACGACAGAGGACAAGATGATTGGATGTCATCACCAACTTGATGGACATGTGTTTGGGCAAGCCCCAGGAGATAGTGAAGGACAGGGAAGACTGGCATGCTGCATTCCATAGTGTCACAAAAAGTTGAACATGACTGAGCGACTGAACAACAACTATATTGTTGCCATTAAAATAAGATCCAAACACTTCATTGAAAATTTCTCTGGTGGCTTATGCAGTAAAGAATCTGCCTGCAATGAAGGAAAGCCAGGTTCAATCTCTGACTTGGGAAGATCCCCTAGAGAAGGGAATCACTACCCACTCCACTATTCTTGCCTGGAGAATTCCATGGACAGCAGAGCCTGACAGGCTACAGTCCATGGGGCCATATAAAGAGTAGGACAAGACTGAGTAATTAAATGTATTATAATATAAAGTATAGATAACTTAAAAAAAAAGATTCAGTGAAAATTATGGAATTACATAGATATCAAAAAAATGTTTTTACAAATAAATTAGTTTAGATAATTCTGTTACAACAGATAAATCCCAAATATTTAGTAGTTGCTTATATTTTTACCCATGTGAAGTCCAAATCAGCTTTCCTGATAAGCATATGACTTTCCATCATACAGAATTTATAAAATAAGCTCATTTTGTGACTCAGCCTGCTTCAACAGGTGACTTCTAAATCAAGACTGGGGAAAATTCATGGAGAGTTATGCAAAAGAGTCTTTTGAAGTAAACTTGGAAGAGACATGAAATATTTATTGCCATGTTTTAGTGGTTATAGTCATGACATGATCTTAAATTATTACAAAGGAGGCTGGGAAATGGAGTTCAACAGTGGACCAAAGCACTGAAGGAAAGGGTGAGATGATGAGCCATAAATATAGCAGTTCTTCCTTAACTTGCCTTGGCCTCCATTTTCCCACAAGATTGAGGCTCTGAGGATCAAGTCCCTTAGGCTATAACCACACTGGAATTCCTTCTTTTATTCGATATTCTAATTTCAACTTCCTCAGACCTTTACCTTGGCTGTTTCCTGCATCTACAACCTTTTTGATTATTTATAAAATGTATGCATCTGATTAAATATTATTTTTCCAGGGAGACCATACCTAACACTGAATTCAAAATAATCCCCAGTTCTCTATTTTAACAAAGCCTTTAATGTATTTCCAACTCCTATCACATTCATCTTATCAAATTTTTAAAACTCATTTATTATTTGCCTTCCTGCCCAGCTCCATAGGAGCAGGACCTGACTTTCCTGTTCATTGCTCTGCCATCAGTGCCAGAGAAAGTCTGGTACTTAAAATAAAGAAAAAAAAATCTTTGAATGAATGAATAAATATTCAGAAAGAATCCTTACTTTCACTGAAAGGCTTAGAAGAGAATGTTAATTCTTCTTTGTGGAAGGAATGAAGGAAAGGAAGCACAAATGATAAAAACAAAAATGATAAAAGGGTGTTCAAAAATGTATATAATGAATGAAAGTTTAACTGCCAACAGAATTTTGAGTTTCATATTCCTTATTCCATATGTTAGTGTTGTTATTTGTCACTAAGTCGTGTCCAACTCTTTGGGACTCCACGGACAGTAGCCCACCAGGCCTTCTGTCCATAGATTTCCCAGTCTAGAATGCTAGAGTTGTTTGCCATTTCCTTCTCCAAGGGATCTTCCTGACCCTGTGATTGAACCCATGTCACTTGCATTAGTGGGTGGATTCTTTACCACTGAGCTACCAGGGAAGCCCACTCTTTATTCTCTTATTAAATAATGAACCCTCATTTCAGAATTGTGCAACAGTTCCAATTAGTGGGTCAAGCATTTCCATATGTAATGTGATGTAAATCACTAAGAGACATATCTTCATAGTTTCTTCAAAGATTTACCAACAGTTCCTTTGCTACTTCTCTATATCTTTTATTTTTGCTAAACTGGAGGACTATCCATTTAAGTGAAGAAAGCAAACTTGAACTGCAAATGTGAATCATGCTTTTCTAACATCCAAATGTGGGTTTAATATTACCCCTTTTCAATGTTACTGCTTTCTCAACTGATTTCTTACACATTTTTAGTAAGAATCCTAATAAATAGAAAATTTTTCTTAGCTGAAATTTGTAAAGAAGATATAGTTAGGGTATTCACAAAATAACATTTTCATGTTGTGAGTAGCGTGTTGAGTTATAATTTTTCAGAATGCATTATTTACTCACATACTTACATAAAAGCACGTGCAGTCTCTGCTCAGCAAAAAATACACCTGAAGATACATATTGTTATTCAGTAATTTGGCATTTTTTGAAAAGCTAAAATAAAACTTCTTGCAATAAGCTATGTAGATGAAATCAGTTTTAGGAAATACTTTATGAGCGAGTCAAATCATGTTAGAACAGTGATATTTAGCTGTCTTTTTAAGGTATAGCTAGTAACTCCTTTTTTTTTTTTTTAATTCAGTGAAATTTCACTCTAATGAAATAATCTGAATAGCCCCAATAATTTGTCTAGTCCCTTGGACTTTATGTAATTGAATTGTAGATCCATTCTAATGGGATTTACTCTTTGTGCATCTTGAGTCATTTCCTTCTTGAGTTGGCTTCTTTTTTAATTCATATATATCAGCAATGGGATTTTAGAGATGTGAAAGATTATGCAGCCCCTAGAGAGTAGATACTGTGTAGAGTAAATTTAACTCAATTTTATATCTCAAAAGCTCAGGCAGTATTTCATTTCTAAATCTTCCAGTCTATTCTATTTGAAGGAGGTAATAAAAATTTGTGTTAGAAAAGAGGAAAACTCTTGTGTTTTAGAAAGTAAAATTTTGCAGAGTTTTACAAAATATATACTTGGCTATGGAAATGTAAAGAAATAATAAAATGATAACAAATATATATCAGAACCATTCTTCAACATCAGCTAAATTGCTACATGGATGAATTCAGAAGCTACACTCTATCCATACTTGAGAAAAAGTAGGTTCTTACTTTAAACTGTAGAAGTATGGCCAAAAGTAATGTCCACAGAAGCCATCTTTGCAAGGAAACAAACCAGTGGTGCTGTGCATAACGCCAGTTAGACCTTTATAAAGTAAATGTCGTAAGGAAACTGTACAGGTCAGAGTGCTGTTTTATGAAACGAGACCTCCTACAAAACAGATCTTTGTTCAAATCATAGCTCCTGCAACCTCTTCCTCATGTGTCCTGAGACAACTTACTTAATACTTTTGATGCCCAGTTTTATCTTAAGTAAAACTGGGATTGATAAAACCAATTTAAAGACACTGTTTGTATTAAATCAAATGTGAGAGTAAATGCACTAGTTGAGCACATTGTAACTATGGTGGAGTTAAGTGGACTCTTCCTGAGAAATCTATAAATCTAAATAACTATCTATTTAGATATTTTAATTTGTAGATTATCTATACAAATATTGAATGTCAGTGTAACTTCAATGTAAGAGTCAACATATTTCTAAGATATGTATTTTTGCTTTTCATAAAGATAAATTGGTTTTAATACTAGTTGCATTAACTGTAGAATATTGTAATTGCATATCCCTTTTATACTATTGACTTAAAAATTGCTAGCCTTTATCTTTTATTGACCTTAATTTAGTTACATAAAGATGATACAAATATAAAATTAAATGCCAATAAAACCACAGTATAGGGAATTACCAGTAGTCCAGTGGTCAGGACTTCACAGTTCCACTGCTAGGGTTCAATCCCTGGTTGAGGAACTATAATCCCACATGCCATCAACATGGCCAGGAAAAAAAGGGGGAATAAAAGAAACAGTAGACCCTAATATGAGATTTCCTGGTGGCTCAGTGGTAAATAATCCACCTGCTAATGCCGGAGATGCAGGAGATGTAGGATTGATATCCGGATCGAAAAGATCCCTTGGAGAAGGAAATGGCAACCCACGCTAGTATCCTTGCCTGGAACACTCCATGGACAGAAGTCTTTCAGGCTACAATCCACGGGGTCACAAAGGGTCAGACATGATTTAGTGACTGAACGACAGCAGATATAAGCTTATACAAGTTGAAATTAAGTCAACTTTCAGAAATTATTCTATGAAGCCTATTGGCCTAGGGAGAATTTAAAAAAAAAAAAATGAAGACTTATCTCTGGACAAAAGCCACCCTACAGGATATGACAGTAAGTCCTCGTCCAACAAGTTCTGTTACGCAAGCAAGTTTGTTAGGGATCCAACTAACACAAAAGACTATGTATAGTACTGTACTATAATAGGTTTATAATACCTTTTTATGTTATATTGGGGAAATATAATAACATATATTATAGGAGAAAAAATACATAACAAATAAACAAACACAAAAAGTAAAGAATGAGTTTTAAATTTTACAGTACAGAACCTTGGAAAATACTGTGGTACCAGCTACATCACCGCTGTTTTACTCTTGCTTCTGGACATCCTGAGCTTGAAACAAAGATACTGTACCACTGTACTCTATGTAGTACTATAGAGTTCACAAAAGCACAGCCATTTGTAGAGGATACATGCATTGTGATGATGTACACCTTATGTGATATAACTTACGTGATTGGACATGTGAACGTGCATCCACTTGAAAGCTTGCAACTTGAAGGTTCATATATAGGGGACTTACTGTAATTTAAATCTTGTATACCGCTCTACAGACAATCAAGAGTTTGTTTCTGCCTTGTTAATTTCACCACCCACTACAATGATGGATTAGCTTGTTGAGGATGATCACTGGCTTGGTGAAATTAAAAGTAAACATCAAAAGGTTAAGCATTTTTCTTGATGAGATGCTGCTATAGTTTAAAGGCATGTCTTATCGTTCACACATAAGTAAACATTTGAGGAGTATTAAAGAGAGAGGTATGTGGCATTCTGTTAAGACAGATGGCAGCTGGTCCACAGATGAGAGGAAAAGAGCAGAAGAAAAAGATCAAATGACTTGCCATTTGGGAAGAAAAGCAATGGTTGTTCCACAGTCAAATATATGAAAAATTGTGTTCAGAGGAATTTATTTTATATATTCATTAATCAGTTTCTGTCTTCTATCAATTTATTCAATATTAATCTCACTAAAACAATTTAAAATATTTTTTCTCCTATTTATTTGGAACAGTAATGAATGGTAAATTAGAGTATTTTCTAAACGTTAAACACTACCTTAAAAACAAAGAGACTAGCAAATCCTGGAAACCAGGAAAAATTCAAATTCTGAAGATATTTTTTAAATTTAGTATGCCTTTGCTCTGTAGGCTGGCCCGATTCCAAATGCTACTAATTAATCAGCAAATGAAGTGGTAAATAGGTGCACTGTTTTTGTTCTAACTTTGGTCTAACTTTATAATTACTTACATGTAAAATGTGTGACTCTAGTCATAGTGGTATCTATTAAAATTTTAATTCCAACTAAGTTAATGAGTCCATGAGGAAGGAAATGCTTGCAAAATTATTATAATTAAGTTGCTTTAAATGGCCACATTTTGAGAACACAAGGAAATGAGTAGTTAGTTCCCTAAAGAGATAAGCAAACATACTGTAAGGAGCAAAATGTATTTTAACATTTATAACAATTACTTGCTTATATCACTTCAACTTCTCTAACTGTGGTTAAATCCACCTTGAGATGACACATTTAACCTGATACAATCACTACACCAAATTGGCAATGAAGGAACAAAGTAGAACCATTTTTCAAGAGAAATTTCAGTTCTGGTTACCTCATGCTTTAGAAATAAAAAGCACTAGTATAGTCTGTCTTTTCGAAAATTGCTTCTCTCATTTTGGGGCTTGCCTGATAGCTCAGCTGGTAAAGAATCCACCTGCAATGCAGGAGACCTGGGTTTGCTCCCTGGGTTGGGAGATCCCCTGGAGAAGGGAAAGTCTACCCACTCTAGTATTCTGGCCTGGAGAATTCCATGGACTGTATAGTCCATAGGCTCCCAAAGAGTTGGACACAACTGAACGACTTTCACTTCACTTCTCTCCTTTCATATTATATCATAATATAATATATAATTACATAGAATTATAAATATATATAATTATTGTACTTTTATCTTGTATGCTCTAAGAAAATACCACAAAGGTTGACCTTTTAAAAGTTTGATTCTGTACTAAAGATATTTTAAAAGGAAATTTTAAGTAAGCAATATTTAGAAAGTTTTTTAAAAAAGAGGAGAGTGAGAAGATGAGTTTCAGAATAGTCTTTGGATTGGAATTTGTTGCATAACAATCTGGTGCTGTCCTGGAGAAATAGGATTGTGGAAAATTGGAAATACTAGATTGAATTATGAAAAGCTGAAGTTTACAGCCTACAAATCAATAAAGATATTTCAGGAAAACCATCAGCATATCACTTATTGCCAAACTTGGCGGCAGTATTTCAAAACAGGCAACATTTACTGCCTTCTCATATCTTTAAAACTCTTTCTAAGTTTTTTGTTTGTTTTTTTCCTTGTGCCTTTGCGTGTCCAGTGCTTCATAGCAAAATGAAATGGGACGGAAGTGCTTGACTGCCAAAGTCAACCAAAATTTGCTGTATCTAATCTGTTTCCCATTTCCATTTTCTGATTCCATTACTCTTAGCTTCATGCTTTGGTTTTTTTCATGCATTTATTTGGTTATTTTCAGCAATTTCAGATAAAGTGTAGTCAGTGGCAGGCAATTCTTCATCCTTCTTTATCTGGATCTTTGGAATATTTCCCATTTGTGGGCCTGTTGAAACGTCAACCTCTCTACCCTATTCTCCCCTGCAACAGGATTAGAAAGAGGTCCAGGACCATTCAGTATAGCTCTGCATCTCCACAGAAGAATGATTGCCTAATAAATAGGTGTGAGGACCTAGCTAGGCCAATTAAAATCTTCCTCTGCATTTTTGCACTGAGAATCTTAGAAAAGCTATCTTCATTTTGGATCATTTTAGTGCAAAGGATAGAATATGGGGGTTTGGTGATGTTATATTTCTTGTTGATGAGGGAAAAAAAAGCCTATCTGAAGCAGAAATGTATGAAGTTGACATGCAAAGAGAAGCAGAGATGACCTGAACTGGGCAAAAAGGAGAGAGTCATGGCATTATGTTTGAGTTCCTCTCTTACTGGAAAGAAGCTCTTTCTAAGCCTCCAGTGATCTGAGTCAATGACATCCCTATGTATGAGCCATCCCTATGTTTGAGTTGAGGTTCTGTCACTTACAGAGGGAAAACATTTCTATTAAATTCATAAGAGGTAAATAAGCTTTATTGTTCAGTTGCTCAGTCATGTCCAACTCCGCAGCCCCACGAACTGTAGCATGCCAGGCTTCCTTGTCCTTCACTATCTCCCAGAGTTTGCTCAGACTCAAGTCCATTGAGTCCATGATGCCATCCAACCATCTCATCCTTTGTTGCCCTCTTCTCCTTATGTCTTCAGTCTTTCCCTGCATCAGGATATTTTGCAATGAGTTGGCTCTTTTCATCAGGTGGCCAAAGTATTAGAACTTTAGCTTCAGCATCAGTCCTTCTGATAAGTATTCAGGATTGATTTCCTTTAGGATTGATTAGTTTATGCAAGCCCAAAGAGTTATATTGTTAATTAAAGTGGGAGAATTATTTTGAAGCAATTATTGTTGCTAATAAGTGTAGAATTCGACCAGGAAGAAATAGAAAACCTTAACAGACCCATCACAAGCACGGAAATTGAAACTGTAATCAAAAATCTTCCAGCAAACCAAAGCCCAGGTCCAGACGGCTTCACAGCTGAATTCTACCAAAAATTTAGAGAAGAGCTAACACCTATCCTGCTCAAACTCTTCCAGAAAATTGCAGAGGAAGGTAAACTTCCAAACTCATTCTATGAGGCCACCATCACCCTAATACCAAAACCTGACAAAGATCCCACAAAAAAAGAAAACTACAGGCCAATATCACTGATGAATATAGATGAAAAAATCCTAAACAAAATTCTAGCAATCAGAATCCAACAACACATTACAAAGATCATACATCATGACCAAGTGGGCTTTATCCCAGGGATGCAAGGATTCTTCAATATCCGCAAATCAATCAATGTAATACACCACATTAACAAATTGAAAAACAAAAACCATATGATTATCTCAATAGATGCAGAGAAAGCCTTTGACAAAATTCAACACCCATTTATGATAAAAACTCTCCAGAAAGCAGGAATAGAAGGAACATACCTCAACATAATAAAAGCTATATATGACAAACCCACAGCAAACATTATCCTCAATGGTGAAAAATTGAAAGCATTTCCTCTAAAGTCAGGAACAAGACAAGGGTGCCCACTTTCACCATTACTATTCAACGTAGTTTTGGAAGTTTTGGCCACAGCAATCAGAGCAGAAAAAGAAATAAAAGGAATCCAAATTGGAAAAGAAGGAGTAAAACTCTCACTATTTGCAGATGACATGATCCTCTACATAGAAAACCCTAAAGACTCCACCAGAAAATTACTAGAACTAATCAATGATTATAGTAAAGTTGCAGGATATAAAATCAACACACAGAAATCCCTTGCATTCCTATACACTAATAATGAGAAAACAGAAAGAGAAATTAAGGAAACAATTCCATTCACCATTGCAACAAAAAGAATAAAATACTTAGGAATATATCTACCTAAAGAAACTAAAGACCTATATATAGAAAACTATAAAACACTGGTGAAAGAAATCAAAGAGGACACTAATAGATGGAGAGATATACCTTGTTCATGGATTGGAAGAATCAATATAGTGAAAATGAGTATACTACCCAAAGCAATTTATAGATTCAATGCAATCCCTATCAAGCTACCAACAGTATTCTTCACAGAGCTAGAACAAATAATTTCACAATTGGTATGGAAATACAAAAAACCTCGAATAGCCAAAGCGATCTTGAGAAAGAAAAATGGAACTGGAGGAATCAACCTACCTGACTTCAGGCTCTACTACAAAGCCACAGTTATCAAGACAGTATGGTACTGGCACAAAGACAGAAATATAGATCAATGGAACAAAATAGAAAGCCCAGAGATAAATCCACGCACATATGGACACCTTATCTTTGACAAAGGAGGCAAGAATATACAATGGATTAAAGACAATCTCTTTAACAAGTGGTGCTGGGAAATCTGGTCAACCACTTGTAAAAGAATGAAACTAGAACACTTTCTAACACCATATACAAAAATAAACTCAAAATGGATTAAAGATCTCAACGTAAGACCAGAAACTATAAAACTCCTAGAGGAGAACATAGGCAAAACACTCTCTGACATACATCACAGCAGGATCCTCTATGACCCACCTCCCAGAATATTGGAAATAAAAGCAAAAAGAAACAAATGGGACCTAATTAAACTTAAAAGCTTCTGCACATCAAAGGAAAGTATTAGCAAGGTGAAAAGACAGCCTTCAGAATGGGAGAAAATAATAGCAAATGAAGCAACCGACAAAAAAAAAAAAAAAAAAGAATGCATTAAATAATAATTTCTGTCAAATTAATGACTGACATAGAAATTTATATAGTTTTCAAAGAGATGGCAGTCATTACCTCATTGGATTTTCACAATAAAACTTTGTTAGATAGGTAGAAGTATTTTTGCAGTTTAAATATATAGACATTTAGTTAAATTAGTTGCTCATATTAACAGAGATTAAAAACAGTTGAGCTGAGATTAGAACTCAGGGACTTTGATGCTAATTTCACATTTTTTTCTCCACGTGACAAACACCTTTGCTCTCTTGTGCTCCCTGTCTGTTCTGTTTTTCCTACCCTCTCACCATCCCTTTGCAATTTCCTGGAGCCTCAGCACTGCAGCCACACTTCATCATTCCATTAGTCTACACTCATCCCCTCCAACCTCCTCACCCCAAACATTCACTTGTTTGTAAGTGGAGTCATAGTTCAGATAGTGTAAATTGCCAGAGGGAATAGTGGAAATTCAGAGTTCTGAATCACCACTGAGCAGATGAATAATGCTTCCTTTGCAATTTGCAAATTCGTGGTTTTCTCATACCCTGTAAACATGAAATGGAATGCCTGAAGTGGGTATTCTTTATGCTAATCTCACTCTGGGCTTCTCAGGTGGCACTAGTGGTAAAGAAGCTGCAGGAGACACAAGAGACGCCGGTTCAATCCCTGGGTCAGGAAGATTCCCCTTGAAGAGGGCACAGAAATCTCCAGTGTTCTTGCCTGGAGAATCCCATGGACAGGGGAGCCTAGTGTGCTACAGTCCATAGGGTTGCACAGAGTCAGACATAACTGAGCATTTTAGTGTGTACTGTCTCACTCTGCCCACTTGTGGAGGCCATGGCCCTATGTTTAGCAATCTAGAAGACCCAAGATACAAATGACCTGAAGTTGTGATTCTCAAGTGTTAGCCTGACTCAGACTCCCCCGGAGGGCTGATTGAAATACTCTCAGAGTTTCTGAGTCCGTGTGCCTGAGATGACAGAGAAGGCAATGGCACCCCAATCCAGTACTCATGCCTGGGAAATCCCATGGATGGAGGAGCCTGGTAGGCTACAGTCCATGGAGTCACGAAGATTCGGACATGACTGAGCAACTTCACTTTCACTTTTCACTTTCATGCATTGGAGAAGGAAATGGCAACCCACTCCAGTGTTCTTGCCTGGAGAATTCCAGAGATGGGGGAGCCTGGTGGGCTGCCGTCTATGCGGTCGCACAGAGTCAGACACAACTGACGTGACAGCAGCAGCAGCGGTGCCTGAGATGAAGCTTGGGGATTTGCATTTTGAACAAGTTTAAGGAGATGGTAATGGTCCTAGGACCACACTCTGAGAACATCTTACCTGAATAAGAACTTCTTTCATGTAGACAGGGATAGTTAAAAGTTTGCTGAATTCCCAAAGAATCTAACTTTCACTTCTTTATTCTTACCTGTCCAGAATTCATGACCAAAGACCCTGGTCAGTCCACTCTTGTTTGCTTGACTGTGATAGGTGTATATTTTGATGTCAGTCATTGAGACTTGGGATATTTCTGTGCAAAGGAATTATGAGAGACAGCACGAGATAGGGGTTGAAAGTGTGAGACTTAGAATGTGACAACCCCAGGTCTAAATTCAGGCTCTGATTTTTACACCCTCTGCGATTTTAAACATATTAATTGGTACTTCCCTGATGGTCCAGTGTTGAAGACTCTGTGCTCCCAGTGCAGGAGGCCTGGGTTTGATCTCTAGTCAGGGAACTAGAGCCTGCATGCCACAATTAAGACCTGGTATAGTCAAATAAATAAAAATAATAAAATAAAATAGCACATTAATTAAGTTCTTATGCTACCTAAAGTAGAGATAATGGCATTATTTAACACTCTGTGTTCTGGTGAGCATAAACAAGATAGTTAATGCAATACACCAAGCCCTGTGTCCAGTACAGTTTATGTGCTGTGCTGAGTTTCTCAATTGTCTGGCTCTTTGCAACCCCATGGACTATAGCCCACCAGGCTCCTTTGTCCATGGAATATTCCAAGAATATTGGAGCAGGTTACCATTTCCTACTCCGGGGATCTTTTCAACCCCAGGGATCAAACCTATGTCTCTTATGTCTCCTGCACTGGCAATTTACTTACATAATACTCATAATGATTCACTAAATATTTTGAAGGTGCTTAGGTAAAGTCAAAATATGATTATTGTCACTATCTGTTGGCATATCCAAATTGGCTTCCAAATGACTTTTAAGGCATAATGTGTTTAAACTTTGTTGATTGTGTAGATAAATGACGTTTAAGTCCTTTATAATAAATGATCTATAATATTTTTCTCTTGTTGTTGTTATTTAGTTACTAAGTTATGTCCAACTCTATTGCAACCCCATGGACTGTAGCCTGCCAGGCTCTCCTGTCCATGGAATTTCCCAGGCAAGAATACTGGAGTGGGTTGTCCTTTCCTTCTCCAGGGACCTTCCCAACCTAGTCAACAGGGAAGCCCCATTTTTTCTCTTAGTCAAAACCTAGCAAATACAAGCATATTAAGTTGCTGCTTACTCTGTTGAGTCTTTCTTTCTCCATAGAAACAAGACCTGTTAATGGTACCACACAACTGAAACTGCTAAAGATAGGTGGTCTTCTGTGACAATCTGTATTACACACAGAACAGTGATATGCCCAAGGCTTCATCATGTTGTTTATATATTTCGTTCATTATTGGCACTTTGTATATTTATTTGCATCTACTTGAAATACTATTTCTACTTACTCCTCTTGCTTAACCGATCATTTTAATTTTTTTAGATTTCACTTAGGGTTTTATTCTAAGTAGGACTCAGAAAGCAAGTTATATTTTCCTAATAAAGGATCTACTATAATAAACTTTAATTCAATTCAAAGTTCCTTAAAAGTTGAGACCACCTATACTTAATTTATGCAATAAATATTTACTGAGTGCCTACTGTGTAATAGGGTGTGTCCTGGGGATTCAAATATGAATTAAACTCTATTCACTAGTGATACCAAGAAGATCTATGAGTAGATGTAACAAAAGGATGGAACCGAAGTTTGAATTGGAATTAAGGAAAGGTCTTCCTTTCTTGTCATTTAAGTTGAATTTTAAAGATGATAAAGAATTAGTCACATGGGCAGTGTCATGAAGAGCATTCAAATTTAGTGTGGATATATATGGAGAACCTAAGTTGGGAAAATGCTTAATGAATTCTAGAACAGAAAGAAGCAGATTTGCCTGGACCATAGTGAGAAGGGATATTGTTAGATGCAAGAGTATCTTGCATCTTATCTTATCACACCAGAGATGTGATAGAGGTAAAATGTAAGTTCTTATTGGTGATGTTAAAGGATTTGAATCATAAGAGCAAAACCAGAGGTTATTTTAATTTCTTCTAGAATGAAAAATAAAGGAGATCTTCCCCCTAAAGAGTATTAACTGTGTCAAATACTACTGAAGATCAAGAAAGATGAGAACTAAATGAATGATGTTCTTTCTATTCATTCATTGGAATGAACATCACAGAGAACTTTGAAATTTCATCAAAGTAATTTTGATGGTGTGGAATAAGTAGAAATTAACACTGACTTGAGGAGTAACTGTAAAATTAGAAAGAGGAGACATGAAAAACTCACCAAGAACTCTGATTTATTGCAGAAATAGGATGCTACAAATGGGAGTCAAGGTAAAGTCTGTTTTGTCTTTTCTTTTAGCTGGGAAATATAAGATCAATAAGTGTCAGCTCAATATTTTAATATTATTTAAAATATTAAAGTAAAACTCCTTGTTCAGCTAAATTGAAAATCTAGAGTTAGACATTTATAACTCAGAGCCATTTATTTTACAATTTTATTCTCTAGTCTTAAATTTCTACAGCGTTAGAGTCTTTTTCTGTTTTTCACATCTAATACCTAAAGTCTCATCCATTACAAGTTTTTTTAGAAAATCTAAATGTCAAGAAATATATTTTTTCTATATAAAATCTGAGTTATACTCCTTTTTAAATTTTACAGATATTAACACTTCCCATACATGCAGAAATTATTTCTGCTCTGATGTCATCATTTCAAATCCCTTTAATTACTAAACTATGTATGTAATACACTTTAGGAACACACAATGTTTAAATCAAGGAAAAAACAAAAATAAATTTAGAAATTATAAAATCATACTACTTTAAATTTTGTTCATGTGGAAAAACAACATTAAAAAAAGAATATTACTCTTTTCATACTTACTTAGTGGCTCAGATGGTAAGGAGTCTGCCTGCAATGCAGGAGACCCGGGTTTGATCCCTGGGTTGGGAAGATCCCCTGGAGAAGGAAATGGCAACCCACTCCAGTATTCTTGCCTGGAAAATCCCATGGAGAGAGGAGCCTGGAACACTACAGTCCATGGGATCACAAAGAGTCTGACATGACTAAGAAACTTCACTTTTCATAAATTAAAAGGACTTGGCCATAATTTTCAGTCTTGTGGACATGATCACTCAGAATGGAGTGATGAGTTTCACAAATAAGACAAAGGCCTCCACTGTCATGCTGATATTTCTTCAGGTGAGAAAAACCATTTTCTCTCTCTTTCTCTCTCTCTCTCTCTCTTTTTTTTTTTTTTTTACTGTGTTTCCATCATGAGAAAGTCAATTTTCTCAGTAAAATTGTGCATTGCAGTAGGAGGAGCTGAAGGTCAATGTGTCACCAAAATTTGTAGCAAAAACTCTTGAGGCTTTTGGTTGATGGGGTGGTTACTGACTGAAATAAGGATGGAAGAAAAATTATCATTTTCATACCGAGACCAGCAAATTCACCAATGTTGTTTTTAGTGGAGAAAAAAATATCATTTCCACCATCTCCCTCAACTTGTTTATCCCATCTGTCACATTCTGTGTGATTCTTTTTTGATGCAAGCGCGTTCAGTCCTTTCTCCCTGTAGAGTTTGACAGTGAGTTAATCAGCTGTAGGGGCTACTGAATGCTATCTAATGGGGCAAGATGCCTGGTCCTATTTCCTCTCTTTCTCTGTTCAAAATATTGTATCAAACATAAAGTGAAGACCCCCAAAGCTTCATCAAGTCACACTTCACAGACTATCAGATGGATATTTTTGGACATACTTGATTCCACATAAACAGGAAAAAAATCAGTTTCTGTGACTCCAATAATGTGTCTTCGCAGTGAGTGAGAAAAACATCCCTGTGGGAATTTTAAAAATGACTCCTCAACCCTAGACAAATAACTCTATCAGGAGGGCAAACATCTTGCCAGAAGGCTGCTGTGCTCAGACGGATACTGCTGCTGCTCACATGACCCCTTTTGATGCTGCTCTGAAGAAAGGATATCATGGAGACTTGCAGTCAATTACAAGCTATTTAAGATAGAGTTCCATTTCCAAGATTCTGGAAATTTCCTTTTCAGAGATATTTAAATGAATGTTTTTCTTCAGGTTCCACTGGGCACTTCATGCTTGCTTTGCAGGTCTTCTCTGTAGAAGATCTCTTCTGAACAGCCTCAGGCAAAGCTCAAGGCAGCCCGAAAGCCTAAGTAATAAAATCCTCCTTATTCCCAGGAAACCCTGGAACAATTTCAGTCAGTCTCCATAGAGAGTGAGCTGTATCTGCACAGAGATCACGACAAGATAGGAGAGTGAACACTCACTGGTTTCCCATAATCAAATCTCTTGTTTTAAACGATCTCTTCCTAGGT
This sequence comes from Bos javanicus, assembly GCF_032452875.1. Lineage (NCBI taxonomy): Eukaryota > Metazoa > Chordata > Mammalia > Artiodactyla > Bovidae > Bos > Bos javanicus. Next base: position 11,818,820 of record NC_083868.1, read on the forward strand.
GACTGTCCCAGGCTAAAGCCACCACATCCCCTTTCACTTCTAAAATGACATTAAATAATAAAGCTACTCAAGCACTCATCCACCTGTGACATAAAAGTGTTCTGGTAGGTAGGGACAAACTTCCAAGTTTTACTTTTATTTCAACAGAATGCAAATATCTTGGATCATTTCCATTTTCTTTTACTGTTCTTTTTTTTTTTTTTTGTCCTTTTCTAGTCTAAATATTGCAAGATAAATGCACAACTATGAATAGATACTCACAACTATTCCATTTATAAGTGCATTTTTCAGTGAGAAAATACAAACCACATGTATTAATTTGAAAGTCAATCTCTCACCTAAATGTGTATTTTTGTACTTATATTTTACTCCTCTGGAAGTGAGAAGCAAGAGATTAGGTACAGAATTGAGGGAGTTATCATATAAGCTATGCCAACAAGATTAGAAAAAAAATTGTATAGATAGTGCTGAGCAGAAGCCTATCTGATTGTAAAAGGGCATGGCAACTGAAGCTATTCATATTCTGTCTTCTAGACTTTTCCATCAGGATTAGAGCCAGAATTGTAGGCTCACAATGTGCAAATTCTCACTCACATTGCATTCTTTCTTCCTCTCAATCCTGCAAGGTGACTTGCTCTTTGTATGGTGTTTTTTTCCTACCTTACTAAATTAACAGCCTCATCATTTGCTTAGTCATCTCAGTTAGAAATTGCAAAGTTGTCTCCAATACTTCCCTGGCCCACATTTTGGGTTATCATTCATAACCATCATGCTACTTTCTCGGGTCAAGTATATCCATCTCTTCCACACCTCTGGCTCTGTCCTATTTTCTATTTAGATGCTCATACACTCTTCACTGTGCTAAAACATAGCTTCTGGCTGCCAGCATCTCTTTTATCTGCTGCTGTCATGAGGATTATTTTCTAAGACTGAAGCTATATCCAATCAACTTCCTGAGTTAACAAACTGTTTCCTGGGTTCTATGGCATAAAACTTTAATACATTTTCTTATAGTCATAAGAAAACTATTCACATCCCTATGAAACTGATGACTTTAGTTTCTCATTTCTGTAATCCACATTCCTTTGAATTTTGTAATGCAGTGTCCATCTCTATGTGACATTATTTGTGAATTTCTTTCACTATTCTAATTGCACTTTGCTAATATCAGCTATATTCCTGTCACCTAAATGGGATTTATTCCCCTAAAAATTATTTTAAAATATGTGATTTCCTTTCTCCACCAAAGGGGGAAACCTCTAATTGCCATATTTTTAAAATTTAAAGAAACCCCAAAATATGAAGTAAATATGTGTGAAGTATATCACATTAATTCTTTCCTCCAGATAGGAAAATATTCTTGTTGGTAATATGTTTGCACCCTGACACTGTTTTTTTAGTAATATTTTTATGTGTAAACTATCAGGTTTTTAAAAATAGCATATAATTTAATATTACATTTTAAAGCCAAACACTCTAAGAGATTTTACTCTTTAAAGAATTCTTAATAATGCTCCAAATATAATACTAGTTCTCACTGTTATCTACATAAATTGTATTTTGTTGTTCCATTGCTGAGTCATGTCCCACTTTTTGTGACTCCATGAATGGCAGCACACCAGGCTTCCCGTTCTTTCATTATCTCCCTGAGTTTGCTCAGACTCATGTCCATGGAGTCAGTGATACCATCCAACCATCTCATCTTCTGTCACCCACTCCTCTTCCTCCCTCAGTCTTTTCCAGCATCAGGGTCTTTTTTCATGAGTCAGCTCTTCAAATCAGGTGACCAAAGGATTGGAGCTTCAGCTTCAGCTTTAGCATCAGTCCTACCAATGAATATTCAGGACTAATTTCCTTTAGGATTGATCTCCTTGCAGTCCAAGGGACTCTCAAGAGTCTTCTTCAGCACCACATTTCGAAAGCATCAGTTCTTTGGTGCTCAGCCTTATTTATGGACCAACTCTCACATCTGTACATGACTACTGGAAAAACCATAGTTTTGCCTATATGGACACCTATTTAAATACTGGTTTTAAGATTCTGTTAAAGATGACTTGAGAATATTTCATGAATTTTTGAAATTTTTATTTAAATAAACATCCTAGCCCTGAAAGGGCCATGACTCTGCTTCTTAACATCAAGTTTTTTTTATAAAATCTTGAGATAAACTATTTATTCTATAAATGATGATTGGTGTGAAATACATGTGAGGATTTCCTTATGTAATTGGAGACTCTCCCCACTCACAGCTCTATCAGTGTCTATCTTCCACTAGCTGAGAATCTCTAAATTAGAACAATTAAATCTTTGAAGTAGACCCCCAAATGAATCAGCTTCCTTTGCAAAAATGTAGAAAAAAGCTCAAAAGAAAAGATACTGCTGCAGCTAGAGAGAAATGCAAGGAGCAAGGAACTGAAGAGTCAGTGATTTAATTCTGAACCATAGAATTGTTTTGATGTCCTGCACACATCCACCTGAAGACTTGACTGTTCAAACACCTGAAACTCCTTTTTTTTTTTTTTTAATTAAGGTATAAATAGCATATTCAAAAGCAGAGACATTACTTTGCCAACAAAGGTTCGTCTAGTCAAGGCTATGGTTTTTCCTGTGGTCATGTATGGATGTGAGAGTTGGACTGTGAAGAAGGCTGAGTGCCAAAGAATTGATGCTTTTGAACTGTGGTGTTGGAGAAGTCTCTTGAGAGTCCCTTGGACTGCAAGGAGATCCAACCAGTCCATTCTAAAGGAGATCAGTCCTGGATGTTCTTTGGAAGGAATGATGCTAAAGCTGAAACTCCAGTACTTTGGCCACCTCGTGTGAAGAGTTGACTCATTGGAAAAGACTCTGACGCTGGGAGGGATTGGGGGCAGGAGGAGAAGAGGATGACAGAGGATGAGATGGCTGGATGGCATCACTGACTCGATGGACATGAGTCTGAGTGAACTCCAGGAGTTGGTGATGGACAGGGAGGCCTGGCGTGCTGCGATTCATGGGGTCACAAAGAGTCGGACATGACTGAGCGACTGAACTGAACTGATGGTTAACATATGGTTTCCCAGGTGGCTCAGTGGTAAAGAATCTGCCTGCCAATGCAGGAAGCACAGAAGATGTGGGTTTGGTCCCTGGTTTGAGGAGATCCCCTGGAGGAGGAAATGGCAACCTTCTCCAGTATATTTGCTGGGAAAATACCATAGACAGGGGAGCTGATTGGCTACAGCCCATGGGATGGCAAAGAGTTGAACATGACTTAGCAACTAAACAACAATAGCAATGGTTGACCTACAGCATTATATTTAGTTACAGGTGTACAATAACCAATATTTGTATACAATGGGAAGTGATCCACAATAAGTCTAGTTACCATTTGACACCATAAAAAGTTGCAAATATTTTCTTTTGTGTTGGGAACTTTTAAGATTTGCTCTCTTAGTAACTTTTAAATATGTTCTACAATACTGCTGCTGCTGCTGCTGCTGCTAAGTCGCTTCAGTCGTGTCTGACTCTGTGCGACCCCATAGATGGCAGCTCACCAGGCTCCCCCAATCCCTGGGATTCTCCAGGCAAGAACACTGCAGTGGGTTGCCATTTCCTTCTCCAATGCATGAAAGTGAAAAGTGAAAATGAAGTCACTCAGTCGTGTCCGACTCTTAGCAACCCCATGGACTGCAGCCTACCAGGCTCCTCCATCCATGGGATTTTCCAGGCAAGAGTACTGGAGTGGGGTTCCATTGCCTTCTCCATCTACAATACTATTGACTGTAATCTCCATGCTGTACATTACATCCCCATGATGCTATTTATTTTACAACTGGAAATTTGTACCTCTTCAACAATTTTTGCCCACTCCCCTATTTTCCTCCCCTCTAGAAACAACCAGTCTGTTCTTTAGATCTATGAGTTTTGTTATTTTGCTTTTTAGATTCCATGTATAAGTGAAATCATATAGTATTTATTTCTCTTTAACTTATTTAACATAGCATAATAACTTCAAGTTCCATCAGTATTGTCAAAAATGGCAAGATTCTACTCTCTTTATGGCTGAGTAATATTCCATTATATATATATATATATATATATATATATATATATATATATATATATATATATATAAACCATTAGACTACTTCCATATCTTGGCTATTGTAAATAATTCTACAGTGAACATCATGGTTCATATGTCCTTTTGAAACAGTGCTTTTCCTCCCTTGGACAAATATCCAGAAGTAGACCTGTTGGATAATGTTCTAGTTCTATTTAAAATTCGTTTTCCATAATAGCTCATCAATTTACATTCCCACTAGTTCACAGGAGTCACCTTTTCTTCACATCCTCACCAATACTTGTTATTTCTTGTCTTTTTTGATAAAAGCCATTCAAAGAGGTGTGAGGTGTAACATTAGAAGGCTTTCTTTACCATCTCTCCCTAGCCCTTGTTGAACAACACATTCTTAAGTATTCTAAGGAGCTGATGGTGACACTTTCTCAATAGATTTTGGTTGTGTTTGTGCTGATACTATTCAAATTTCTACACTTAGTTTCAACCTATTTTCTTTTGAAGTGATTATCCTCAGTTCCTATAAATATTCTGTTTATCATTTGAGCTAAATTTCTCTAATTAACCAAACTCTCTGAAGCATTTTGCTAAATCTAATGGTCATTTCACTTTGATCAAAAGTCCAAAATATTAAGTTTACCATTTGATGCACATGTAATTGTCAAGATCTGTTTCCTGCCACCCTTCATTCCAGCCTTCCTGGCTTCAGAACACTTTTGTTCACTGCCATAGTAACCATGACTCTCATATTCCATTTGAGTTGCCTATGTACTTGAAATATTTCCTGACATGAGAAAATAACTCATCTTCTATTGTCTACTCCAAACTTGATCAACAGTTTAAGATACAAATCAATTTTTATCTCCTTCTTTGAACTGTTCAAGGACTCCAGTGATGTTTTCTTGTTTTACATAAATAGAAATTTACTATTCTGTGCTATCATTTTCCAGTTACACCAATAGTAGGGACTGAATTATGTCCCCACACAATTCATATCCCAGTACTTCCATATGTGATTATATTTGAAATAGAACCTGGAAAGAGGTAATTACGGTCAAATGAGATCATATGAATGGACCGGAATTCAGTCTGACTGAAGCCCTTACAGAAAGAGGGCAGTTGGACACAAAGAGACACCAGGGACGTGTGTGCAGAGAGACGCAGCAAGAGGGTAGCCATCTGAAAGCCATGAGACTCCTCATGAGAAACCAGACACCTTAATTTTGGACTTTCAACCTCCAGAACTGTGAAAAAATAAATTTGTGTTGTTTAAGTCACCTTTACTGGCAGCCTTAGTAAACTAATACACAAATAACTTACACGAGGTAGTGATTCAATTTATATACATCAAATTAATTGTATATAAGTATTTTATGATGAGGGCATCACAGGTGGCTCAGTGGGTAAAGAACCTGCTTGCAATGCAGGAGATGCCAGAGATATGGGTTCCATTCCTGGATCAGGAAGATTCCCTGGAGGAGAGCACAACAACCCACTTCAGTATTCTTGCCTGGAGAATCCCATAGACAGAGGAGCCTGATGGGCTACAATCCATAGGTCACAAAGAGTCGAATATGATTCTTTGAGTGACTGAGCATGCCACAGCACAGCATTTTATGATAAATCAGGATAAAAAGACAGGTGAATGTTAAACCTGGCTATTATGTCTTCTGTGAGCCACTGGGCTTCTCCTACCAGCATTTGTATCAAGACTATGTAATTGAAATAAATTCTGAATTCATTACTTTTAAAACTTAAGTCAATGCAGGGATTAATGGAAAATATAAGCTATTGATTTCTGTTGAAGGATTGCAAGTGCTCTTAGATTAGCTATGTTTATTGGAAAAAAGAATAGTTTAAAGAAAAATATTACTGAAAAGGAAATTTAATACATTTCATTCAAATAATTTTAAGGTACTTAAAGAAAATGATTTGAGTCAAATGTATTTTGATCCTTGGGTCAGGAAGATCTCTTGGAGGAAGAAATGTCAACTCACTTCAGTATTCTTGTCTGGAAAAGTTCATGGATAGAAGAGCCTGGCAAACTTCTGTGAGACCACAAAGAGTCAGACAGGACTGAGCCACTAACACTCACTTTCAAAGAAAATGAAAGTCAGGCTGATATACCTGGTCTTGAGTCTCAAGTATGCCATGCTCACTTTGCAACGAAATGGGGAAGTAACTTGATCTCTGGACTATAATGAACTGGAGTATTTTCTATTTATTAATAAATAAATGTAATATTTCACAGGCTGTTGACAGGATTACATGTATACATTATTACCTAATAGAGTTTTTAGCATAAATAAGCAATCATCATTTAGAAAACTGTAAATTTAGAAAACTGTAAATAACTGGATTGAGATGAGTCACTGGTTAGTGGCCTGAGAAAGGGTCCAAGGCAGACAAAGGGACTTTGCCTTTAAATACATAGTCAAAGTGACATAAATAAGAAAAATGCAAAGATATATAAGAAAGATTTAAAACTATGTAGTTTAAAAATTAATAACAATTTAATTGTGTATTTACTGCACTTATGATCCACTAAATCACTTACACATTTTGACCTATTTGTCTATTCAGCTGTTTCATATGAGGTATTAGTTATATTTCTTTTGTTCTTATGTTATTATCTTGTACTTCTTTTAGATTTCCGTGAGGAAGAATACCTTAGAAATAATAATAAAAAAAAAATTCCACAACCCCACAACCGATGCAATCAATATTTAAATGGCCCGTATGTGTTTGAGGGGGAATATATTTTGTAGGAAGAGGGAAAGTCATCAAAGTTAATTAGAAATGAAATGAGGTTAGCTAATTGGAAAACTTAGGAGAAATTATGTCAGCTAGTGATGTAATGAAGAGAGAGATATAACAAGCAGAAAGTAGAGAAAAAGAAAATGAGAGATAGAGAGAGGGAGGGAGAGAGAGAAAACAGAAAATAAATCAGAATTATGGAAAATTTTCATTCTTATTCTTTTGGCCATAGGAGAAAGCACAGTTAAGAACACAAAGGAAATTAACATAATAAAACTATAATGTCACCAAAGACTTGAGCTGTCCCAATAGTAATTCCTAGCTTTTCTGGACATAGAACGCTCACCTTAAGATGATTACACTAAATGAGAAAAATAAATATAAATTGAATAAGCAGTAGGCAGAGGTATGCCAAACTAATGGGCTGCCATTTGGAGAAAGTCCTGAGAAGTATCTGGACAGGTCAGTGCCGTGAAGAAGATGAGTTAATGAGAGCGAAAATTTGACTTATATATAGAAATGTTGTGTATTTGAGAGCGTAGTGTTTCTTGCATTGGTTTACACTGAAATTGGTGTAATTAATCAATCATGTTGTCACGTTAACTTCAGTTCCTTCCATCTCCCAGCACCATGGCCTGGGAGTTGTGATCAAGTACCAAATGGCAGAATCTCTTTCTCCTGGGCACCTGGGTAAGGAGACTGGAGCGCTGGCATCGGTGTAGCCCTCATGGTTCACCTTGATCCCCTTGCTTTCACTCTTTTTTATTAATAATTATTTTTATTTATTTTTGTATTTGGCTGCGCTGGGTCTTAGTTGCAGCATACCGAATCTCTTTATAATTGCGGTGTGTGGATTCTTAGTTGAGCAAGTGGGATCTAGTTCCCTGAACAGGGATCAAACCCAGACCCCTGCACTGGGAGCACAGAGACTTAGCCACTGGACTACTGGAGAGCCCCTTGCCTTTACTCTGGCCCAGCAGACTTGTGCTCACCTACAACTAGAGGGAGACAATGATGTTGAGATTCTCATAAAGATTGGTATTATATATACTTAGAGGATGTCTTTTTGAAAGTAGAGAGAACAATAGTTTTGTAACATATGCATTTTCAGATCAGGGAAATCACTTCATATGTCAACACATCATGTCTATGATATCACATAATGACTATCCTGTAAAGAGAAAATTATGAAAGGTTGACATTAATGATGCTCTAGCAATAGATATGCCAATCCAAGAAGGTAAATTTCTTGTGTTGACTGACAAATTAATGTGGAATTCTAGATTTTCTAAAGGGTGTATAATATAAATCAAAGTATGATAACTCTGGTTAACATGGAATAGAATGAGCTATTAGAGGAACCAAGTGGTAGGTTAAAGATCCTTACATGAAATACTCAGAAATGGATGGAAAATTCTTTTCAAATCTGGTAGCCTTTCAACTCTTATATACTCAGCCTTCTTGGAGACATGATATTAAATTATCTTAATAATTTCACTAAAAGTCCAAGTTCAACCACCTTTATCTAGCACTGAACACTCTACATCACATAAAATCCAAATTAAAGTGAATTGGAATGTGTGGGGATTTGCAAAAAACCTTAAAGAAACTCTTGATTAGTATCCCATTATATAAGAAAACTCACTTTATTTTATTTTAGTAAAAAGGCTGAAAACATGGATAAACACAAATAGAAATAAATTATTTGTCAAAAATGAAACAACTGTTTTCCCTTGTCCAATGTGAAAAAATTTCCAATTACACATTGTATTTTACCCACACATGGGTAAAATGCCTCCGAATTTGTAAAATTATTCTAGGGAGCAACATCCTCACAAAAGTCACACTTTTCAGACATGGATTCAATCTGCATTTCATCCACCCTCTTGATTTGTCACTCTCTGGAGCTCCCTGACTAGGAGAACTTCAACAACTTTCTTCCCCTTGGGGTTCCCACCATCTGTTTATATTCCTTAAAAGACCATTGTATTGTATGCACTTTATATGATTAACATCACGCATATTTCTGAAAGTGATTACCACTTACGAAAATTAAACCTGGTCTAGATATGTGAGAGATAAGCATTGTGAGATGAATAGAGCTTCCAAGGGGCCTCAAAAATCCACCTGCCAATGCAGGAGACTCAGGAGATGTGGGTTCCATCCCTGGGTGGGGAAGATCCTGGAGAAGGGCATGGCAACCCAGTCCCGTATTCCTGCCTGGAGAATCCCCAGGACAGAGGAGCCTGGTGGGCTGCAGTCCATGGGGTCTCAAAGTGTGTGATGTGACTGAGCACACATACACACATAACCATACAAAAGTCTTGATAAGAACTTATAGAGTCTGTTTTGTGTGTGTGTGTGGTGGGGGGATGGGTAGTAAGTATGGTGACAATAAAAATACATTTTCCAAAATTGCATAGATTTGCAAAAAACGTATTTTCTTGGCTGAATGTTCAACCCTATAAGGTTTTCACCTTTATATAAAGTTGTTCCATGTGAGTCAGTTTTTATTACTGCTTTATTGTTTTATATACAAATAGAAAAATATTTTTTCTGCTATTTAATCTTAAGGGCTTTGCATATCATTTCATTTCTATTTTTTACTTTTGGACAAAAGACACTCTTCAAGATCAAGGCATGTTACTCTGAAGGCAGATATGGAGGAGAATGTGTAAACAAATGGTAGAAAAAATAAGATAATCACTTGCTCTGTTCCTTTGACTATGTTAACCTCAAAGCATCACAACCACTTGCCACCTGTTTCTATCACTGTCACTTGTCTCCTTCCTTCCTTCTTCTTTCTTCCATTGTTTGAATGCATATTCAAAAGTTTCAGAAAATTAATCACACAGAACTGTTTTTAACATGAATCTACCCTGAGATGACTTTCAAACAATTAACCTCTTTTGCTACTGTTGTTGTTTAGTCACTAAGTCGTGCCAGACCCTTTGCAACCCCATGGAATGCAGCGTGCCAGGCTTCTCTGTTGTTCATTATCTCCAGGAGTTTGCTAAAACTCATGTCCATGGAGTTGCTGATGCCATCCAACCACCTCATCCTCTGTTACCCACTTCTCCTGCCCTCAGTCTTTCCCAGCATTAGCCTGGGAAATGTTTGAACTGCATATTTGAACACTAACAAGTGTTCAAAAATGCAGTACAAATAGTTTAAATTGTAAGGTCTCCAGAATCCTTGCTTCCTGTCATTGCTCTAGATTAAACTAGTCTTTCCAGATTTTATTTCAGTTGCTGATGACAACATAAACAGAAGATGGCACTGTTTACTTATTATTTAAAAAGGCAACACCCACTTAAAAAAAAAAAAGCAATACTTCCCTTCTAGGAAAACATACAGTGTTATTAGAAACTGGAAGTGAGACTACATATATAATGAGCAAGATTTTTGAACATTACAATAAGAAATATACTTTTAAAATTATATGAGGTAAACTAGACCATGGAAAACAGTCTTACTGTCCACTGAATTTTCAGGAACAGCCCATTTCAAATGGAATTCAGTTGCAGTTATATGCACGGTAAGGATGGACCAGCGACCTGGGTTTGGGTACCAGCTCCACCAATACAAACTATAAGACCTTGGAGCAGTTGCTTAGGACAACTCTCCAAGTCTCTTGCTGTAAAATGGGGGTGATAGCACTTATTCTGTAGGATTGTTTTGTGGATTGAATTGAGCACATGGTAAAACTTCATTAACAATGCTAGACTGTCTTTGGTTATCTTGTTAATAAGACATCTATCATCACTAAATAACACAATGTCTAACCTAGAAAAGCAGTGTAGAAATTGATTACATTACTGAAAAGAAAACCCAGAACTCAGTGGAATTTTGGCTTACAGATGATTCTTATTTAAACAAGAGTCAGGGCAAGTGTAAAAACTAATTAATTAGTTACTAATCTTGAACTGTAGAGCACTTGATAATATCAATCTTTTCTTTTCATGGCAGAAATGTGTTTATTCCCAGTTAAACAAGTGAAGATATTTCATTAGTAACCAGGGAAAATTTTCTTCAAGTTTTATAAAACACTAAGAATTACCTCATCTACCTAGATATATAGAAATAAAAGTATTTCTTTCACTTTATGTTTTCACTCTTTTGCAGTAACTATATGTATTTCTTCATAACCTATCTTTTCTTTGAGGAATTTCAATGGTAAAGTAACATATAGGAGAATATTTTGCCCCACTGCTTCCCTGAAAATTAAAGACACATTATTATTAGTCTCTATTATGAACATGAACATGGGCTTACTCTATCATATAATATTTAATTTTGCAGTAATATTAGCTTAAAGCATCAAAAGTTTAAATGGTTGTTTATACACTGTTAAATGTTTATTCATTCTCATGATTCTCAAGTGGTAGAACTAGTCATTAATGTGTATTGCCACAAACAGCCATTTCCTGGTTTCTGTGGTCATATGACTGAGTTCCAGCCAAAGGAACATGCATAAAATAGATGGTGCCATTTTTATGCCAATGCTTCTAGGAAGAAGTTATGCTTCCAAACACAAAAGATCTGCTTTTCCTTTTAACGCCTGGCTGCAGATGACAGAAAAGCCTTTAAAGAATAGAGGAGCTACAAAAGGAAAATAATCTGAGTCCCTGATTCTCCACATTAAGGAATTCATCCATGAGTAAGTAACAATTATGTAAGTGGAAATTAAATTTCTCTTTGTGCTAGCAAGTATCACTGCCCAAAGGAATACTCTCATCAAAAAATAAATAAATAAAAATAAAAGAACTTCCTAACATGTGATGTACTCAGTTCAGTTCAGTCACTCAGTTGTATCCAACTCTTTGTGACCCCATGGACTGCAGCATGACAGGCTTCCTTGTCCATCACCAACACCTGGATCTTGCTCAAACTCATGTCCATTGAGTAGTGATGCCATCCAACATCTCATTCTCTGTCACCCACTTCTCCTCCTGCCTTCAATCTTTCCCAGCTTCAGAGTCTTTTCCAATGAGTTGGTTTTCCACATCAGGTGGCCAAAGTACTGGAACTTCAGCATCAGTTGTTCCAATTCAGGACTGATTTCCTTTCGGATTGACTGGCAGGTAAGGTGGTCTGGTATTCCATTTCTTTAAGAATCTCCCACAGTTTGTTGTGGTCCACATAATCAAAGCCTTTGGTATAGTCATTAAAGCTGAAGCAGATGTTTTTCTGGAACTTTCTTGCTTTTTTGATGATCCAACAGATGTTGGCAATTTGATCTCTGGTTCCCCTGCCTTTTTAAAATCCACCTTGAACATTTGGAAGTAGTTGGTTCATGTATTGTTGAATGGTTGTATCTCCTTGCAGTCCAAGGGACTCTCAAGAGTCTTCTCCAAAACCACAGTTCAAATTCTTCAGTGCTTAGCTTTCTTAAGGTCCAACTCTCACATCCATAAATGACTACTGGAAAAATCATAGCTTTGACTAGATGGGCCATTGTCAGTAAAGTAATATCTCTGCTTTTTAATATGCTGTCTAGGTTTGTCACAACTTTTCTTCCAAGGAGCAAATGCCTTTTAATTTCATAGCTGCAGTCACCATCTGCAGTGATATTGGAGCCCAAGAGAATAAAGTCTGTCACTGTTTCTATTTTTTTCCCCATTTATTTGCCATGAAGAGATGAAACCAGATCTGGTTCTAACTGTTGCTGCTTGACCTGCATACAGATTTCTCAGGAGGCAGGTAAGGTATTCAAACAAATAACACAAACCAATGCTTTTATCCAAGCCCCAATTTCTAGCAGCTGCTGAGCTTTTGGGGTTGAAGAAGGATTTATGACTTCCAGGTCTTAGTGGTATGTGTGCATGGGAGGAATATGCAAATACATTAGAAGGAAGAAGAGAAGAAAATAGTCACAGGAGAGAAAACAAAACAAGATCAATAATTCATTAGAAGAGGATTCTTGCCGTTGTAAATTCCTGTATGTACTTAAGCTGCCTGGGGATGCTGAGAAATCTTAGGAGAATACTATATGTTTCACAAAAAGTGGATTGGTTCATAGAGCCAATTTAAAAGATGAATTTTAAGTAAGAGCAACCCCTTCTAGTAACTGGTTAACACAAGTCTAAAAGGCTACACAGATTTATGGGTTTGATCTTTTATTTATAGAATGTATGTGTACCTTTGATTTATGTTTATAACTTTTTATGTTAGACTGTTTTAGATTTACAAAAAAGTTTTGAAGGTAGTGCAGGGTTCCCATCACCCCATGCCCAGTTTTCCCTTTTGTTAACATTTTATGTTACATTTGAACTAATGAACTGATGTTGATACATTGTTAACTTTAAAAAGTGAAAGTAAAAGTGTTAGTGGTCAGTCATGTCCAGTCAAGTCCTATTCTTTGCGACCTCATGGACTGTAGCCCACCAGGCCCCTCTGTTCATGGGATTCTCCAGTTAAGGATACTGGAGTGGGTTGCTATTTCCTTCTCCAGGGGTCTTACTGACCCAGAAATTGAACCCGGATCTCCTCCATGGCAGAAAGCTTCTTTTCTGTTTCAGCTACCTGGGAAGCCACTGTTAACTAAAATGCATGCTTTATTCAGATTACCTTAGCTTTTACTTACTATCCACTTCTGTTCCAGGATTTTATACAGGATCCCACATGACATTTAGTTTTCAGGTCTCTTTAGGCTTTCCTTAGCTGTGAAGGTTTCACAGATGTTCCTTGTTTCTGATGGCTTTGGCAGTTTTAAGAGATTTTTGAGAAGGGGAATTCAGGGGTGAAGTGCCTTTTTCATTGCATCCTATTAAGAATATATACTACAAGTAGGACTTGTTATTAATGATGATAATACCTTTCTTTTTGTGTGTGTGTGTCACACACTATGGTGTGTCACACACTATTCTATGGTCACCACTAGACTGAAAATCCTCTGATGATGGAGACCGTCTTGTTCTTGAGGAAAATACGTGCTATCACTGGTAAAAACAACTAACTTACGAACTTCCCAGAATCTTAGCATGTGAGACACAAAGACCATTTAGAACCAGGCAGCATTATTTTCCTCCCTCACAGATTTGACAGTTATATAACACTGAATACAGAATATCAAAATAAAAGGGAATACATGCCACATGGTGAGGAAGGAAATGGCGACACATTCTAGTATTCTTGCCTGGGAAATTCCACGGACAGTGAGGCCTCATGTGCTGCAATCCTCAGGGTTGCAATGATTTAGTGACTGAACAACAATAATGCCATATGAAGCTGAGAAAGCATATTTTTAATGATGTCAAATATCTTTTCATGTTACTGATGTGCTATATTACTCTTTGAAATTCTTTGTTTAAAATTGAATCAAAAAGTCAGGAAAACACATAATTCTAGATGCTTGACAAGCTGGTTCCTCAGCCGCACTATTTTTAATACGAAGAACCCAGAATCTTTTTTTTTTTCCCATCAGTTCCTTTGGGGAGAGTTGATATTAGCCTTCACAAATTTGGAGGGTGGGAATTATAGGGCCCACATGGGTTCTTATTGATAAGATGGCTTGTTATGTTGCCAATGCAAACAAAGAACATAATCACAGTGATCTGTGAGACTGACCAAATTGCCCAAATGGCATCCTACTATCTCACCAGTGCCCATCTTCTCAAAGCTGCGAGACCACCAGATTCCAGACCTCCGGCTACATGACCATCCCTTCAGAGAATTTTTCATTGGTGAGATAAAGAAAGACTCCGTCAGAAAGGGAGGACGCTGGTTCTCCTTAAGGGCCAGTCACCATCTCTTTCCCCTCTAATAAATTTCCTTTTTCTTGCCTGACTGCCCGGCTCACTCTCTTTTTCTCTGCAGTCACCTTACAAGAATGCATACTTATCCTGGGATGGCTTGAAAGTTCATCAGTGAAGAATGCTATGCCTTTTAAGTGTCCTTTGCTTACTTCAACAGTTACAAATATGGAAAACATTCTAATTAGCCTCAACTGTCTTTCAAGCCTTGACAACTTGTCATAAAATCCTCCGGGAATCCAGTAAGGACCTTCTCTCTTGTAGATAAAGACACATTTCTTGTACCTAGACTATATTCTTCTGTCTTAGGTTCTTGTGCTTCTCCTGCAGAATATTCCTAGAGTATGTAGAGAGAAGGGAGGCAGCCTAATGAAAATTAAAAAAAAGTGTTGATTCTTTTCTTGACTTGTTTTCTCACTTTTTAGTCTAGTCCAGACAGCTTCACTTGGTTCATATCTTGGTGGTAAGCAGATTCACATTTTTACTTTCCTTTCTGGTTCTCTTCACAATCAATCTTCAGAAACTATCTCCTTGTATAATTTTTCGCATCATGTCAGAATCTTCTAAGTAACACAAATTGATACTTCCAGCTTACAAAATAATGGCCATGTGCATATTATACTTGCTTTTTCTAAAAACACAGCTAGTATAGGTTTTCTCCCAGTGAATGTAAACTAACAATTAAACAATACACTCATATTTGTTTTTTTATCAGTATCTTTTATTTATCTTTTTATTTATGTTTTCATGTTTCAAGTTTAAAAGATATGATATAATTTTGCTTCTTTTGCATTTATTATACTCACTCTATTTTCATGATCATTGTTTACTAGTAACTCTTAGACTTTTGTTCACTTCTTGAAAAGAATATCCATTTCAGAAGCCTGTGATTATGTGTTTCAATTCTATTTGGTCAAGTAAAATAATTTGAAATCATACATGTATTGTATGTTGAAGAGAATTGCTTATTCTTGTTTAATAGGTTGACATCAGGTGGGGAGGTGGAATGATGTTGTACTACTCGGTTGACACAAGCAAATCTTATATATTATGACTTAACATATAGTGCTCTTGAATTTGGTCAAATTGCCAGACATATATTGGGTCCATATCAGCTTTATTTGCTATGAACAATTATATTTATTAATATAGCTATTTACTTAGCTCTGACTGAAGCAAGCATTGTATGAGACATTGGATATCTAAGACTAATGGAAAACAGATGAGGTTTCTGCATTCAAGAATATTACATTCTAGTAAGAGACAAGGTATTTTAAAATGATTACAAATCAAAAATAAACATACAAATCTGGAAAGTGCTATTATGCTTGGGGCTGGTGCACTGGGACGACCCAGAGGGAGGGTATGGGGAGGGAGGAGGGAGGAGGGTTCAGGATGGGGAGCATGGGTATACCTGTGGCGGATTCATTTCGATATTTGGCAAAACTAATACAATATTGTAAAGTTTAAAAATAAAATTAAAAAAAAGAATTCACATATAAAATTAGTTTTTTTTAAATTTTATTTTATTTTTAAACTTTACATGATTGTATTAGTTTTGCCAAATATCAAAATGAATCCACCACAGGTATGCATGTGTTCCCCATCCTGAACCCTCCTCCCTCCCCATACCATCCTCTGGGTCATCCCAGTGCACTAGCCCCAAGCATCTAGTATCGTGCATCGAACCTGGATTGGCAACTCGTTTCTTACATGATATTTTACATGTTTCAATGCCATTCTCCCAAATCTTTCCACCCTCTCCCTCTCCCACAGAGTCCATAAGACTGTTCTATACATCAGTGTCTCTTTTGCTGTCTCGTACACAGGGTTATTGTTACCATCTTTCTAAATTCCATATATATGCGTTAGTATACTATATTGGTGTTTTTCCTTCTGGCTTACTTCAGAGGGTGTGGAGAAAAGGGAACCCTCTTACACTGTTGGTGGGAATGCAAACTAGTACAGCCACTATGGAGAACAGTGTGGAGATTCCTTAAAAAACTGGAAATAGAACTGCCTTATGAGCCAGCAATCCCACTGCTGGGCATACACACCGAGGAAACCAGAAGGGAAAGAGACACATGTACCCCAATGTTCATCGCAGCACTGTTTATAATAGCCAGGACATGGAAGCAACCTAGACGTCCATCAGCAGATGAATGGCTAAGAAAGCTGTGGTACATATACACAATGGAGTATTACTCAGCCATTAAAAAGAATACATTTGAATCAGTTCTAATGAGGTGGATAAAATTAGTTTTATTTGAGAGTTATAGTGAACAAGTGTACAATTCAGTGGGGTTTTTTTTTTTTTTTTTAGTGTAGTTAGAAGATTGTGCAGCCATAACCATTATCCAAATTCCAGAACATTTTTATTACCCCTTAAAGAAACTATTGATATCCATTGCCAATCATTCTGTCTCATCTCCCCATCCCATAACTTGCTCTGTTTTAATGGGTTTGTTTACACTGGACATTTCATATAAATGGAGTCATACAATATGGAGTCACTGTGTCTGACTTCTTTTATTTAGCATAATGTTTCCAAGGTTTGTCCATGTTGTATTATGAATATATCAATGCTTTATTTTTTATTATCTAAATAACATTTCATGAATCTAAATAATTTTCTGTTATGTGGACATAGCACATTTTTTTTTTATCCCAATTTAGTAAGTGATGGACATTTGCTTTATTTCCATTTTTTGGCTCTTATAAATAATGCTGCTATGAAGTTTGTGTACAAATTTTTGTGTGAACATATGTTTTCAATTTTGGGAAGCATATACTAGGAGTAAGATTGTTGGATCACATGGTACCCCTTACTTAATTTTTTGAGGAACTATCAAGCTTTTTCCAAATTGCTATGCTATTTTGCATTTCTATTAACAATGTACAACAGTTTCAATTTCTTCATATCTTTTAAAACACTTACTGTTGGTGCCAGTTTTTTTTTTTTTTTTTTTTATTGTAGCCATCCTACTAGGTGTGAAGTGTTCACTCACTGTTTTGAATTGTATTTCTTTGATGATTACTGATGTTTATATCTTTTCATAGACTTACTGGTCATTTGCATACTTTTTTAGAGAAACATCTATTCAAATGATTTGCCTGTTTTTAATTGGGCTATTTATCATTAGATAGAGTTTTTAAAAATATATGTTCTTTTTAGAATAATTTTTTTAGAGGTTGTTCTGAGAGGGTCCAGTTAACATCTTAGCTTATAACAGTCTAGTTATAAAGTTATTCAAACTTGTATATCACATGTAAGAATTCAGTCTCTCTTCTAAAGATATTTAGAAGAGGGTTTTAGGTAGAAGGGAAGCCAGTATAAACTTAGGATGATGAGTTAGTAAGGAGAAAGAGAGCTGATATAGAAGAGAGCTGAAATATATGGACTGGATAGATTTGAGAGACATTTAGGAAATAAAATGAACTGGGCTGTTGGTGAGTTGAAGGGAAAGTTTGAGGAAGAAATTCACAGAAGAACTTGGCCTTCCTGCCCTTTCATTACCCCATGGCTCTGTGCTCTTGGCTAAAATGCCTGATAATGCTACCAGCATTTCATCTTAGATAAATGCACAACCTATAAAGTAAAATTGCCATGAAACATAGTCACTGTCAACACAGATACAGTGATCTCTCTCAGTACCAGTTGATAGAATGTAGGGAGCTTCTAGAGGAAGAAGAACAGACAGAAGCTCTGGTTACCAAGAGAAGAGAGATAGAAGAGACATGGGAGAATGGTTAGTGCTGAAACAAAACCAAAATCACACACCTGTCTTTCTCCTACTCTTAGGATTTTGAGGAAATCAAAACCCCCAAAAAATCTGTTCTTTAAAAAACAGCTATGTTTTTTCTTGCA
The DNA here is from genome assembly GCF_032452875.1 of Bos javanicus. NCBI lineage: Eukaryota > Metazoa > Chordata > Mammalia > Artiodactyla > Bovidae > Bos > Bos javanicus. Next base: position 11,837,253 of record NC_083868.1, read on the forward strand.
ATCACCTTTGACATCTCAGATTTGATTTGCCTAACAGCTCAAAATATTTTCACTAAGAGTCTCATCCTTCTTGACATATGCACAAGTTATCTCTTCATTCGCATCTCTAATCCTGTCCCTGTGGTTTACAATAGTGGAGATATTGCTACAGTGTTACATCCAATAACCTCTCATGGTAACATCAATAGTCTATTCCCAAATTGTGTATGTATTGCTTTAAAAGTTTTTCAATGATTCAGCCCATTAATAGCAAATTGGACATTATGGCAATGTTAGAAATCATGAAACTGCTTAATCAAGGTAGAAAGCATCTTATACCTGTAGAGAACCACAAGTATCAAACAGTAATGTATCTTTTAAAATATCCAAATGGTACCAGGATGTATCAATCATATAAAAATGTCATAAATATCAACATAGCATTGTTTCACAAATAAAAAAATGACATAAATCTTGGATCCAGAAATTCCATATATAGTTTTGTATTGTAAAGACAAACAGTTACTTCCACTAAAAGAAGCATTTGGAATGATGTGATTTTAGCATTGTTTGACAAAATAAAATATTATAAACATCCTAAGTATATTTAAATAAGAAATAGTTAAAAGTATGATAATAATTCATGAAAAAGGATACAATCGTTCTGTATGTACTTGTATGGAAACATCTTCATGAAATATTTTCAGGAGGAAAAGCAAAATGTTAAACAGTTTGTATTGTAAAGTATTATTATGTGGATGCAGTGCTAGTGGTAAAGAATATTCCTGCCAATAAAGAAGATGCAAGAGAAGCAGGTTCAATCCCTGGGTCAAGAAGACTTCCTGGAGTATGGGAATGGCAATCCACTTCAGTATTCTTGGCTGGATAATACCATGGACAGAGAAGTCTGGTGGGCTACAGTCCATGGGGCCGCAAAGAATCGGACATGACTGAGCACAGCACAGCTTGTGGAAATAAGAGCACATATATGATTATGCATTCAAAGACTATCTCTGAAAAGATCCATGGGCAACTGGTAATAATACTTAGCCTCAGGAAGGGGAACAGAGAAGTTGAGATGTTTGGAAAGGGGAGATACTGTGTGTGCTTTTTGGTACATACTTTCTTGAATTTTTTAAAGTTGTACCACACATATCTTTATAGCAGTTTCTACCTATCATCTGTCTAGCTAGCTGGCTAATTATTATTATTATTTTGTATACACACATACATCAAAATAAGTACACACTGTATTTGTGAGAGTTCACCAAGAAAAAGAACCAAATATCTATGCATATACACCTATCTATATATCTGTACATATATATATATATATATCTCTAGAGATAAATCTCTATCTTTATCTCTGTCTCATTCTGTATATATTCCTGCATGGCTAGAAACTCAAGCAGAATTTCTATGTTGTAATCTTAAGGACAATTCTTTTTCTTCAGGTAGCCTCCAGTCTTTGCTCTTAAGGCTTTCAACTAATTGGATGAGAGTCACTATATTATGGAGAATAATATGTTTTTACTCAAAGTCTACTGATTTAAATGTTAATTGCAATAAAAATCACCTTCAAAGCAGTAGTTAGACTGGTATTTGATTAGCAACTGGGCACCATTACCTGGTTAAGTTGACACAAAATTAACTATCACACATACACTGAGAAGTTTGGGGTTTAAAAATGAAAAACATTTCTGCAAATGAGAAATAGAGGAGAAACAAATCAATGAAAATGTCTCCATGATCTACAGATAATCTTTCCCTAACAATGCTGCAGTTGGGTCAGATTCTTTGCAACCTCATGGACTATGGCTCACCAGGCTCCTTCTGTACATGGGATTTCCCAAGCAAGATTACTAGAGTGAGTTGCCATTTCCTTTTCCAGGAGATCTTCCTGACCTATGGATTGAACTCACATCTCCTGGGTCTCTTGCATTTGTCAGGCAGAGTCTTTACCACTAGGAAACCCATAAGGGACCTGAGCTCTGTGGATTTTGGTATCTGTGGGATTTCTGGGAACCAACTGCCTGAAGATACCAAGGGGCAACTGTAACTCTCCCAGGTATCATTATATCTAAAAACAAGCTGTGTCCCAGTAGGGATAGTAGAAGAAAATGGACATCTGTAATTGAAGGAAAAACAAAACAAAACTAAAAAATATCAAATCAACATGTTGTATTGCACATTTTAAACTTACACAATGGTTTATGCCAAAAATATTTCAACATAGCAGAGATAAAATAAAATGAAACAAACAAAAATGAAACAAAAACACTACAGGGTTTGAAGCATCCTGTGAGGAAGACTCCCAAACTTCCTGGCACTTAGCAGAGGTTTTAAGTGTCACAGGCAGTTGGGTCATGAGGTAAAAGAGAGAAAAAAACAAGAATGTGATGATGCAGGAGGCAAGGTAAATGATCCTATATCATTTTCCAGAAGCATGGAGTCTAAGAATAAACAAGGCTGCAGTTTGGAATTTTGCAAGAAAAACGGACAGTTTAAATTACTCCTAAGGAAAGTTATGACCAACCTAGATAGCATATTCAAAAGCAGTGACATTACTTTGCCAACAAAGGTCCGTCTAGTCAAGGCTATGGTTTTTCCAGTAGTCATGTATGGATGTGAGAGTTCGACTGTGAAGAAAGCTGAGTGCCGAAGAATTGATGCTTTTGAATTGTGATGTTGGAGAAGACTCTTGAGAGTCCCTTGGACTGCAAGGAGATCCAGACAGTCCATTCTAAAGGAGCTCAGTCCTGGGTGTTCTTTGGAAGGAATGATGCTGACGCTGAAACTTCAGTACTTTGGCCACATCATGAGAAGAGTTGACTCATTGGAAAAGACTCTGATGCTGGGAGGGATTGGGGGCAGGAGGAGAAGGGGACAACAGGGGATGAGATGGCTGGATGGCATCACCGACTCGATGGACATGAGTTTGAGTGAACTTCGAGAGTTGGTGATGGACAGGGAGGCCTGGCGTGCTGCAGTCCCTGGGATCGCAAAGAGTCAGACACGACTGAGTGACTGGACTGAACTGAACTGAAAGAGCATATTTTACAGCTTGGGGATTTAGGAAACAAGCAAAGACATTTTGGACTAGAGGCTTACAATTTTTAGTGTAGAATTTTCTGAAAAACTTTTAATGAAAAGCCTAATAATATTTCAGATATTTAAATGCTGTTGACTACGTTTGTGGGAAAGAACCAAGCAGCCTGTATAGCAGTAAAGATGAACTGAAGATCAAGGTGTTGCTGATGGATGAAGACTCAGGTTCAGTTTTTGGTAGATTTTTAGAACACTGTACCCTCCACAGTAAGAATAGGAAGCTACGTGAGACGATGAATATTTTAGCATTATGTGTGGTTTAACAGAAAAAAAAAATAGGGGTAGGAAAGTAAATATAGTCATCATGGCTAAATTTGAAGTGGCTAGGCAAAATAGCAACAATTTAATGATTCTAAAATTTTTATTCCCTGAAACTAAATATATATTTTGTCCTAAATATACCAGCATAGCTATGCTCATGAATATTTGAAGGAAGTAATTAACATACACTATAGCATCTCTCACTATTTCACATTTTTTGATACCACTTTTAAAGTAGTGTCCAAATAATGTGCAGAAAGTGCAAAGGTTCAGACACGAGTTTTAGTTTCAGTATTCTTGTTCTGTGGCATTATTCTTATGTCAATTTTTAATCATTTAGAATTTTGCAGAAAGTTGTTTCTCTTCAGTTTTTAGGATGTAGACAAGCATGAAAATTGAATTAAGTGATAAAAGTTTGGAAGTTGGAAAATAAATGCATCACTTCTAAAAAGAAGGAGTCTAGCAGAGGTAAAATAAAGAGTTTCATGTGCCTTCCGTGTTTTCAAATTTCACTGGCCTATAAAATTATGTTTGTACTTCAAAGAAAGAGGACTAGCATAGGGCTGTCAATGGAGTTTTTTTGATTAAGTCTATATTTTTAAAAAAGCAAGAGAGAGTAAACTCTAATAGTGCTGCCATTTCCTAAAAGAAAACTTTTAATACATACAAACATAATTCAGTTTATAAGTTTTATTCACAATATCATACTAATTCTGCTTGTACTAACTGGTTAAAACAGTCACTGCTAAGCTCATCACTTGATGAACGTAATCTTAAAGCAGAGATCTTTATGTTTCATATCCTAGAGTCATGAAAGCTTGCTAGTCTTTCCTTATTTTTTTTTTTTTCCGTTTGCCAAGCTGTTGAAATTTTGGTAGATACCTATGCATGCTCACAGATTATCATTTGTAATATTGACTTGGGATAATTTTTGTGTGGCTGGAACATCTAGAGTTGCTCCATAACAAGGTGGTGAGAAATTTTCGAATGTTCTTGAAAAGTGTAGAATTTCAGTCTATGAACTTACTTTCTCAGAATTCTAAAGAAAAATCAGTCCCTTAGGAATGACATAAAAGTGGGCATTTAATACTCAGTACAGAGGAAAAGTGAGCAACAGAAGACAATTATTTCAGCTCTTGAAGATGTTTTAACCTAACTAGAGGAAGAAAAAATGTGTGTGAAACGATAGGAAAGTAACTTTAGGACAATTTATCGGTGAACATATTATAGTGACTTTGTAGGTAGGTTGCTTCAGTCATGTCCAACTCTGCGACCTCATGGACTGTGGCCCACAGGCTCCTCTGTTCATGGGATTCTCAGGCAAGAATGCTGGGGTGGATTGTTATGCCCTCCTCCAGGGGATCTTCCTGACTCAGGGATCAAACCTGTGTCTCTGTCTCTTGCAATTGTAGGTGGGATCTTTACCACTAGTGCCCCCAGGAAGCCCTTAGTGCAATGTGAGGCCTGGAGGATATTTTGGCTGTGGTATGAATTCCAACAAAAGACTCCGGAGCATTCATTATATTTCTATGATCTCTGTCCAGTATGGGTAATCTGATGGTAAGTGAGGCTTTGCCACATTCAGCAATGTGCACATTTTCTTCCACTATGAAACGATCATGAATTTAAAGTGTTGGTTTTGGATGAAGATCTTCCCACATAAACACGTTAATGTGAATATTCCCTTCTGTATTTATTACCTCGTGTGTAGGGCCTTTAGCCCAAATATATAAATGCTAAGGTAATCTAAAACAAAATATTACATGCAAGTAATTTTAATCTGAGAAGACTTTACAAGGTTTTCCAGAGAAACTGTTTTATTTTTTTAACTAATAAGAATATAATAAATTTGCCTTTGTGTTACAAGGAAGTCTCAGAGATCTGCAATTAAACATTAGATATTTGGTGTAAACATTCAGAGTAGGTTAGTCAAGGTGAAGGGTATTTATGGTACATTTTCGCTTTATGCTCCTTGTGGCATCTAAGTCTTCTTGACGTATACTGGATGCTGTGTAAATTTAGATGCTGTAGCTGCTCTAAAAATATTCTATAGTAAATAATTAGGTTGATACACTAAATATTCAATAAAGTCACAGTCATGAACTTGCTGGGCATATAGAAAAATCAAAATGACTTTCTTTTCTTAGCTCCTGTTTTGACTTTGCATTTTAAAATTAGATTTCACTCAATGCCTTCTAAATTGGTAACTTGCAACATATGCTGCCTTCATCAACTATATTCTGTTTTTATTCACCTTCTTTTCTTAATGGTATACATCCAAAAGGAAAAATACTTAAATTGAAGGGAAAGACATATTTGGCATTTTTTTCTTCTGAAGCAAGATATCAGAAGCCAGATAAATATAAATGATTTATCTTACTCCTGTTGGAATCTAAAAAGCACATGGACTTTATCATGAGATAGCTGACAGCAGCTTTTTTTTTTTTTTAAACACAAGTTATTTCAAACAAATCAAATAGCAAATATAAAGTTTTATGTTTGGGGCCATTACATATATTTTTCAACGAGTAAATTTGAAAAAGCACCATTTCAATATAAACTTTTAAGAAACATACACATACATATACTCTCTAGAAACATACACGTGTATATGTATACTAGAACTCTCTCCTTGATAACAACAATATCAGAAAGAATAAAATTTGGAACCATTAGAAAAAACAAAAAAAACAAAACACCTAAACCACTGTAAGAAATTTATGGGTCACTAGCCCAGAGAACCAAATTTGTTTTTCTTAAGTGTTTGTCAAAAAGAGACACCTAATATGTGATGAGACAGTTGACTTTGGAAATTTGAAACCTCTGAAAGCTGGAGAAATCATTATGAATGGAAGCTGAAGTTTGCAAATAAGCAATTTTGGAATGAGGCTATTTAAGCATCCAACATGGATGGAGACTAAAAATCAAGACCACCTGTCAGCAAAGCAACAATTTACTACAGGAAATTCTTATCTTGGAACATCAGACTGATTACCAGTAAATAATGTTACTGCTTTAGGAAATTTTTGTTAACCAAATTATTCAAGCACACAAATTACTCATCTGGGAAAAGAACTGTCCTTTTAAGACAATAGAATATCATCAAAACTTAGTCAAGACATTCCACTCACCATGTCCAGGAAGTCTAAAACTACTTATCTTGTGAACTTTTCTAAATCTAACTAGCTGTCTACCTTGAAAAACTTGCCTTAAATAACTCAAAGTCATGTCCCCGAATCTTATAAATTTCTTAAGTTTTCCCTGTAGAAAAACTATTGGCCCATCTCAAGGTGGAAACTTCTCTCTCTCTCATAAATTTAATGAGTTCAACTTTGCTAAAGTATCATGTTTTTGTCATGATCTTTTGTGTCTGTGCCTGTGTGTGTGCTCAGTCATTCAGTCCCATCCAACTCTTTGTGATCCCATTAACTGTTGCCCAGCAGGTTCCTCTGTCCATGGAATTTTCCCAGCAAGAATGCTGGAGTAGGTTGTCATTTCCTACTCCAGGGGACCTTCCCAACCCAGGGATTGAACCCATGTCTCTTGTGTCTCTTGCACTGACAGGTGGATTCTTTACTACTGCACCACCTTTAAAGAAAATTAAATTAAACAGTAATTATTATTAGGCTAGGTAAATCAAAAGTTAGATAGTTTTCAGATACTGATGTGATGAGACATTATAAAAACTACAAATTCAAATAGTAATAAAATTGCTGCTATATTAAAAAAAAAGAATTTGAAGAATTTGGGTTATGTTTTTCTGATTTCAGAAGTCTTATATCCAATAATGTTTATACTTTCATGAAAGTCTTGCTATTCTCTGTCAAGGGTGTTGGAGAATCTGTATAAGATCAAAATTCTTCCTTTTTTCTTCTTTCCTTCCAGTATTTTATGATTGTGTTTTATTCCTTATGAGTCCTTTTATTGGCATCATTGAGTCTCCCAGAGTAGTCTTTAGCTCAGTGAAAGACTATTTATTCAAAGTCTGCCTCTCTTTTGTGTATTTATATTGCTGTTATGCTTTCTCAGTCATGTCTGAACTCTGTGAGCCCATGTCTGCAACCCCATGGACTATAGCTTGCCAGGCTCCTCTCTCCATGGAATTCTCCAGGCAAGAATACTTGAGCAGATTGCAATTTCTTTCTCCAAGGGACCTTTGCAACCCAGGGATTGAACCCATGTCTCCTGTGTACTCTGCATGGGCAGGCAGATTCTTTACCACCACGCCACTTGGGAAGCCATTTAGATGTTTATAATTATTGGCAAATACTGCAGGCATTTTCTAATTAAATCATCTCATTGGTGATGGAAATTCTGTATTTATGAATAAGTGTAAAAGACCTATTGCTCCCCAACACTATTGGTGAACAAAAAAGTTGAAAGGATTGACAAACTTTAAAAGGATTGTACCTATAAAATATGTAGTAAGGTCTTTTAGTAGTTGTCCCAGAATGATACTTGAAGTGGTAACTGCTTGAAATATGATTGTTGTAAGAAATTTAATGCATTATTGATTACTTTTATTGAAGATAAAATTGAGATATTATGCTATGGTGACATAAATGCCTCATTAACATAAAGGGGTTTGTTGTTGTTGTTAGCTTGGCAATTTACAACATCGTGTTTCCACCATTGATAATAGGCATCCAGGAGCAGGAGCAACTGCTTCTCAGATTTAGAAAAGTAAATTTAGAGTCAGAAAAAGAGGGATATTAAAAGCATACCATTATTTTAGGAACTAATAATAGAGAATAGAAATGCAGTTGAGGGCAGAGGCACACTCTCGGAAATGACTAGGTGGATTGGAGACTATCCCCAGGGCCACCTTGGAAGGCCTGTGCTGAAGAGTTATATGTGGGAAGGAGCTTGGGTCATTGAGTCACCCCTGGAGGTGAGCTACTCCTTTCCTGGAATACTTGAACAGTGACAAACTGACTCTACATAAAATCCATGAAATTGTGACTTTGCCATTTCCAATTGATTCGCTTCTGAATTGCTATAATTGAAATCCAGGTCTCTTAGTTAATATCTTTGGAAACATCCTTCAATTTTCTGCCCCTGCCTGACTGCTTTGACTAGACAGAGAAGAGAGAAAAATTTTCAGAATATAACTATATTTGGAGATAAGGTCTTTGAAAAGATCAAATGAGGCTGTTAGGGCGGGGCCCTTATCCTATATTAGCGGTGTCCTTAACAGAAGAGGAAATTTGGACATACAAGGAGCCACTAGGAACACCCATTCTACAAGAGACGGCCATACGAGGGCCCAGCAAGAAGGCGGACTTTTCAAAGCTGAAGAGAGAGGCCTCAGAAGACTCTGAACCTTGTCAGTATCTTGATCTTGAACTTCTAGCCTCCAGAACTGTAAGGAAAGAAATTTCTGTTAAATCCTCCAGGCTGTGGTGTTTTGTTATGGCTGCTCTAGCAAATGAATACATAAGACATTGCTGAAAATTTTCCATCATTACCAATGCTGATCATATAGTTTTACTTCAAATAACTGAAGAAACTGTTTTCCCAACTTACTTAGAAACGCCACTATTCATATTTGCCTAGGGTTCAGGGTTTCCAAGGTTTACCACTCAGAAGTATTTTGTGTGTTTGCTCCATTTATGTGGGATGTCATCATTCTATGTGCACATGTGCTCAGGTGTGTCTGACTCTTTGCAGTCCCATGGACTGCAGCCTGCTAGGCACCTCTGTCCATGGGATTTCCCAGGCAAGAATACTGTAGTGGGTTGGCATTGCCTTCTTCAGGGGTTCTTCCCAACTCAGGGATTGAACCTGAATCTCTTGTGCCTCCTGCATTGGCAGGCGGATTCTTTACCACTGGAATCTGGGAAGCCCTAGGTCAATCTTAAAAAAAATCAACCCTGAATATCCATTGGAATGACTGATGCTGAAAATGGAACTCCAATACTTTGACCACCTGATGCCAAGAGCTGACTCATTGGAAAAGAGCCTGATGCTGGGAAAGATTGAGGGCAGGAGGAGAAGGGGGCAACAGAGGATGAGATGGTTGGATGACATCACTGATTCAACACATGAGTTTGAGCAAGCTCTGGGAGACAGTGAAGCACAGGGAAGCCTGGTGTGCTGCAGTCCATGAGCTCACAAAGAGTCAGACATGCCTTAACAATGGAACAGCAACATATAGGGTATGGTTTTCTGTAAATTTTCACAAGAACAGCAAGATGGAAACTATAGCTTCATTTATAGTCATTCCACCAATCAAGATAATCTGTTGCTCTTTAATGGTGCCTTCACACAGAATACTCTTCCTCCTCCTGAGTCAGAAAGCGGCATATCTTTTAACAAACTTATTATTAAGGTGACTTTATCTTATTTTGAAATAGCATTGTGCAAATGTGGAGTGCAATTGTAAACCATGAATATTATCGGAGAACACTGATGTCTCAAAGTATTTCCTTTTATTCATCCAAAAAAGGAAATATTCAAACTTTTGCAGAAAAGAATGGGGCTGGAAATGTTTGTATTTATTTGTGGGTTGTGTGTATATGTATGTGTGTACGCACTGGATGCAGGGGCGAAGTCAAAAAATGTAAAGTAGAATATAAATTTTACATGCGTCCACATTGCACATGATTATCATGCAAGTTTTGATACTGATAACTGTATTAGATTTTTATGAATCAAATACTATTAAAAATAATAGTAGTAAAAGTAATTGAGGTAGACTTAGCTTAGATTTAAAGAGACTTTGACTTCAGATCATTGAAGATAAATTGGGAACCGGTGTTTAAAAAAAGGGAAAATCACAGTATTTTACCAGTAAAAATATTTTGTGTTTAAAAAAACCTAAATAAATGTTCCACACATTTATTTTGGAAATATAATCTCTTCAAGTGCTACACATGCTAACTAAAAATATGAATGTTTTGCTAGCCCAATTCTTTTAAGCCACTTTATTGAGATATGGTTGACAGAAAGCTGTGCATATTTAACATATTTAAGGCATATAACTTGAACAGTTTGGCGCTTAGAATACGTGAAACCAAAATCTGTGCCAACCTAGTTCTTATTCCAAGAGTACATGAAGGGAATACATTCTTCAGTTCTCAGTTTCATATCGGAATACAATAGGCATCACTTTCTTTCCACTTTCTATCCACAAAGTGTTTGCATGGAATTGCAGTCCCAATTTAAAAAGTCTCTAAAAGCTTATCTGGGGGCTAAGCTAGCATAAGTCACCAGTGTGTACATAGTACTTAGTTTTTCAGACTCTTGAAAAAGAGAAATTCCCTCCTCGTTGCCCGGCATATTACAAATTTGATTTCTCTCCTCAGACATAATGGAGGGTGAGTGTCATGAGAGTGACACTGTTCATGCAGGAATAAGTCAGGCAGCAGTTCATGGGCTGCCCTTAATGAAATTTCTAAAGAATTGTACTTTTCATAGGCTCTATTGAAGGAAAAATGGCACAGTGGGATTTAATAAAATCAGAGGTTAGTAATAGAAGGAACATTCTGGGAAAATTAAAAAAAATAAAATTTTCTACTTAATAAAATGTACACTTTTCACTGAAATTTCCAGTGTAATATAGATGAAACTGCATTAAAGTTAAGAAAAGCACATGAAGATTATGATTGTTTTTCAGCCCTTAAAATAGATAGCTTTTTCTATTTATCTGCTAAAACCTAAGTTCAGGGATTTTCTCTTTTCTGAAAAATTATGGCATCTTGAAATGGTCAGAGGGCTGCATTTCACACAGTGCCTCAGATTTACACAAGAGCTTGATTTGGGGGCAAAACTAGTGGGAATTGAAAGGCTGATTTTCTTTTTTTTTGTTTGTTTTGGGTTTTCTTTTTTTTTTTTTCTAATTTTATTTTATTTTTAAACTTGACATAATTGTATTAGTTTTGCCAAATATCAAAATGAATCCGCCACAGGTATACATGTGTTCCCCATCCTGAACCCTCCTCCCTCCTCCCTCCCCATACCATCCCTCTGGGTCGTCTCAGTGCACTAGCCCCAAGCATCCAGTATCGTGCATCGAACCTGGACTGGCAACTCGTTTCTTACATGATATTTTACATGTTTCAATGCCATTCTCCCAAATCTTCCCACCCTCTCCCTCTCCCACAGAGTCCATAGGACTGTTCTATACATCAGTGTCTCTTTTGCTGTCTCGTACACCGGGTTGATTTTCAACTACAAATTATTAGAATATTACTGAGATGAAGCAGTGTATATAGTCAGGCCACCTAATATGGCTGTTCTCTTGCTCTTGGTACATCCCTGGCTGAACCAGTGTCTGCTTCGCCTAACACAAACTCACGTGACTGACCCTTCATACATACTTGCTTCAGCTCCACATTGTGACTGTTCTAGTTTTTGGTTTTTTTTTTTCAGTTCTCTTTTATTTCACTGTGCTGGGATCTAGCTCCTTGACCAGGGAATGAACCTTGGGCCCTGCAATGGGAGTGCACAGTCTTAATCACTGGACTACCATGGAAGTCCCTGTTTTAATTTTTAGGTAGGACTATCTCCACCATTGGATCATTGAAAAAGCAAAAGAATTCCAGAAAAACATTCACTTCTGCATCATCGGTGCTTCCTTTGTAACTAAGTTGGTAAAGAATCTGCCTGCAATGCAGGAGACCTGGGTGGGGAAGATCCGGTGAAGAAGGAAATGGCTATCCACTCCAGTATTCTTGCCTGGAGGATCCATGGAGGGTATGGGCTACCGTCCATGGGGTCCAGACAACCACCACTGACGTATACTTGCTTTCCTGGTGGCTCAGCTGGTAAAGAATCTGTCTGCAATGTGGGAGAACTGGTTTCATTCCTGGGAAGGGAAGATCCCCTGGAGAAGGGAATGGCTACCCACTTCAGAATTCTGGCCTGGAGAATTCCATGGACTGTATAGTCCAAGGGGTTGCAAAGAGTTGGACACAACTGAGTGACTTTCACTTTCACTGCTTCATTGACTACATTAAAACCTTTGACTGTGTGGGTCCCAATGAACTGTGGAAAATTCTTAAAGAGATGGGAATACCAGACCACTTACCTTCCTCCTGAGAAATCTGTATGCAGGTCAAGGAGCAAGAGTTAGAACCGGACATGGAACAACAGACTTGTTCCAAATTGGGAAAGGAGTATGTCAAGGCTGTATATTGTCACTTTGCTTATTTAACTTATATGCAGAGTACATCATGATAAGTGCCAGGCTGGATGAAGCAAAAGCTGGAATCAAGATTGCTGGACAAAATACCAACAACCTCAGATATGCAGATGACACCACCTGTCAGAAAGTAAAGAGGAAGTAAAGAGCGCCTTGATGAAAGTGAAAGAGGAGAGTGAGAAAGCTGGCTTAAAGCTCAACATTCAGAAAATGAAGATTGTTGCATCTGATCCCATCACTTCATGGCAAATAGATGGCGAAACAATGTAAACAGTGACAGACTTTATTTTCTTGGGCTCCACACTCCCCACTGTGGATGGTGACTGCAGCCATGAAATTAAAACATGCTTGCTCCTTGGAAGAAAAGCTATGACAAACCTAGACAGTGTATTAAAAAACAGAGATATTACTCACTGACAAAAATTTATATAGTCAAGGCTATGGTTTTTCCAGTAGTCATGTATGGATGTGAGAGTCGGACATTAAGAAGTCTGATTGCTGAAGAACTGATGCTTTTGAACTGTGGTGTTGGAGAAGACTCTTGAGAGTCCTGTGGACTGCAAGAAGATAAAAGCAGTCCATCCTAAAGGAAATATGTCTTGAATATTCATTGCAAGGACCAATGCTGAAGCTCCAATACTTTGGCTTCAATACCTGATGGGAAGAACTGACTCACTGGAAAAGACTCTGCTGCTGGGAAAGATTGAAGGCAGGAAGAAAAGGAGACAACAGAGGATCAGATGGGTGGATGGCATCACTGACTCGATGCACATGAGTTTGAGTAAACTCCCGGAGGTGATGAAGGACAGGGAAGCCTGGCCTGCTGCAGTCCATGGGGTTACAAAGAGTCGGACATGACTGAGCAACTGAACAACAACAAATCTCCACCATGATAGCTTGTCAAAGGGGTGGTGAGGGGTATGGCTCTGTGCTAGTTTCGCTGATAACCAATGAGCCAAACTGATCTCAATTACCCCCATAACTAGCAATCCCCCCCCGCCCTCGCTGGGAGCAAAAAATGCCTGCTGATCTCTCACCCATGGTGGGGTGTCACTTCAGGACCCTGTTGCAGATATATAAGTTCCCATCCACCACCCTTATGCATTAAACCATTGATGTCTCTGTCACTGTCTCTGGGCTCTTTAGTCTTGAAGCTGGGCAAGTACGGGCCTTGTAGACCTGGAGGTGCAGCCCAATAAACAGTCACATTTTCCACTTTGGGGTATTTTAGAATTCATTCTGAAAAAGGATATCTATTTAGAGTGCTCTTTTTCCTATCAACAGTAATTTTTATAAAGTACGTTTTCACATTTCTACTGGAAACACCTATGCCTGTAAGTACAAGTATAGAACAATAAACGTTTTGAAACTGAACTTTAAAAAAAAAATTATTGTAGTTATAGTTCTACAAAATTCAAGAAAATAAGTGAAAGTGATATTTTAAGGCTTGCAAAATAAGCATTGAAATAAGGCAAATAAGGTAATGTGTCTAATACATGGATACATTTTGCCATTGTTACAGTTTTTTTTTTTTTAAATGGGCAAGATAGAGGAGATGAAGGAAACTACTTCCAGAACTACTGGAATTAGATTGCCTTAGGGTGGACTTTGATCTTCCCCAGTGGCTTAGATATTAAAGAATACTTCTGCAATGTGGGAGACCTGGGTTTGATCCCTGGGTTGGAAAGATCCCCTGGAGGAAGGCATGACAACCCATTCTAGTATTCTTGCCTGGAGAATCCCCATGGACATAGGAGCCTGGTGGGCTACAGTCCACAAGGTTGCAAAGAGTAAACTCGACTGAATGACTAAGCACAGCACAGCACAGAGTGGACTTCATGACAAAACTTTACAATAAAATATTTCTTAAGAGCCACCAGTTAATTGAGGATAAGAATAAATCTTGAGCCATGTACAGGATTGCTGCTGCTGCTGCTGCTAAGTTGCTTTAGTTGTGTCCGACTCTGTGCCACCCCATAGATGGCAGCCCACCAGGCTCCCCTGTCCCTGGGATTCTCCAGGCAAGAACATTGGAGTGGGTTGCCATTTCCTTCTCCAATACATGAAAGTGAAAAGTGAAAGTGAAGTCTCTCAGTTGTGCCAACTCTTAGTGACCCCATGGGCTGCAGCCCACCAGGCTCCTCCATCCATGGGATTTTCCAGGCAAGAGTACTGGAGTGGGGTGCCATTGCCTTCTCCACATATACAGGATTAGGATAACCCAAACCATCTGTTCATGATCTTTCTGCTGTTGATCATGATTTGAGATTAGCAAAGAGCTTGAGAGCATGTGATCAGAGTTCTCATCAATTTTCAGGACCTGAGGTGTGTGTAAGGAAGAAAGATCTCCTCCAGTCTTTAATCATTAGCCCTATTTGTACTAATAGTCTGTCACATGGTGTTATAGTTTACATGATTGTGTCTCCTCAAAATTCATATGTTGAAGCACTAATGCTCACCATGTGTGTGATTTCTAGGTGAGACCTTTGAGAGGTACTTCGGTTTAGATGAAGTCATGAGGGTGGAGCCAAGATACTGTGTGAAGCCACAGGGAGATGATGGCTTTCGCTTGGCAAACCAGGAAGTGACTCTCACCAGGAGCCCAACCTGTCGACCCATTAGTTTTGGGCACTTCTGTCTCCAGAATGGTGAGAAATAAGGGAAAATTGTTTAAGTCACCCAGTCTATGGTGTTTTGCTCCTGGTTAGAATTTCAACATATCTGATTAGATGCATGCTATTAGTTCTGTGGTGTTTCAGAAAAGGGATGATTACTTCAGAATCAACTTGTGAGAGAAACCACTACAGAGGATAGATTTAGGTAGATAAAGCAAAAGAACTTTCCAGAAAGGGAAGATAAGCAAGAAAATACAGAAGAGGACATGAAAATAAAGGTAAGGTTAATTAATGGGGAGACTACACTAATCATTCCATTCTAAGTATTTTCACACTGATGGCCCCATGGACCCAGGCACTGGGCATAGAGACGTTAATTAGATACCCATCTTCCATTCAAAATTCCCTCAGTTAATTGTTCAAAATATAACCAGTGAGAAATTTTACACATACACGCATCAATTATAGCATACTTCCATTGGGGAAGAGGGATAAATTAGGAGTTTGAGATTAACACACACACCACTATCTATAAAATAGATAAAAAATAAGGTCTTGCTATATAACACAGGAACTATATTCAATGTCTTGTAGTAACTTACAATGTAAAAGAATCTGGAAAATAATAGATATAGATATGTATGTATAGCTGAAGCACTTTGCTGTTCATCTGAAATTAACACAACATTGTAAACAAACTATAATTTGGTTAAAAATGGCTATTTGAATATATATGAGAAATAAATATGTAAAATACTGGTTTCAGACTTGAAAAATTTATGAAATACTTGATAAGTTCTGAACTCAGAGAAAAAGTGTAAAATGAAATGGGAGGATGCAGGATGGAGCAATTAACTCTACCTGGGGAAGGAGTGGTCAGGGAAGCTTACTTGGAAAAATCTTAAAGTGGGAGCATTTATGTGGGTTGCAATGTGCAACAGGCATTGTAAATCCTTGCTGTTGAAAATGGCCCTGAGATATGTCCTTGCACCTCAGAAGTCTACTGGTTGTTGCCCATCTTCTCTCCCTGCATCTCAGGGGCTGCCCCCTTTCTCACCATCTGGCACATCTGGATACCAAACCTGCTCTACACTGCATGAGATATGACTTGAATTTATTTCCTTTATGTATTTTTCCTGCCAGCTTGAACTTTTGAGGATACTTTTGTAAGAAATCTCTCCCTAGCAGTCTTCAGAAACAAGCAAATATGACCCATTTGCCCATTAAATAATCTTTATATTTGACATATCTACTCCTTTAAAAAAGTTTTATTTTAAAATGTTATACACATACATTGGAGAAGGCAATCGCACCCCACTCCAGTACTCTTGCCTAGAAAATTCCATGGATGGAGGAGCCTGGTAGGCTGCAGTCCATGGGGTCCCTAAGAGTCGGACATGACTGAGCAACTTCATTTTCACTTTTCACTTTCATGCATTGGAGAAGGAAATGGCAACCCACTCCAGTGTTCTTGCCTGGGGAATCCCAGGGACAGGGGAGCCTGGTGGGCTGCCATCTATGGGGTCACACATAGTCGGACACGACTGAAGCAACTTAGCAGTAGCAGCAGCATACATACATAACATTTGAAGATTAATACAAATAAAACAAAATTACTCCTGCTTACATATTGTAAGGAAGACAACAGATTCTTTTTTTTCAAAGAATCTAAGTTGTTCAAAGTTACATTGTATTTCTGACTTTCACAACTGCTGGATTAGAAAAGACCCATGTTACTTTTGGCTTATCTTAATATTCATTGGGCTTCCCTGATAGCTCAGTTGGTGAAGAATCCGCCTGCAATGCAGGAAACCCTGGTTCAATTCCTGCGTCAGAAAGATTCCCTGATGAAGGGATAGGCTACCCACTCCAGTATTCTTGGGCTTCCCTTGTGGATCAGCTGGTAAAGAATCCACCTGCAATGTGGGAGACCTGGTATTAATTGCTGGGTTGGGAAGATCCCCTGGAGAAGGGATAGGCTACCCACTCTAGTATTCTGGCCTGGAGAATTCCATGGACAGTATAGTCCATGGGGTCGTAGAGTCAGACACAACTGAGAGACTTTGACTCTTCACTGACTCAGTATTCATCACTGTCTAGTATTCAATGCGCTGCTTTTACAGTGATTGTAAAATGATTTTACAGTGATTGAATTATGTCTCATGCCAAACTTCCCTCCAGGGACTGTAAAATGCATTCCTTTACAAGAGGCTTTTTTTTTTTTTTTTTTCTGAAATGAAGGAAGCATTATGGCATTCACATTCTGCTATCTACACTGCTTAGATTTGGTTCCCCAATATTTCTTCCTTTCTAAAGTTAGCTTTCTAAAGTTCAGCTAGAAGAAGAGAAATTCATCTCTGATAACACTTCTGTTAGTAGTTTGCTGAAGACTAGTTTTAAAAATCAAGATGCAAATCATTTCCATGCATATTAACCATTTGAGGAGTAGAAAGTTCTCAGCTACAGTTTAGAAACATGACCTTGGAAGATAGAACATAATTCACCAATCATATCAGTTATAAAAATCCATTGAGCTCATATTTCATAGCTTTTTCTACATATAGGACTTTGTGTTATTTATTTCAACATGAAGGGATGAGGAAGACATATCTATTTTTTGAAAGTTTTAATTTAGGGTAATTCAGCTAACTAGTCAAATCTCTCATTTGAGAGACAATCTAGGCTTCCCAGGTGGCTCAGTGGTAAAGAATCCACCTGCAAGAGACGTAGATTTGATTCCTGGGTCAGAAAGATTCTCTGGAGAAGGAAATGGCAAACTTTTCCAGTATTCTTGCTGGAAATTTCCATGGATAGAGGAGCCTGGTAGGCTATCGTCCCTGGGGTCACAAATAGGAGGACACAACTGAGCACTCATTCACAAGCAAAAATCAAGTGGCTTCTAGACAGAGTAAGATCTATGATCTTTTGTCCTGTCTAGGTTTCTATTTTCCAGTCATATCTCCAACATCACATTCTCAACCCAACCATCCTGTCCCAGAACTTGCTCATCTTCCTCTTATCATTCATTACTTGTGCACATGCTAGGCTGTTGCTCTGAAGTCTGTCTGCCTCAACCAGGCAGAAACTTTTCTTGTTTGTTCCCAGTAATAACAGATGTACACATCCAGCTTACTGCTTAGACCATCGCTTCCAAAAACTTACATTCTTTTTGTTCTTGCTTTGTTTTCCCTGTTTGCTCTGTGTCCAGAAAATTTTGTTAAACCCAGTAGTTGCCTTTGGTAAGCTTGTTTTATTCACTTTATTGTTAAGCTAGTACATGTGTAGAGTGTCTTTGAGGTCCCTGAAGTCAAAGGACTGTTGGTCTTTTATCTGCATGTCCAGAATGGTTTCACTGCTTGTTAGACATTGTGCTACAATGTTGAGTATCTCTATTTTATTGTCTTCCCTAATAGAGTGATGGGTTTGTTTCTTACAGGCAGTTAACTTTAACTGAAGATCAGCATGCTTAATACAGTTCTGTTGTTCAGCAATGTTAGGTCAGTTCTAGAGTTGCCTTGATTTAGAACTAGAGTATCTTTTCCTTACACTGAAGTATTTGGGGGATATTACTCAATGTCCATGATGTAGAAAGTGATCTTTCAACTCTGGTTTGTACATGAATATTTTTCATCCTTTTGTGAAGTCTAGCAGTTATTCAGTTCAAATTTCCAGATAGATTTTTATTTTCAAGTTTTGTTTTTTTCCTCATCTCATACAGTCTTATCCTGTGCATTTGTACTTATAATAAACCAAAAATTAGTGAAAGCTTTGCATAGATTTCCATGCAGATTTCTGGATCTCCTTTATATATATATTTATATGATTTTGATATCTTGTCTGACAAATCAGGTCTCCTTGGTAGCCCCAAACTCCCATTACTGTCTCTACAATCAGCTAGGCGTCTGTGGCCCACTAGGCACCAAACCCCCATTTCATAGATCACCAAGATACTGGTTTTATTAATGAGAAAGTGATGGATGCTGTTTGAAAAAATAGTTTTAGTGGAAGCATCAGGATGATCCTGTTTCAGGTTCATAGGTGTGAAAAGAATGGTGAAGTAACTTCAGTAACTGAAAAATTCACTATATTTTCCCATAGTTGACTCTTTGAAATATGAGAGATATATGGTGTTATGTTTTTCTGGGAAAAGCAAAATAAAGGAGCCACTAACCACGAAGCAGCACTGATGGAAACACTAATAGAAATAACAGTAAAACAAAACATTATTAATAGTGGAGGTAAAGAAAACTCCTGAAATTTTAGTTTGTTTTATTCCTAGTATTTTGTTAAGTGAATGGTTATACATTTATTGCAAGATTTTGTATTATAATTATTTTTTTTTCCAGGGGGCTATGAGGACTTGCTTCTGACTTTTCATCCCACAGTTCATAAAAGAGCTTATCTAGGAGTCTTTAACATTTAGTTAGTATGGATCTTTTTTAAAACTAAGGGTTGTTTAGTACTTTGCTAATTTCCATAGCTAAAGGTGTGAAATGATTATATAGTTGTTATATAAATGACAAAAGAAACTGTGTAGCTCTATTTAAGGAAAAATGAAAGGAAAATAAATGGTTAGATGGTTAATACTATTTATTAGCATTAGATATTATAGTACAGCATAGTATAAAAGTTCAGTATTCAGAAAACTAGGATCATGGCTTCCAGTCCCATCACTTCATGGCAAATAGATGGGGAAACAGTGGAAACAGTGTCAGACTTTATTTTTTGGGCTCCAAATTCACTGCAGATGGTGATTGCAGCCATAACATTAAAAGACGCTTACTCCTTGAAGGAAAAGTTATGACCAACCTAGACAGCATATTAAAAAACAGAGACATTACTTTGCCAACAAAGGACCATCTCATCAAGGCTATGGTTTTCCCAGAAGTCATGTATGGATGTGAGAGTTGGACCATAAAGAAAGCTAAGCGCCAAAGAATTGATGCTTTTGAACTGTGGTATTGGAGAAGACTCTTGAGAGTCCCATGGACTGCAAGGAGATCCAACCAGTCCATCCTAGAGGAGATCAGTCCTGGGTATTCATTGGAAGGACTGATGTTGAAGCTGAAATTCCAATACTTTGGTCACTTGGTGTGAAAAGCTGATTCCTTGGAAAAGGCCCTGATGCTAGGAAAGATTGAAGGTGGGAGAAGGGGATGACAGAGGATGAGATGGTTGGATGGCATCACCGACTCAATGTACATGAGTTTGGGTAAACTCCGGGAGTTGGTGATGGACAGGGAAGCATGGCATGCTACAGTCCATAGGGGTCACAAAGAGTCAGACACAACTGAGCGACTGAACTGAACTGAACTGAACAGAATAGTATAGTGTAGTATAGTATAGTATTCTGTGCTATGCTCACTCACTCCATAGTGCCTGATTCTTTGAGACACTATGGACTGTAGCCCATCAGCTTCCTCTGTCCTTAGGATTCTCCTGGCAAGAATACTGGAATAGGTTGCTATTTCCTCCTCCAGGCGATCTTACTGATCTAGGGATCAAACCCTTGTCTCCTGTGTCTCCTGCATTGCAGCTGGATTTTTACCCGCTGAACCACTGGGGACACCCATAATATAGTATATTGTATGTAGTATAAAATATAACATAACCAATGCACTAGAATATAGAATTCATCTGTCTTTTGTGTTATCATTATTATTCAAAAGAAGCAAGAGGGAGTTCCTGCAAGACTGTTCAGAAACCAAACACTTTAGGTCCTCTATAATTTTGTAGGTCTATTTCAATATAAATCAAATCTACCATGCAGGTAAAATCAAAACAGGGAAAGAAAATATAACGGACAATATGCTTTAGAGGAGAAACTTACAGTTTGAAGTGATATTTTGTAATGGAGAGGGCTGCAAATCAAGAGCGTGAACCAATTTTTAAATAATTTTTCCACTGCCATGACACAACAGGGAACATATTCTCAGGACTCACTAATGTCTGTGGAAATGGTTGAGAGGCAGGCTCATCACTTAAATGGTAAAGTAGATTTGTCTTTGTTGCTGTAAGTAAACTGGCCTTAATTGAAAAGAGGTAATGCTTCCCAATCTCTGTAGCCTGTCACATTTCTGCTGTACTTTTCTCTGTGCTACTCTGCACAATGGCTCTGTCCTGATTATAGGTTGTCTTCTGTATAAATGGGGGTTTGGACTGCATATTGGGAGCTTGTTGATTCTCAATGTTGTTCACTATTGGTAATAATTAATGACTTGCTTGCCTTTACATAGAAATAGAATGCTGATAATTCTAGACATGGAGAAAAACCTGTCACATCCTATCATTTAAAACATTTTATTAGAGGAAGTAAGGGATTTGAAATATTCTCATCAACAGAAAATGGTTTATGTTTCTATGTTCTTGGCCCATGGAAATGTTTGGATGTAATAATCAAATCATTTTTGGAACATTTCATTGCTTTAAAAGTAAATGTTCACAAAATCAGAAAAAGTGTTTTTGCATTTAGATACATCTTCTTCATTATTTAAAGAATAAAGTTATAAGAAACACGTTAATGCATTGGTATCGATTGTGGAATAGGTATTATTGCAAAAGAATTCCCAGACAGTTTTCAAGTGTTGGGTTCTTGGTTCTGCAGGTCTGAGCAAGTTGACCCTGTCAGATAATGTCCCGTGATTGGATCCCAAATAAAGGTGCTATAAATGTGAGGTAACTTTGCATAGATAAACTATGCCTTTGGACCTTGCCTTCTAATTTCAGCTTAAAAGTCTTCACCAAAGCATGTTGTGGAGTATCTCAGTAAAGATCCTTGATTTTCCCAAAATATTATAATAAAAAGGTATAATTTAGGTAACAAAGCCCTACGTTTAAACCCTTACTCAGCAAGTTATTCTGTAAGTGCTTTTGAAAATAATCACTTGCATAGTAATATTTTTACTTACAAAATTAAAATCAAAGTAAAGCACACCTTATACTACGGTAGAAAGATTAAGTGAGAACATTTACAAGATTTGGAAACTATAAATAAAATATAGTAAATTTCATTAATTCAATTTTTATTTGAAAGTTTTGAGTATACTATAAAAAAATAAGATGGGAATTTGAAAAAAAAAAAAAGATGGCTATTCCATTTTGAAAGGGATAAGTACAAAATTCTACTTGGGGAGTATTTAGTAAACAAACGTCTCTGTGTGTCTTTTAAGATATTTTCACTTAAATTTAAGCTTGCCTTAAGTGGATTGTTTAATAACCTTCGGTGGCTTTTCTCAGCGTGATGAAAGCCAAACTCCTTACCCCACTGGCAAAGCATAATGAAATGTGACCTATGACATAATGACATAATGACTTATCTTCTTAGTGTCAGACCACAGTTTCTTCCACTCACTCTGGCCTCTTCAATCTCAGAGCACACAAGCTTGCCCCACCTTAGGGACTTTGCACTTTATCTTTCCCCAAATTATTTAATTTGGTTAGCAGTCAAATGTCAGCTCCCTCAAATCACCTCTTAATTCATCTCTGACCTCGTGTCACCTTTTCAAATATCTTTCTTATGGCTTTTAAAGTCCTGAATATCATCCATCCCCTTGTTTCCTTTTCTTTGTAATATGCATGGCTATTTGATGTCATATAGTTTGCTAAGGCTTCACTGGGAAGGAAAAGCTTATCCTCCACCCTCTCAGTTTCAATTTCTGTGAACCTATGAATTAAATTGACAAAAGACAGTTGAAATGGAGAAAAAAGGCTTGCTTGTATGCAAATAGAAACTAATAAGATAAATAAGTAGCTTTTAAACAGTTAAATGTAGAGGCTTTGGTACCTTATTTAGTAAGAGAAGAGGTGGTGGGGGAGAGGCTTCAATGGAAAAGACAAATCAATTCCTTTAGAAAGACAAATGGGCTTCCCAGATGGCTCAGCAGGTACATAGTCCTCTGCTTGAAATGTAGGAGACCCAGGAGAAGCATGTTCAATTTCTGATCCCTGGGTCGGGAAAATGCCATGGAGGAGGAAATGTCGCCCCACTCCAGTATTCTTGCCTGAAAAATCCTATGGACAGAGGAACCTGGTAGGCTACAGCCCAAAGTTGCAAACACGACTGAATGACTAAGCAGACACTCACACATAAGGACAAATGGGTTTTTAGGAAATCAAATTGAAGACAAGAAAGTTTGTGAGATGTTTGTTTATGCAGGTGTGAGTGGTCTTTCTATCATGTTCATGACCATGAAGCTTTCCTAGAGAACAGACTATTGGTAGGTTGTCTCTTGGTCTCTCTCCTGGGAGTAGACTCTCCAAAGTGGGAATTTATAACAATTTCACTTCTGAGAAGTTGCTGCTTTTGGTCTGATAACTAAAGCTCTTAGAAAAACTCTATCTGCTGTTGAATCTCAAATCTTCAGCTGAAAATAATCTTCATACTACCTATGGAGTTCTAAGTGAATTCAGTTCAGTCACTCAGTCATGTCTGACCCTTTGGGACCCATGGATTGCAGCACACCAGGCTTCCCTGCCCATTCCGGAGCTTGCTCAAACTCATGTTCATCAAGTCAGAGATGCCATCCAACCCTCTCATCCTCTGTCATCCCCTTCTCCAGCCTTCAATCATTCCCAGCAACAGGGTCTTTTCCCAAGAGTCAGTTCTTTGCATCAAGTGGCCTAAATATTGGAGTTTCAGCTTTAGCATCAGTCCTTTCAATGAATATTCAGGATTGATTTCCTTTAGGATTGACTGGTTTGATCTCCTTGCAGTCCAAGGGACCCTCAGAGTCTTCTCCCAACACCACAGTTCAAAAGCATCAATTTTTTAGCGCTCAGCTTTCTTTATGGACCAACTCTCACATCCATACATGACTACTAGAAAAAACATGGCTTTGACTAGATGGACCTTGGTCAGCAAAGTAACGTCTGTGCTTTTTAATATGCTGTCTAGTTTTGCCACAGCTTTTCTCCCAAGGAGCACGTGTCTTTTAATTTCATGGCTGCAGTCACCATCCGCAGTTATTTTGGAGCCCAAGAAAATAAAATCTGTTACTGTTTCCATTGTTTCTCCCAGTGAGTTCCAAGTAGATCCCTACAGCTGTCATAACAAAATTCCACAGACTGGGTGACTTAAACAGTTATTTTCTCACAGTTCTGTAGGTTACAAGTTCCAAAACAAGGTGTGAACATGGTTGGTTTCTTTAGAGGCCTTGTTCCCTGGTTTGCAGGTAGCTTTTTCTCTGTGTGTGAACATCCCTGGTTTTTCTCAATGTGTTCTGATCAATTGCCTCATCTTATAAAGACACCAGACAGACTGAGTTAGGACCAACACTTATGGCCTCATTTTAAATTATTCACCTTTTTAAAGGTCTTATTTCCAAATACAGTCACATTCTTAAACACTATGGGGTTAGAGCTTTAACATATGAATTTTGGGGTGACATATTTCAGCCCATATAACACATATTATTTACTTTAATTCTTTACTACTTACTGTCCCCCCTTGGGCTGCAAGGAGATCAAACCAGTCAATCCTAAAGGAAATCAATCCTGAATATTCATTGGAAGGACTGATGGTGAAGCTGAAGCTCCAATACTTTGGCTACCTGGTGAGAAGAACTGACTCATTGGAAAAGACCCTGATGCTGGCAAAGACTGAGGGCAGGAGGAGAAGAGGGAGAAGAGGGTGACAGAGGATGAGATGGTTGGATGGCATCACTGACATGTTAGACATGAATTTAAGCAAGCTCCGAGAGTTGGTGATGGACAGACAGGCCTGGTGTGCTGCCGTCTATGAGGTGGCAAAGTGTCAGACATGACTGCATGACTTAACTGAACTAAACTGTACCCCCCTTCCCCATGACATGAGCTCTTAGATGCAGAGAAGTGCCTGACTTCATTGCTCTCAACATATAAAACTATTAGTAGCCATATTTGGCTGTGGTCGGTGGACAATAAATACTGTTGAACACCTAAATATATTGTTTAAATGAATAAATATGTATTTCTAAATGCTGAGTAGAACACTCTCCACTAGAATATGTATAAACATATTTTATATACAGAGTCAATGGGAAGACAGAAAAACTTTCTCAAACATTTGGAAAATTGTTCAGTGTCAAAAACTGAAAATACATTTATTTTAGTTTGAAAATATTACTCACAAAATTATCATATTTAAAATCTATGAAAGTCTAAGAGTAGTCTTCAAGAAGAAAGAACATTCTTTAAGAAAATGGCTAAATAACTTACATAGAAAAACCAAGTCATATACTTAGCCAACTTTATCATGAAAGATATGTGAGATAAGGTGTTAAAATGACCAGAATGGAGTAAAACACTTTTAGAGAATACAGGCTGAAATGTGTGCGACTTAAATAGCACTTTGAAGAAGTGAAGGAATATTTAAAAACCAATTATTGAGTGTATGTGTGTGCATTAGTCACTCAGTCATGTCCAATTCTTTGTGACCCCCTAGACTGTAGCTCACCAGCCTACTCTGTCCATGGAATTCTCCAAACAAGAATACTGGAGTGGATAGTCATTCTCTTCTCCAGGGGATCTTCCCCACCCAAGGATTCAACCTGGGTCTCCTGTATTGCAGGCAGGTTCTTTACTGTCTGATTATACAGTATTAAAATGCAAAATTGAAAAGTTAGGAATAACAGATAATAAAAGCTGATAGACTGAGGAGTGAGTTGCAGAATTTTGCAGCTCATGGTTAATAAATAATTTGAATTAGATCAACTATGGCCTTTATAAAGGGAAAATGGTGATATGTGGTCAATGTGTAAACACTAGAGATCTTAAATTTAGAAATTAAAAAATTTGTTAAATTTTTTGAAATTAAGAAATTTTTTAAATTTAGGAAAGCATGTGTTACTGTTTTCGTGATGTACTAAGGGTTGTACACCTAGATTGAGGTTGTTATAAAATTAGATATATCATATATATCATACAACTGGAAAAATGCAAGTGAAAAATTAGACTCTTTCTGCTATAAGCTTTGGAAACCAGCTAAGTGGCTCTTTGTATTGCTGTTTTTAGTGTGGAAGAAGCTAGTGACAGGTAATGGTTTACAGCAAGAAATATTGATATTTATCCCTGCACAGTGGTTTAGTAAAGTGGAAAGCAGTATAAAAAAGAACTTTGAATGAAAACAAATCTAAATGAACAAAAAATTAAACTAAGGCAGAGAAGTAAATTTCAGAGTCATTACGACAGAAATGGTCTCCTCATCAAGGAAAGGAGAGAAGTAATAGCAAGTTATCTAATACCCAGGCTTGAAGAATAACCACATGCAGTTCATATTGTGTGATTTTCAAGAGAATATGCTATTACCAAAAAAAAAAAGGAGAATTAGAACAAGACTGTGTCTTGACTGAAGTAACTTAAATAATTTTCAGTGTGAAATAGGGTTAAATTTACTAGGGAGAAATTACTTCATGTTTTTTCACTGTGTTTTGGAGAAGTGATCGGTGGGATAGCATTTTGCTTTCTGTTCTACTGGTATCAACATAATTAAGAGAAGACAATCTACATTCACATTGAGTGACAGTACTTTGTGATTATTATTTTATTATGGAATATATAGTTTTGAATTTTCCTCTCCGTATCTATCATTGCCATTGCTGCCACCTCTGAAACTTTCATTTGGAACATTTTGGACTATTAATTGCCCTAGGAGATAATTTGGAGAATATTGAGAAAAACCGTGAACCTTAGATTCTAAGGTGCAGTTGGGGCATTTTCAATTCAGTACTTACAATCCAGCCAATTTTGGCTGAGTTAGCATATAGAATAACTTTACATATAGCAGAGGATATCCCTAGAAGGGACAACCTGGAGAAATATTGTTGAAGAGAGGTGAACAGAAGGAGAAAAGAGAGAGAGAAAAAAATAAAACTTCAGCTACATCTTGATGAGTTATTTGATTCTTTCTTCAATATCTCATCACCAAAAATGTAATAACAATAATAGTAAAAATAAAACAATAGTGATACATTAAAAAAAATATGTTAGTCACTCAGTTGTGTCTGACTTTTTCTGTACCCATGGACTGTAGTCCACCTGCCAGGCTCCTCTGTTCAGGAAATTCTCCAGGCAAGAAGACTGGAGTGGGTAACCTTTCCCTTCTCCAGGAGATCTTCCTGACCCAAAGATTGATCTCAGGTCTTCTACATTTCAGGCAGACTTTACTATCTGAACCACCAGGGAAGCCCAAGTAGTCACATGGTGGTAAATAATCTGCTTGCAATGCAGGAGATTTGGGTTTGATCCCTGGGTCAGGAAGAGCCCCTGGAGAAGGGAATAGCTACTCCCTCCAGTATTCTTGCCTGGTGAATTCCATAGACAGAAGATCCTGGAGGGCTACAGTACACAGGGTTGAAAAGAGTTGACCATGACTGAGCAACTAACTGGTTCATAAAACTGCTTCTAAAAATAAACCCAGACAGGCCACATCATTTTATATTTGTATTTCTGTGAGGAAGAGCATAATACTGTGCTTTAGTAGTACTTTTAGCTTTATAAGGGACTATGCAAAACAATGCTCAAACTACTGCACAATTGCACTCATCTCACACGCTAATAAAGTAATGCTCAAAATTCTCCAAGCCAGGCTTCAGCAGTACGTGAACCGTGAACTTCCAGATGTTCAAGGTGGTTTTAGAAAAGGCAGAGGAACCAGAGATCAAATTGCCAACATCCACTGGATCTTAGAAAAAGCAAGAGAGTTCCAGAAAAACATCTACTTCTGCTTTATTGACTATGCCAAAGACTTTGACTGTGTGGATAACAATAAACTGTGGAAAACACTGAAAGAGATGGGCATACCAGACCACCTGACCTGCCTCTTGAGAAATCTGTATGCAGGTCAGGAAGCAACAGTTAGAACTGGACATGGAACAACAGACTGGTTCCAAATAGGAAAAGGAGTACATCAAGGCTGTATCTTGTCACCCTGCTTATTTAACTTGTATGCAGAGTACATCATGAGAAACGCTTGGCTGGAAGAAGCACAAGCTAGAATCAAGATTGCTGGGAGAAATATCAATAACCTCAGATATGCAGATGACACCACCCTTATGGCAGAAAGTGAAGAGGAACTAAAAGGCCTCTTGATGAAAGTGAAAGTGGAGAGTGAAAAAGTTGGCTTAAAGCTCAACATTCAGAAAACGAAGATCATGGCATCTGGTCCCATCACTTCATGGAAATAGATGGGGAAACAGTGGAAATAGTGTCAGACTTTATTTTTGAGGGCTCCAAAATCACTGCAGATGTTGTTTGCAGCCATGACATTAAAAGACGCTTAATCCTTGGAAGGAAAGTTATGACCAACCTAGATAGCGTATTCAAAAGCAGAGACATTACTTTGCCAACAAAGGTTCGTCTAGTCAAGGCTATGGTTTTTCTTGTGGTCATGTATGGATGTGAGAGTGGGACTATAAAGAAAGCTGAGCGCCAAAGAATTGGTGCTTTTGAACTGTGGTGTTGGAGAAGACTCTTGAGAGTCCCTTGGACTGCAAGGATACCCAACCAGTCCATTCTAAAGGAGATCGGTCCTGGGTGTTCTTTGGAAGGACTGATGATAAAACTGAAACTCCAGTACTTTGGCCACCTCATGCAAAGAGTTGACTCATTGGAAAAGACTCTGATGCCGGGAGGGATTGAGGGTAGGAGAAGAAGGGAACGACAGAGGATGAGATGGCTGGATGGCATCACTGACTAGATGGACATGAATTTGAGTGAATTCCGGGAGATGGTGATGGACTGGGAGGCCTGGCGTGCTGCAATTCATGGGGTCGCAAAGAGTTGGAAATGACTGAGCGACTGAACTGATGCAAAACAGAGCATCTCTTTGGTTAGAAAGTTTTCCTCCAGAATCTCACAAGTTTGCAGGTTGATGAGTTTTCACACATCAGAACAACCAATTGAACCCTGGTGAACAAGAAAAGCAACTTCTGGCAGGACTGTGATCTTTCTCACTAGCTTGACAGTTCCTCCTCCCTGTGGATCTTGGAGCCAAACTCTTGTATTTTTTCCTATTTTCATCTGCTACTGTGAGAAATTCAGGTGAAAATCAAAACCAAAATCCCAACACACTGGAAACTCATTCTTATCTTTTTCCTTATAGCCCTAAGATTTCCCCTCTCATTTTCAGTAATAAACAGTTTTGGGAAGCAATCTTTTACAGTTTTAATGGCTTGTGGCATCTGCAGTCTCTGAAGTCAAGCCTTTTCTCTAAAGGTTTCTTTTCATCATTTAGGTCTTTGGGATATTTTCATTTGTGGTCTGAGCAAGGCTTTCTTTCTACCTTTCTCCTGGTTTTTTTTTTTTCTGAACTAGATACCTGTGTGTCTATCCTATGTCAAATCATCAACACAAAGTAAAACATGAGAAATATTTCCAAGCTGTTCATTCACAAACAAGCAATCTACATATTTCTTAAAATATTTCTTCAACTTGTCTACATGTATAGGCAACCAGAAGCTACACATGAGTTTTATTTCATACAGTGCTTAGAAGATAGAATATTGCTTTACTCATTTAGAAAATAATTTTGTAAGTAAAACATTTGCAGTGGATATAGCTAATTTTCTCCTAATGTTGTAGCCACACGTTCCGGGAAACAAACTCACTCAGAAGGACAGTGCAGATAGTGGAGCGCAGTTTATTACGCCCGCGGGCCCAAGGCAGAGTCTCCTCTTAGCCAAGGACCCCGACCAGCATTTGTGAAAATCTTTTATACCCCATGTGTACGTGTCTGAACCCACCACTCCAAATTCCTTGAGACTTACATAAACCAAGGAAAATACAATCCCAATAACCCCATCATTCATGTGCTATGTGCTCATGTGCTCAGTCAAACAATTAGCCAATAATCTATAAACCTGAGGTTACACTCTGATAGATACAGAAAAATTATGGCCTGTCTGGAGGAAGGGGTGATTAGTGTATGTTTTCTCTTAGGCGATGAGTAACCTAGATACGATCTTCAAGGTTCCCCTGTCTGGAGGGGATCTGTTGTTTTCGTAGGCACTAAACGCAGAGTTCAGAGTTCATTGGAAAGCTGGCCGAGCATGATCAGCATGAACAGGCCTAAGATGGAGTCCAGGCCCTATGAATTCCTTCTTCACTCAATCCACAGTGTGCAATATCATCATGAGAAGGTATTTTCTGTGAACTGAGTTATTTAAGTAATTTGGTTGTGACCATAAAGACATGGACAGATATACAAAGGTATTTGAAGTCTTCAGGGAGAGCAGTACTGCTTCTAGAACTTGTACTCAGATTTTATTCTTTTGTAAAGGTACACTATTTCAGCAGCTTCTGTTGTGATTTCAAGTGATAGAGAAGGCTTAACTTTTTTTTTTCCCTCAGTTAAAGTAATATGTAGGAAAGTTAATCTGAGGACAAATACACAATTTTTTTTTTAATGTTTCTTAACAAGATGACTTGGATAAACTTGACTAAATTCACAGCCTTACTTAAAAGGAATTGTATTTAATAGTGACTGAAATGAACTGTCTCATTATACTTTAACATTGTGACTCTGTTATTCTAGAA
This sequence comes from Bos javanicus, assembly GCF_032452875.1. Lineage (NCBI taxonomy): Eukaryota > Metazoa > Chordata > Mammalia > Artiodactyla > Bovidae > Bos > Bos javanicus. Next base: position 11,867,871 of record NC_083868.1, read on the forward strand.
ACAGCATTTTTGTAATGACTCTTTTAGATCTGGATTATGTATGTGGTAGTAGATCTCTCTAAAAACAGTATTTTTGGTTATGAAGAAATAATAATTAGAGAGTAAGCTAAAGTTGGGTAGTTCGTACCTTGAAACAATGTTACATAAGTCATTATTTTAACTATCATGTGTTGTACAACTTTTCTAATAGAGAAAGTATAAAGTATATATATGCACATATATATGCGTGTGTGTGTTCAGTTGTGTCTGACTCTTTTGGGACTCCATGGACTATAGCCTGCCAGTCTCCTCTGTCCATGGGATTATCCAGACAAGAATATTTGAGTGGGTTGCCATTTCCTTCCTCAGGGGCTCTTCCAGACCCAGGGATTGAACCCATGGCCCATGCTACATCTCCTGCATTGAAGGTGGATTCTTTACTGCTGAGCCATAGGAAAAGCTCAGTGTGTGTGTGTGTGTTTGTCTGTGTATATGTGTGTGTGTATATATATGTATTTATATTTATATGAAAATAGTGGGATTTGAACATATGCAATATATACACATATATATATTTAATATAATGAGATTTGAACAGATAGATAGCTGTAAATATTTGTGTCTTTGTCTATACATTTATCTATTTAATCCAACTACTTTATATTTTATGTGAGAGCCTAGTCTTCTTAATTATAAGAAGCTAATTTTTACATAAATTTAAAATATCCAGGGCTTAGTTTTGTAAAAATTTTAACTAGTTTTGTTTTTTATAGTACATAGAAGTTCACTGATGAATAGTAAGAAATTTAAATAATGGTGCAAAAATGTCAGGTAAATGCTAAAAAGAAGATGTTGATTTAGAATAAACTTCTTTTAAGTGCTAAAGACCAGCCAAGAGGAAAGGAAATTTGAGTCATTAATATATAGAGGAAATGAGGAATATAAAAACTACAGTTTTTATCTTTATGCTATAAAATAACATATGCAAAATTCTTATAATTTAAAGAATAGAAATTCCTTGTATTAAAATCTGAAGAATACTTTAGTATGGTTCCTAAAAAGAGAGCTAAATAGCAATCTGCTACTGTCAGCCCTAGACATGGAGACAAGTAAGTTTTCTTAAAACCTGGAGGCAACTCTTGGTTTTTAAGTGAAGGATTTCTAGGATGAGAGAGGTAGCATGTTTTTTACCTCAATTATAAGCTTCTTGCTGCTACTGCTACTGCTAAGTCACTTTAGTCGTGTCCAACTCTGTGACCCCATAGACGTCAGCCCACCAGGCTCTCCTGCCCCTGGGGTTTTCCAGGCAAGAACACTGGAGTGGGTTGCCATTTCCTTCTCCAATGCATGAAAGTGAAAAAGTGAAAGTGAAGTCACTCAGTCGTGTCGGACTCTTAGCGACCCCATGGACTGCGGCCTACCAGGCTCCTCCATCCATGGGATTTTCCTGGCAAGAGTACTGGAGTGGGGTGCCAATAAGCCTCTTAGTTGTATGTTATTAGTCTTTTCTTTTTGGTCACAACAAATAACACATAGACTTCATATTTCCTTCCTGCTTCCACTCTTGTACCCTAAGGGTATTATTTATATGGCAGCAAAATTATCTTTAAAAATGCAATTCTTATTATATCATTCTTTTATTTAAAATATATTTACAGTGTCTTAGTTCATGTAGAATAATAAACATGAAGTTCTTTACCATAGCCCATCACCGGTCTCTTCCAGACGCAACTCACACCTTGTTCTCAAATGCTTTTTCTTCACTATCCCTAGTAGTGTTCCTCTCTTCCTAGGTTAGTTCACATGTGTTCTCAGGGCTCAGTCACTAGCTGTTTTACCAGCTGGAATATTTTCCTGACAACCTCTTCTTTTGCATGAAGCTTTGAGATGTCACTTTTTTGATAGGCCCTGGCACCCCACTCCAGTACTCTTGCCTAGCAAATCCCATGGGCAGAGGAGCCTGGTAGGCTGCAGTCCATGGGGTCGCGAAGAGCCGGACATGACTGAGTGACTTGACTTTCACTTTTCACTTTCATGCATTGGGGAAGGAAATGGCAACCCACTCCAGTGTTCTTGCCTGGAGAATCCCAGGGATGGGGGAGCCTGCTGGGCTGCCATCTATGGGGTTGCATAGAGTCGGACATGACTGAAGCGACTTAGCAGCAGCAGGGCAGGGGGTGTGGCATGGTTGAGTCATTCTCTACAAAAATTGATTGATTTTTCTTTACAGCATTTTCCACTATATCCCAAACTAGATTGCTTATTTCTCTATATGAAACACACACACAAAGAACAAGTCTTAATGGAAGAAGGTGTCTTACCTATTGTAATTGAATTATTTAATCTTAGAGCCTAGAGAATTTCTCACACCAAGTAAGTTCTGATCCTATATTTTGTGAAGGAATGGTTATGAGCAAAACATGTGCTCAAAAGTTATTTGGTAAAAAGAACTCAAAAATACACCTAGGACTTTCCAGCTTCCATTTTCCTTGAGAAATCAATCATCTCATAACTTGGCTTTCCAATTCTGAATCAGTTAGTCATTTGCCTTTGAGATACCCATGGCTCAAATAATAAATAATCTGCCTGCAATTCAGGAGACCTGGGTTTGATTCCTGAGTCAGGAAGATTCCCTGGAGAAGGGCATAGTAACCCCACTCCAGTACTCTTGTGTGGAGAAGCCCCATGGAAAGAGGAGCCTGGTGGGCTACAGTCGATGGGGTTACAAAGAGTTGGTCATTCAGTAAATCTGTCAGCCAACTGGTATTTTAAATAGCACTTAAGTGCCAGGCTAGGAATGTCAGGGGTGAACTAGCCAAGACTGGTAGAATCACCATCTTAGGGAGCTTATATTCCAGTAAGAGAGGAACTGGAATATAGGCAAAGAACATAATGACATCAGTAAAAAGAGGGCCTTTATGTTTTAATTTTCCTATACATCATTGCAAGTTGGAAAACAGAATAGTGAGAATACTGAGTTATACTTTAGAAAGATGACACTAACACTCATTTAGATTGCTTTGCTATTGTGCTGCCATAGTGAATATTTATCTCTTCATAAAAAAAATGTGAGAATTTGATGACTTGAGAATAATGTTAGATGAGCTTTGATTTTCAAAACTTTATTGTTATACCTGGTTCCTGAATATGTCCTGGCTGCCACTGTTATCTAATGAGTTTAATCTTCACAACTTTTCCATTTCCATTTTGTCTGCCTTGCTCTAATTATAACAGTTTAAAAAATTTTCTACATATTAACATTGAGACAATTTTAAAATAAAAGTCCAATTGGAAAGTAATAACTGGTGTAGCTGTGAAAACACAAAATATCCTATATTTTTTAATTTCAATTTTAATTGGCTGAATTCTATGTCTGCATCTATTACATTTTCATTCAGAAAATGAAGTGGAAGGAATTCCTTGGCAGTTCAGTGGCTAAGACTCCATGCTTCCACTGCAGGGGGACACATATTCAATCCTGGTCAGGGAATCAAGATCCCATATACCCTGTGGCATGCCCACAAAAATAAATAAATACAATAAGATAAATAAAAAGAAAATGAAGTGGAGGATTATGACAACTCAAATAAGAGAACTTTTACAATCATCTGAAGAACTGTTACTTCTTTAAAATGGATTTTTCAATGACAAATGTCATATATTTTTAACCACCTTAAGTCTAATATTTTAAATATTTAATATTAAGGCTTGAATTAAGTCAATCATTTCCCTTATTTACTTAAACAATGAATTACCTTCTTCAACAGAGCTTAACTCTGTCTGAGAATGAAGTTGTGCTTCTCTGGTTAAAACAGACAATGCCACATAATGTTCTGTACTGGAAAGTTACTAAGAGAAAGTGTTCTCACCACACAGTATAGTCTTGTGAGTCGATGGATATGTTAACTTATGGTAATCATTTCACAATATAGGTGTATATCATATTATCACATTAAACTCCTACAATGTTATATGTTAATTATAGTTCAATAAAGCTGAGTTAAAACACACACACACACAACAGAAATAACCATTGGGATGAAGGGCAGGAAGTTGGTGGGGTCATGTGTACTTCCCTCCCCTGCTGACTGATCCTAGGCAGGAATAGAGAGGTGGATTCTCAAACATCAGTTTGAAGATAATTAAGATAAAACATCTTTGTATCTGTGATTTTTGAGTATGAAAATCAGAGCTAATTGGCAAATTCAATTTTAATGAAGGGATTTGTTATAGCATGCATTGTGAGTAAATAGCTAACCATTAGGGCTGTTGTGATTGTAGACTTTTCTGGATGACTGAGAATGGAAAATCATAGGTGAACTACAGATAATATTGGCGTCAAGAACTGTGTTAAATTCCCACTTAAAGTGCAGATTTGGAGACTTTATCGGAGGCAGCTAACAAGTTAGAAAATAAAAAATAATAAATCTTGATTTGAGGGTACATTCTTAGGGTAGGATCCAGAGTTATCCAGAATCTTCCTCATATTAATAGAAGACCTTCGTGATTAAACACAAACACAAATACGGTAAGTACATGCATGCATGCTAAGTCACTTCAGTCATGTCTGACTCTTTGCAACGTCATGGACTGCAGTCCACTAGGGTCCTCTGTCCATGGGATTTTTCAGCACGTTTACCAGAGTGGGTTGCTATGCCCTCCTCTAGAGGATCTTCCTGACCCGGGGATCCAACCCAAACCTGTATCTCTTATGTCTCCTACATTGGCAGATGGGTTCTTTACCACTGATGAGACCTGGGAAGCCCCAATAAGTGCATGACACAAGTGTAATTAAGTAACATTTAGATGTTAGACAACTGTTTTTGAAAGAAAACAAATGTGATTGCTGGCACTATGGCATGGGGGGACAGGATATTTAACCAGTTTCATTTGTGGCCCCCCGCATTTTTAAAGTTCTTGAAATAATGAATTTGCCTTTTCATGACTTCTTTATTTCCTTTTGAGGAGGAAAAAGTGATTTCAGGTATATATATATAGATATCACACATATATTACCTGTTATGTCATGCAATTGCTGGACAGTACAATATAGATGTCACTCACAAGAACCAAGTTGTCATGAATATATGCGTGAGTAAGTGAATCCTTGGTTGTGTCTGAGTCTTTGTGACGCCATAGACCCTAGCCCGTGAGGCTCCTCTGCCATGTGGTTTTTCCAGGCAAGAATATGGTAAGTGGGTCTCCATTTCCTCCTCTAAGGGATATTCCCAAACCAGGGATCAAACCTGAATCTTCTACATTTCCTGCATGCAGGCAGATTACCTCTGAGCCACTGGGGAAGTCCAGTCAGGAATATATAAATGACACTAAAGAACATCTGTCATTATACAATTGATGCTAATAGAACATTAGGCTTCTATTTTCAATAACTGGGCAAAAGCATGATAAGAAATCAAATGTAAGAGAGCATAATTGTACTTTAATAATAATAAAATAGCCTATAGTCAACAGTAAGATATATATATATATATATTACATAATAATATTCAACATACTGATAATTTTGTTTTCAAAACATGTACTGAAGAGATTATATAAAGTCTATTGTATATTCATACATGTTCAGTAAATTGATTGTCTAATAGGAGAGGAAACACTTTGATTTACATATTTCCTCCTTTTTGCTCTTTTATATTTCTTTTCATTTCTCTTCTCATGTTTAAAGATTAATTGTTGTTTTCTTGATTAACAGACATCTATGTATTGATTTGGGATTCAATTAGTTTTAAAAACCCTAATTATTTTATTCTTCTTACAACTTCTTTTGAAGATTTTGTTTATTTTTGCTTTGATTTTTAATTGTTCCAACTGGACCCTGTTTCTGAGAGGAAAGGAGATTCACTGATTTTCAAATAGGAATTCTTTAGTACTGATTCCTTCTTGCAGGTAAACATGACTTGGTGGTTTTTAGACTTAATTCAGAGTTTCTAATAGAGTATTGATGAGATTTTCCTGAACAACACAAAGGCTATCACAGATGATTTTACACTGACTCAGAGAACCCTAATTACTTAATCTCAGTTTTTGTGTTTTTTTTTTTAACCATAAATTGCATTCAGAGGAGCATAAAGCATACAGGTGACTAAAAGCTTGGCTTACGATAGAATTCAGGATGAGGCTCAGGGTTTTATGCGTGTGTGCATGCTCAGTCACTTCAGTTGTGTCTGACTCTTTGCAACCTATGCACTGTAGTCTCCCAGGTTCCTCTGTTCATAGGATTCTCCAGGCAAGAATACCGGAGTGGGTTGCCATGCTCTCCTCCAGGGGATCTTCTGGACCCAGGAATCAGAACCCGAATCTCCTGTGTCTTCTGCTTTGCAGGCAGATTCTTTACAGCTGAGCCACCGTGGAAGCCCCTCAGCATTTATACTGCAAAATGAACTCCAAGTGGCTCTTGAAACTTGCCTTTTCCCCATTGTTTTGATGTCTCAGATGAGACGACTTTGTCCAGTCTTCAGAAATGCAACTTTTTTCTACTGCTACTGTGTGATAGGGTTGTTTGTATTTGTCAGTCTCATTTGGACTTCCTGCTCTGCTTTTCTTAGTTATATTCTATTGTGTGAAAATATAATGAGGCAGGTCAGGAATGGGGGAAGGAACCAGGGGTGAGAAGCCTTGGTTAGATTTTTTTGAAGTCAACTCTACCAGTTCAGTTCAGTTCAGTTCAGTCACTCAGTCGTGTCCAATTCTTTTCGACCCCATGAATCGCAGCACGCCAGGCCTCTCTGTCCATCACCAACTCCCGGAGTTCACCCAAACCCATGTCCATTGAGTCGGTGATGCCATCCAACCGTCTCAACCTCTGTCGTCCCCTTCTCCTCCTGCCCTCAATCTTTCCCAGCATCAGGATCTTTTCAAATGAGTCAGCTCTTAGCACCAAGTGGCCAAAGTAGTGGAGTTTCAGCTTCAAAATCAGTCCTACCAATGAACACCCAGGACTGATCTCCTTTAGGATGGACTGGTTGGATCTCCTTGCAGTCCAAAGGACTCTCAAGAGTCTTCTCCAACACCACAGTTCAAAAGCATCAATCCTTAGGTACTCAGCTTTCTTGACAGTCCATCCATACATGACCACTGGAAAAACCATAGCCTTGACTAGATGGACCTTTGTTGACAAAGTGATGTCTCTGTTTTTTAATATGCTGTCTAGGTTGGTCATAACTTACTAGAGGACAGCTATTTCAGAAAAAGTAGAAGAAGATATCTGCCCTACCTATTATATGTTTTTGGAAAGTCATATGAGAGAATTCGTATGAATGGGCAATGCAATTTAAAGAGTGGTAGGCAAAACTAGTCTAGCATTTGGACTATGATCTTTTCTTTTTTTTTTTCTGTCTGCAATCTTTTGAGAGGCAGACTCAAAAAACATTCTCAAAGCAGCTTTGTTATTGTTTTTCAGAGACAACTACTCCGTTTCCTCTTCATTTCTACATAATGAAATTTTGATCTGGGAAGTCATGTTGCCACTGTGTTCTTTGGCTATAGCTATGTAAACCACTGCCAAATGCAGTACTAGAAACAACAGTTATTTTTCATAATAGGTCTCAGGTTCTGAGATTGGGGTTTGGCTGATATATGATGTCCTCAGTCATACTCAGGGGATGAATGATACAAGCTGGGCTCTGCTTTGTGGGTCCTTCATTTTTCTTTCTGGGACCAACAAGCAGATCAGAGTATGTCTACCTCATGGCAATAGCAGAAGGGCAAGTGTGGCAAGCTTGATATTCTAAGCCTCTTTGACACTTCTACTTATGTCACATATGCTAGTATTTCACTGGCCAAAACAAGCTATTTGGCCAAGCCCAGGGTCAGGAAATTATACATATCACCATCCCATGTAGGATCATGCTAAGTACATGGCAAAGGAGACAACGACAAATTGGGATCATCTTGCAACTTACTACTGTCACTTCCCTAGAGTAGTATGCTCCAAAGTGAGACAGTTGGATGTATATACATTATCATGAAGACACAAAATATATTAATATATATAAGAACAAAATTAACTTTATGATGAACTTGATGAACAAATTTTTTTTATTTTAAAACTTTCAATCAGTTTATTTAGAGTGATCAATTCTAAGTATTAGCTGTTACATAAAGTACAGATCCTATAGTTAGATGGTACCAAATACTTTAAATATTAAAATTGTAGGTAGTAAAATACATATGCACACACCCTTTCCAATTTGAGCCACATTTTGAAATTTATAACATCAAATTAACATCCTAAGTCAAACATCAATATAGAAGACAGAAGATAATAATAACTAAGATTGCTGCTACCTTCTGCTGCTGCTGCTGCTAAGTGGCTTCAGTCGTGTCCGACTCTGTGCGACCCCATAGATGGCAGCCCACCAGGCTCCCCCGTCCCTGGGATTCTCTAGGCAAGAACACCTGAGTGGGTTGCCATTTCCTTCTCCAATGCATGAAAGTGAAAGGTGAAAGTGAAGTCGCTCAGTTGTGTCTGACTCTTAGCGACCCCATGGACTGCAGCCTACCAGGCTCCTCCGTCCATGGGATTTTGCAAGCAAGAGTACTGGAGTGGGGTGCCATTGCCTTCTCCTACACATATGTATTATAGATGTATTTTCATGCTCATTGCAGTTCTTAAACTTGAAATTTGGAAGAACTTCTTAATTGTTCACATGGTTTCCTCTTTCTGGGATATATTTTAGCAGAAAAAATTCACTTTATAGCACTCTTTATAACATTTGATTTGATTTAAATTGTATTTATCTTTGCTAAATCAGACATGTATTATTTTTGTTAGATATTTTAGGCTTTATCACAGTATCACATTGCTATTATAAAGTTATTAAAATATAATCTAATAGTGTGCTTTACTAACTACTATTGGTTCTCTCTAAATGTGTTCTTGTCAACATAATTCCATCTATATTCCAACTGGCCCTGCAGAACCTGATATTGTTAGAAAGGAAAGGCTGATAATTATTCCTCAGGGCACGCTTTATCATATTTATGCTTTATTCAGCCCATTAGGAAATAAAATTGTATTTGGTTTTAGCATGCACATCATTTTCTTTTGTGTATGTCTGTGTGTGCAAAGTAGTAATTCTAGTACCTAAAATTTGAACTCATACATTGTCATAGAAATACTTTAAAACCAAACCATTTTTTGCCTATTTGAAATACAGTATAGATGCTAACGAGATATACATATATATATGAAAGTGAAAGTGGAGAGTGAAAAAGTTGGCTTAAATCTCAAAATTCAGAAAACAAAGATCATGGCATCCAGTCCCACCACTTCATGGGAAATAGATGGGGAAACAGTGGAAACAGTGTCAGACTTTATTTTTCTGGGCTCCAAAATCACTACAGATGGTAACTGCAGCCATGAAATTAAAAGACGCTTACTCCTTGGAAGGAAAGTTATCACCAACCTAGATAGCATATTCAAAAGCAGAGACATTACTTTGCCAACAAAGGTTCATCTAGTCAAGGCTATGGTTTTTCCTGTGGTCATGTATGGATGTGAGAGTTGGACTGTGAAGAAGGCTGAGCACCGAAGAATTGATGCTTTTGAACCGTGGTGTTGGAGAAGACTCTTGAGAGTCCCTTGGACTGCAAGGAGATCCAACCAGTCCATTCTGAAGGAGATCAGCCCTGGGATTTCTTTGGAAGGAATGATGCTAAAGCTGAAACTCCAGTACTTTGGCCACTTCATGTGAAGAGTTGACTCATTGGAAAAGATTCTGATGCTGGGAGGGATTGGGGGCAGGAGGAGAAGGGAACAACAGAGGATGAAATGGCTGGATGGCATCACTGACTTGATGGACGTGAGTCTGAGTGAACTCTGGGAGTTGGTGATGGACAGGGAGGCCTGGCGTGCTGCGATTCATGGGGTCGAAAAGAGTCGGACATGACTGAGAGACTGATCTGATTGATCAGTCAGCCATCTAACAGATGCTAACAGCCATCTAAAGGAGGTTAATAAAATATAGGTAAAATAAACAGAGACCAGATTTGTTGGTTTAGGAAGAAGCAAAAGTCAGATTTGTTTAAGGAGGAAAAAAAAGTATAAATCTGAGTTGACAAGATCTAATTTTTCTACTTATCTGCCCTGTGATCTTGAAGAAGCCACAGCCTCTTGATTTTCTGTTTCCTAAAGCTGAAACTCCAGTACTTTGGCCACTTCATGCGAAGAGTTGACTCATTGGAAAAGACTCTGATGCTGGGAGGGATTGGGGGCAGGAGGAGAAGGGGACGCCAGAGGATGAGATGGCTGGATGGCATCACTGACTCGATGGATGTGAGACTGAGTGAACTCCAGGAGTTGGTGATGGACAGGGAGGCCTGGCGTGCTGTGATTTATGGGGTCGCAAAGAGTCGGATATGACTGAGCGACTGAACTGAACTGAATCTAGAAAATGAAGACAATGGTAATCAAGTCTCCTGTCTTACACCTTTTGGGCATGATGAAATCAAATATTAGGGAACTGTTAAGCAAAGTTTAATGTGGTACATTTATAACCTGCTATAATAGAAATGGAGTCATGACCTGGTAGTTGTTATTGAAAATAATAGAAACTAGGGAATAAGCTGGTGATTTAAACAGTTTTAATAAAACAGAAGCCTCCTCTAAGTTTCAGAGTCCTGGCTGATCAGTGATGCTATGGAAAATTTCAGAGCAGAAAAAGAACTGTATCCTTTGACTTTATGAGATAGAAGAGACACACTTGTTATGGAAATGTTACCTAGTCCAAGTTTGCTCTGCTTGCACAACAGGCCAATGAATCAGAGAGACAAGGTGTTGAGGCAAGGAATGTGACTTTTTTCAGAGAGCCAGCTGACTGAAAAGATGGCAGCCTTCTTCACAGTCCAACTCTCACATCCATACATGACCACAGGAAAAACCATAGCCTTGACTAGATGAACATTTGTTGGCAAAGTAATGTCTCTGCTTTTGAATATGCTATCTAGGTTGGTGATAACTTTCCTTCCAAGGAGTAAGCGTCTTTTAATTTCATGGCTGCAGACTGGTGGTGGTGGTTTAGCAGCTAAGTCATGTCCAACTCTTGTGACCGAATGGACTGTAGCCTGCCAGACTCCTCTGTCCATGGGATTCTCCAGGCAAGAATACTGGAGTGGGTTGCCATGCCCTCCTCCAGGGGATCTTCCCAACCCAGGGTGTATCTTATGTCTCCCTCATTGGCAGGCAAATTCTTTACCACTAGTGCCACCTGGGTATCCCATAGCATAGGGAACTCTCCTCAGTTTCTGTGGTGACCTAAATTGGAACGAAATCCAAACAAGAGGGGATATATGTATATATATGAATATATGATTCACTTGGTTATACATTAGAAACACAGCATTATAAATGTTCTAAATTTTTTAAAAAAGGGAATGTATAACATAAAAAAATTTTTTTTGCACACATATTTTAAAAATCATTAGTATTGGATACTCAGTTGTGTCCCACTTTCCAACCCCATGGACTGTGGCTCACCAGACGCCTCTGTTCAGGGGATTTCCCAGGTGAGAATGCGGGAGTGGGTTGGCATTTCCTCCTCCAGGGGATCCTCCTGACCCAGGGATCAAACCCAGCTCTCCTACATGGCAGGCGAGATTCTTTATCATGTGAGCCACCAGGGAAACACTTTAAATCAATGTGGAAAAATGTACAAAAATATAGTTTTTCTGAAATAGTAGGAAAAAACAGGACAATCTTATAAAATCCTGTATAGTAACTAAGAACGATTAAAAATGATAGGCATTGAAAGAATTTGGTTTAATAACTATCCTAATATCAGAAGACTTTTTAAATTGAAGTTTTGCTTCTCTAGTTGCTAAAGAATCCATCTGCAATGCAGGAGACCCGGTTTAGATCCCTGGGTTGGGAAGATCCCCCAGAGGAGGGCATTGCAACCAACTCTAGTATTCTTGCCTGGAGAATACCATGGACAGATGAGCCTGGTGGGCTACAGTCCATGGGGTTGCAAAGAGTCAGATATGACTGAGCAACTAACACTTTCAATTTCATAGTTAATTTACAATGTTATGCTAATTTCTGGTGCACAGCATAGTGATTCAAATATATTCATATTCTTTTCCACAGAGATTTATTACAGGATATTGAACATAATTTTCTGTGCTATACAGTAAGACCTTGTTTATCCATTTTTGTAATATTTTACTGTATAATTAATAACTATGAAATCAGTGCCAAATTCCCAATGGGAAAATTTTTATTCATTTCCTTTTAATAGTAGCTTCTGTTCTGCTGTGAAAGATTAATAAACAAAAACCTCAATTAGATAGAGTGGGGAGGGGCTATATCCTAATACAAAATAAAAAGTTTGGGAAAAAATAGAGTTGGGAGACTAGAAGGGGGCACTCTCATGACCTGTGACAATGACAGCCCAGCAGAAAGAAGAAAAATTCTGTTTTTTATTAGCAAGGACTCAGCCGATGAAAAGCCATAGACTCTTTGTTACTGCAACCTTCCCTGTCAACTTCCATTTCATCCAAAGAGGTCTCCTTGCCTTGCCACGCTGGAACTTGCATGTGGCTCATCATGTTTGCAGACCCTAAATTCTAACTCTGTTGATTCTGAATAAATCCATTATTGTTGCGTGGTTATCTTGAAGTCTATTTGTTTCAGGTCAACATCTTGGTGGGCCTCTAAGAGGACCAGAAGTGACTCTTGATGGCTTCAGGTCTAGTGAGCCAACAGGTGCAGTCCCACAACTGAGCACATGGTCCTTGATTGATTTCCACGCTGACTTTGGAGTTTGAAGGTCCTTCTTTCTTCCAGTTCTGTTTTCATACTCTATTTGCATTTGAAGCTCTCCAGGCTTTATTCAGGATCTATTTAAAATTTTCTTATTTCTAGATTAAGTCTTAATCTGAATCCAGCACTCAATTTGGCACTTCAGCATGATCTTGAGATTGTTTCAACCAAAGTGGGCCATTTGGCCCAGTTCCCGTTCTGCCTTTGATCTCGTATTTGAAGGACTATCATCTGGCAACTGGCTGAAAAGGCTTTTGGTAAGGCTATTCACTTTGAATTTTCTGGAGTTGGCTTGCAAGCTGGAATCAAGATTGCCAGGAGAAATATCAATAAACTCAGATACGCAGATGATAGCACCATTATGGCAGAGAGCAAAGAAGAAGCCTAAAGAGCCTCTTGATGAAAGTGAAAGAGGAGAGTGAAAAAGCTGTTTTAAAACTCAACATTCAGTAAACTAAGATCATGGCATCCAGTCCCATTACTTCATGGCAAATAGATAGGGAAACACTGGAAACAGTGGCTGACTTTATTTTTGGGGCTCCAAAATCACTGCAGATGGTGACTGCAGCCATAAAATTAAAAGATGCTTGGTCCTTGGAAGAAAAGTTATGACCAACCTAGACAGTATATTAAAAAGTAGAGACATTACTTTGCCAACAAAGGTCCATCTAGTCAAAGCTATGGTGTTTCCAGTCATCACGTATGGATATGAGAGTTGGACTATAAAGAAAGTTGAGGGCCAAAGAATGGATGCTTTTGAACTATGGTGTTGGATAAGCCTCTTGAGAGCCCCTTGGACTGCAAGGAGATCCAACCAATCAATCCTAAAGCAAATCAGTCCTGAATATTCATTGGAAGGACTAATGCTGAAACTCCAATACTTTGGCCACCTGATGTGAAGAACTGACTCATTGGAGAAGACCCTGATGCTGGGAAAGTTTGAGGGCATGAGGAGAAGGGGACGACAGAGGATGAGATGGTTGGATGGTGTCACCGAGGCCATGGACATGAATTTGAGTAGTCTCTGGGAGTTGGTGATGGACAGGGAGGCCTAGTGTGCTGCAGTGCATGGGGTCATAAAGAATCAGACAGGACTGAGTGACTGAACTACCTGAAGGCTGTTCAGGCACCAGTCAATTTCCTTCGAATTTTCTAGAGTTGGCTTGCAAGCTGTTTGCAATAAGTCATTTGTGCTATTAGGGATTTGAAAACTGTTCTTTAATCTTGATGAAAAAAACCAAGAAAATGGGTTCTCAGTTATCCTCTTAAGAGGGTTACCCTCTTAAGAAATTTTATTAAAAAAAAAAAAAAGAAGAAAAAAGAAAAACCTCCAGTTCTTTCTCATGCTCATTTCTTATAAATGGGTTTATTTAAAATATTGTTGAGGCAGTTTGGGGGCTTCCCTGGTGGCTCAGAGGTTAAAGTGTCTGCCTGGAATGCGGAGACCAGGGTTTGATCCCTGGGTTGGGAAGATCCCCTGGAGAAGGAAATGGCAACCCACTCCAGTACTCTTGCCTGGAGAATCCTATGGAGGGAGGAGCCTGGTAGGCTACAGTCCAACAGGACTGAGCTACTTCACTTTCACTTTCCTGAGGCAGTTTAGAATATCAATGACCATTATTGAGACCTTTTGAAATTTCAGACTTAGTTTACTTAGAAAAGAATCTGGCTTGAATTGCTCAAAATAGCTCAGAATTGAATGGAGTACTTATTTCAACTGGTACCTTGAGGCTTCCCAAGGTTTTTAGGAGTCTAAAATTGCCACTCCACAAAACAAGATTTAAGACTGAGACAAACAAACAATTAAAGGAAAATAAAATAACTCCTGAAGCCTCCTCTTCCTTGGCTTCTTTGTCTCAACACCCTCACTGTCCAGCATCATCTTGTCTCTGTCCCTCATCTCCTCATGGGCAGACTGTGACCCTTGAACATGCCCTCTTCCTAAACCCCTTATCCACAAGGCAGGATCCAGTCATAAAATGAAGGTTTTGATATGTTCCTGGGCTAGATAATTATATATTACAAGCAATGAGAATTTGAGTCTTAAAACACCATTCAAACTGATTTTTCATCTCAACTTGGAAACATTTACTCACTCAATTTATACATCAAATAATTGTTGAACAAGATACCCCAAGAAAAGTCATTGTCCTCAAATATAGAGGAGAACTGATCAGTGGACCTGTGACCTCAGAACATGGAAACATCATGAAAAAAAGGTTTATCAGACTTCCACGGTGGCCCACTGGTTAAGACTCCATGCTTCCACTACAGGGGACATGGGTTTGATGCCTGGCCAGTGGAAGTAAAATTCCACAAGCTACACGCTCCTGCCCTACACCAAAATACCAAAGAAACAGATAGAAGCAGGGCCCCAGAAAGAATGGAGAAAGTGCCCTGGATTTCAAGAGCCAGCCTCTGATTAGAAGTTTCCAGACTGAATTTCACGGACCCTTAAAATTTCCACAAATGACCAAAATCTAGAAGTCCTACATGTTGGGTTCTCAACCTGCCATATTGCCAAACTAGAAATTGAAAGTCACACACTACATTCATTATTGCTATTATTTTATAAAAGAAATTTTAAGTAGAAAAAATACAGGAAAACTAAATGATCGCAAAATAGAAACCAATTGGAATTGTTTATTTAGGTGTATGCCGACTTCCTATTATTCCTTATTTTCTTTCTCTATTTTTGTAGATAATGTGGAAAGACTTCTTATGGACCAAAGGTGAGAATGTGAGAAATGACCACTGTAGCACCTGGCAAGCCTTGTGTTTAGGAAGAAGACTGGGTGGGACTTTCAGACCCCTGAGAGGCTGTGTGTTTACACATCCATTCCAGGAGCATTTAGTGAATTCCGACTCCAAATAGGCCCTAACGATGTAAAAAAACAGATGTAGACAGGAGGCAGCCCAAGAACCACAAGCACCACCCTGCCTCCTGTGTCTGCTTACACCCTGTTGGAAAGACATGGGAAAGATAAGTCTGTGGAGCAGAAGTGGGATAACAACATGATCATGAGGCCCAGTGGGCCACTCCTTGGCTCTTTCATCCAGTAGCTTTGGTGGCATAAGGGCAACTATACCAAATACTGAGAATGCTGCTGCTGCTGCTGCTGCTAAGTCGCTTCAGTCGTGTCCAACTCTGTGAGACCCCATAGACAGCAGCCCACCAGTCTCCCCCATCCCTGGAATTCTCTAGGCAAGAACACTGGAGTGGGTTGCCATTGCCTTTTCCAATGCATGAAAGTGAAAAGTGAAAGTGAAGTCACTCAGTTGTGTCCGACTCCTACCGACCCCATGGACTGCAGCCCACCAGGCTCCTCCGTCCATGGGATTTTCCAGGCAAGAGTACTGGAGTGGGTTGCCATTGTCTTCTCCAAATACTGAGTCTAGGGATCCTAGGGATCCACTTAAATTTTGATATTAAATGTGGTTTACCTGACAATGCTTGTACTCTTTATTTTTCTAAAGAAGTTTTTATTGGAATACAGTTGCTTTACAATGTTGTGTTAGTTTCTTCATGTGTTCCCAATCCTGAACCCCCCTCACCCCTCCCTCCCCATACCATCCCTCTGGGTCATCCCAGAGCACCAGCCCCAAGCATCCTGTATCCTGCATCGAACCTGGACTGGCGATTCATTTCTTTTTCTTTTTCTGATAGCTTATTGTTTTGTTTTCTTTTTCTGATAGCTTATTGTTAGCATATAGAAGATAAGATACCAGCTCAAAATTACTGTCATGAAAAAGAGAACTAATAACGTGTGTTAGTAAGAATGTGAAGAAAATAGAACATTTGTTGGTAGAAATGTAAAGTGGTTCAGAAAACAGTTGGGTGGATCCTCAAAAATATAAAAATAGAACTGCCATATGATCCAGCAATTTCAGTTCTGAGTGTTTATCCAAAGAAAACTAAAACATTAATCTGAAAATTAATTCCAACATCAATTGCTGCCTATTCTCAATAGCTAAGATATGGAACTCCAATACTTTGGCCACCTGATGCAAAGAACTAACTCATTGGAAAAGACCCTGATGCTGGGAAAGATTAAAGGCAGGAGAAGAAAGGGATGACAGAGGATGAGATGGTAGGATGACATCACCGATTCAATGTGCATGAGTTTGAGTAAACTCCGTTAGTTGGTGATGGACAGGGAAGCCTGGCGAGCTACAGTCCGTGGGGTGGCAAAGAGTTGGTCATGACTTAGTGCCTGGAGTGAACTGAACTGAAGATATGGAATCAATCTAAGTGATAGATGATTGGATAAAGAAAATGTGCTATCTGCAATGGTCCCTTTGAACAACTCAGGAGTTAGAAGTGCCAATTCTCTGCACAGTGGAAAAATCTGCATATAATTTATAGTTCCCTCTATGTGTATGTAGTTCCTTCATTTCTACTTAAGGAATAAGGGGAAAAACACACAAAAACACATTTCAAGTCTGATCTACTGCCCAGCCTCCTTTGCACTGCCCTTTCACCTGCAGAGCTGTGTACCACAGTGAAACCAACCTTGAGGTATTTGCATCAGTCTCCTATCTCTGTACACTTTGAGCTTGGTACACACTTTGTGATCTGGCCTAGCTGCTGAAGTCACATTACGTATACAGAGATCATATTTCTACAACTTTTAACAGAACTTTGCTGAAGAATGCCTTCCCTTACTATTGTAATTTATTGACATTAGTTTATGATGGCTGAAGCAATTTTACTATTTAAAAAGCTATTTTATATAGTTTAATAATATTATAATAAATTATCTTTTATCATTTAAAAATACTTCTATAAATTTGAAAATTTGTTCATATTTTTTTCACTTTTATTTATTTATTTTTACTTTACAATATTGTATTGGTTTTACCATACATCAACACGCATCTGCCATGGGTGTACACGTGTTCCCCATCCTGAACTCCCCTCCCACCTCCCTCCCCATACCAACCCTCTGGGTCATCCCAGTGCACCAGCCCCAAGTCTCCTGTATCCTGCATCAAACCTGGCGATTCGTTTCTTATATGATATTATACATGTTTTAATGCCATTCTCCCAAATCATCCCCCTCTCCCTCTCCCACAGAGTCCAAAAGACTGTTCTATACATCTGTGTCTCTTTTGCTGTCTTGCATACAGGGTTGTCATTACCATCTTTCTAAATTCCATATATATGTGTTAGTATATTGTGTTCATATTTTTAATAAATTATTATCCAATAGTCTATTTTAAAATAGTATACATGGAATACTTTGTGGATACAAATAAATTCTTAATTTTTTTATTTACTAATTTCTATTACTTCATATGACAATATTCTGAAAAATAGTAAAATGAGCTCTTCTTTTGTGTATCTATGCTTATAAATGTGTGTTCAGTCATATCCAACTCTTTGACACTCCATGGGCTGTAGCCCACCAGGCTCCTCCATCCATGGAATTTTCCAGGAAAGAACACTGACGCAGTTTGTCATTTCCTACTCCAGGGGATCTTCCCGATCCAGGGATTGAACCTGCATCTCTTGAGTCTCCTGCATTGGCAGGTGGACTGTTTACCACTAAGTCACCTGGAAGCCCATGCACTAAAGGCTTTTTAATAGTCATTGAAACTTTAAGATGAATAATTTTGAGATATTAATTTTTCTGACGTTAAGTTTCCAAGGGTAGCAGAAAGTTCCAGAGTCAGATTCTCAGAACTGCGCTTTGTAGTTTCTGCCACTTACTCGTTATTGGACTGAAGATCTTTGATTTGTTCAGACTGTGTCCAGCTGTTCAAAAAAGGCAATTGGAATTGCAATAACAGTCAACCCTCTTAAAGGGCAGTTTCTAGGATGGAATTATGTAGTATGTAAAAAGGCTTATTAAAAATCACAAAGGAAAATTAACACTGAGAATAATGAACGGTCATTATTTGCTTCAGTTCAGTTCAGTTCAGTTCAGTTGCTCGGTCGTGTCCGACTCTTTGCGACCCCACGAATCGCAGCACACCAGGCCTCCCTTTCCATCACCAACTCCCCAGGGTTTATTCAAACTCATGTCCATCGAGTCGGTGATGCCATCCAGCCATCTCATCCTCTGTCATCCCCTTCTCCTCCTGCCCCCAATCCCTCCCAGCATCAGGGTCTTAGCTTGGATATTAAAATTGCAGACAAAAAATTATTGGCAGTGTCAAAATGCAAAAAAAAATTTGATCCCGGTCATGTTGTGATATGACCTCATTTATACATTTCACAAGAAAAAACTACATGTTGTGATTATGTTATAAAGTGTACAAAGACTCTCAGCTTGCTCCCACATTAGTTGCTATTGTTGTGCATTACAGAATACTGCCAACTTATTTTGAAGATGAAAAAAAGGAGCATTGATAGCACATCACTTGTGTGACACTTTAATATTGCATTCTTAGAGCTGAAAATTCTCACAAAAAATGATGATATTAAATTAGTACTTTCTTTCTTTAGCTACTAACTTCAATTGTTGTTTGATCTTTTTATTTAAAAATAAAAATGGGGAGAGAACAGAGCACAGCTTTTAAGGGTTTGTTTTTTTGTATTTTTTTCCCTTTTTTTGGAACCAGCACACTTGAAATATCCAACACAACTAAATACATCTGATGCAGCAAAAAAATATCCTTTCCCTCCTTGGATATCAAGCATTACTCTTGGTGCAGCAAAATCTTACATTCAGTATATTTGGTCCTGTAGTTCAACTTACATGCTGAAATCTTAGAAAACCATTTTAACTGGACTATCCATTACTCATTTTCCCTTTTATTCCCTTCTTGAAAACAAAATATGTAACTTTCTTCATTATTACTGCTTTTCCTATATATTTCTTTTTTTTTTCTAATTTTATTTTATTTTTAAACTTTACATAATTGTATTAGTTTTGCCAAATATCAAAATGAATCCGCCACAGCGGATTCCTATATATTTCTTTAGCGTTGTTTAAAAGATGAGCACTTTACTTTTCTCTCCCTTAGAAGATCTAGTCATTCATTGAAAGACGATCTTTAAAAATACCTACGAAACATCAGGTACCAAGTTAGTGAAAATTGATTTGTATGATTTAACCTCAAGAGTAAAAACATATGTTAAAATCAAAGAGATTTTAAAACTAAATAGGTATCTTAAAATGTGTTTTGAAATTACATTGGGCATTCAGTAAACTAAGGCGCTGCTTAGAATGGATAGAATGGACCAATTCATAGCATCACACTGAGCCAACTTCACTATCTCCTGACGTTTTGGGTTAGCTGTGCAAACCAGATGTAATGGAAACCTTTTCCTTCCACTTCTGTGATTCTCTAGGTATCATCCTTCATACAGTGAGGAAAGGCAAATCAGAGTTATCTAGTCCAAAAAAAGTGTTCAAATGAACATTTCTAATGTCTTCATACATTGACCTACAAAACTTCAGAAAATAATGAAAGCTGTTGGGTGAGGGGTAAAACTGAGCAAAACCATTATAAAAATATGCAACGATACTGCCATCTATCACTTCAAATATTTGTCCTCAGGTATATCTGCTTATATTTCATGTTTTAAAATTAGAATATGTGATTTATGTACTATTTTTATTTAATTAATTTTAATAGAAGTATATAATATAGGATATGGTTGACACCAAAATCAGATTGATTATATTCTTTGCAGCCTAAGATGGAGTTGTTCTATACAGTCAGCAAAAACAAGACCAGAAGCTGACTGTGGCTCATATCATGAACTCCTTATTGCCAAAATCAGACTGACATTGAAGAAAGTGGAGAAAACCACTAGACCATTCAGGTATGACCAAAAATCAAATCCCTTATGACTATACAGTGGAAGTGAGAAATAGATTCAAGGGACTAGATCTGATAGACAGAGTGCCTGATGAACTATGAACGGAGGTTCCTGACATTGCAGAGGAGACAGGAATCAAGACCATCCTCAAGAAAAAGAAATGAAAAAAAGAAAATGACTGTGGAGGCCGTACAAATAGCTGTGAAAAGATGGGAAGTGAAAAGCAAAGGAGAAAAGGAAAGATATACCCACTTGAATGCAGAGTTCCAAAGAATAGCAAGGAGATATAAGAAAGCCTTCCTCGGCAGTCAATGCAAAGAAATAGAGGAGAACAATAGAATGGGAAAGACTAGAGATCTCTTCAATAAAATTAAAGATACCAAGGGAATATTTCATGCAAAGATGGGCTCGATAAAGGACAGAAATGGTAGGGACCTAACAGAAGCAGAAGATATTAAGAAGAGGTGGCAAGAATACACAAAAGAACTGTACAAAAAAGATCATCATGACTCAGATAATCACGATGGTGTGATGACTCATCTAGAGCCAGGCATCCTGGAATGTGAAGTCAAATGGGCCTTAGGAAGAATCACTATGAGCAAAGCTAGTGGAGGTGATGGAATTCCAGTCGAGCTGTTTCAAAGCCTGAAAGATGATGCTGTGAAAGTGCTGCACTCAATATGCCAGAAAATCTGAAAACTCAGCAGTGGCCACAGGACTGGAAAAGGTCAGTTTTCATTCCAATCTCAAAGACAGGCAATGCCAAAGAATGCTCAAACCACCACACAATTGCACTCATCTCACATGCTAGTAAAGTAATGGTCAAAATTCTCCAAGCCAGGCTTCAGCAATACGTGAACCGTGAACTTCCAGATGTTCAAGCTGGTTTTAGAAAAGGCAGAAGAACCAGAGATCAAATTGTCAACATCCAATGGATCATGAAAAAAGCAAGAGAGTTCCAGAAGAACATCTATTTCTGCTTTATTGACTATGCCAAAGCCTTTGACTGTGGATCTAATAAACTGTGGAAAATTCTTCAAGAGATGGGAATACCAGACCACCTGACCTACGTCTTGAGACTTCTGTATGCAGGTCAGGAAGCAACAGTTAGAACTGGACATGGACCAACAGACTGGTTCCAAATAGGAAAAGGAGTACATCAAGGCTATATATTGTCATCCTGCTTATTTAACTTATATGCAGAGTACATTATGAGAAATGCTGGGCCGGAGGAAGCACAAGCTAGAATCAAGATTGTTGGGAGAAATATCAATAACCTTAGATATACAGATGACACCACCCTTATGGCAGAAAGTGAAGAGGAACTAAAGAGCCTCTTGTTGAAAGTGAAAGAGGAGAGTGATAAAGTTGGCTTAAAGCTCAACATTCAGAAAACTAAGATCATGGCACCCGGTCCCATCACTTCATGGCAAATAGATGGGGAAACAGTGGAAACAGTGTCAGACTTTATTTTGGGGGGCTTAAAAATCACTGCAGATGGTGATTGTAGCCATGAAATTAAAAGATGCTTGCTCCTTGGAAGGAAAGTTATGACCAACCTAGACAGCATATTCAAAAGCAGAGACATTACTTTGTCAACAAAGGTCCATCTAGTCAAGGCTATGGTTTTTCCAGTAGTCATGTATCGATGTGAGAGTTAGACTATAAAGAAAGCTGAGTGCCGAAGAATTGATGCTTTTGAACTGTGGTGTTGGAGAAGACTCTTGAGAGTCCCTTGGACTGCAAGGAGATCCAACCAGTCCATCCTAAAGGAGATCAATCCTGAATATTCATTGGAAGGACTGATGCTGAAGCTGAAACTCCAATACTTTGGCCACCTGATGTGAAGAGCTGACTCATTGGAAAAGACCCTGATGCTGGGAAAGATTGAGGGCAGGAGAAGAAGGGGACAGAAGAGGATGAGATGGTTGGATGGTATCACTGACTCAATGGACATGGGTTTGGTAGAACTCTGGAAGTTGGTGTTGGACAGACAGGGAGGCCTAGCATGCTTCCATTCATGGGGTCGCAGAGTTGTACAGGACTGAGCAACTGAACTGAAACTGAATATGAGATATTTGAGTACAAAGAATTTCTTAAATAATACTATGTATGCTGCATAAGATATGTGATTATCATTCAGCAGGTATAATAATTTTACCAAGCTGTATTTTGCTTTGTAAGATTTTCTTCTAAACTCATTCAGTATGTGAATGGAAGCCACATGTGGTGAGCTAGCCACAAATAAAAAGGCAAGCTGAATTTACAGTAGAGATGAATTATTTAAAAATAAACAGAGCAATGTATAATTATTTTTACATAATCACACTGTAATTAAGGCTGCTTATAATGTTTAGTATTACATTTATGACACCATTCTACACATTTCATCCTTAGCAAAGTTCTGTTTGAAGAAAAGGTAAGTCAAGGAAAAGATGTCAAATTCTTTTCCTGTCATGGGGAGACACAAACAGGATGGTCGCCAGTCCAGTTTTCCCAAGTTTTTGCTTGACTCCTAGTTTAACTCAGCCTCATATCAAGACCTTTGGTGATGAGCTGAATACATTATAAACTAATCTGACTTTCAGAATTTTAGTGTTTGCTCGGACCTTGTTTTGAAGAGCTGGGATCAAATCTCACCACCTTTATCAGTTACTGGAATACCAGGAAAATAGACATATAAAGAAATAATGTATGAATTTCTTGGGAGTCCAATGATTAAGAATCTTCACTCTTACTGCCAACAGACCAGGTTCAATTCTCAGCCAGGGAACTAAGATCCTGCATGCCATGTAGCCAAAATTAAATAAATAAATTAAATTAAATTAAGACAGTGAAACAATTAAATGCGACTAATACAATTTTGTAAAGTTTAAAAACAAAATAAAATTAAAAAAAATAAAAACAAAAAATAAAATAAAATATTTTCCAATTAAAAAAAAGAAATAAATGAAATAAAAAATGAATGAAAAGTGAATTAATTAAAAAAAAAGAAATAATGCAACTAGGCTTTCATTTTTAAATTCACCCTTTAAATTCAAACCTTTTGGTTTGTTCTGTTCTAACTTTTTGCATTAGAATAAATTATGCAAGTACTGGGCTTATAGTCATGTCCAGATTTTTCAAGCTAAATCTTGTTATTTAAATTCCTATTCAAAAGTAACAGCTATTTTGCTTTCTCATTTTTGTTTTGTTTTTACTGAGACTGCATGTTGTCCCATGATGCTTTGCTTTGAAATGTTGAATCTATGGGACAGATTGATTTGTCCCACTCCATGATTGTGTTGCTTCCATCTGGTAGACTGGACTAACACAGGTTTGTTACCACACAGTGATCTCAGTAAAGAGAACATTTGTACTTATATCATTCTTCTCAGAATATGGTTTACCGGTGTTTGGATTTTGTCTGTTTTCCATCAAAATTTCCATTGCTCTCATATTGTTAAATTTGGCTGCATAATTGATGTAAACTCATGAATGAGATAAGCCTGACAGTTTTTTTTTAAACTGCTATATTTATTTATTTATTAATTTTAAATATAAATTTATTTGTGTTGAGTCGTGGACTTCCCTGGTGGCTCAGATGGTAAAATGTCTGCCTACAATGTGGGAGACCCCAGTTAAATCCCTGGGTTGGGAAGATCTCCTGGAGAAGGAAATGGCAACTCACACCAGTATTCTTGCCTGGAAAATCCCATAAATGGAGGAGCATGATAGGCTATAGTCCATGGGGTCGAAAAGAGTCGGACACGACTGAGCAACTTCACTCACTCACTCATGAAAGGCACTGATGCTTGTTTGTCCCTTCACTGTCAACAATATATAAGATAGAATTACTGTTTCAGGACAGAAAACTTGGGAAGTTAATAAATGATCAAGACAGTATGGGAAAGGGACAACCATCTAGACATAACAACTGCAAGCTTCTCTTCATCAGAAATCAGTGAATCAATAACCATAGGGCAGCCATCACCCTCCTGTGATGGAGCTAGCCAGGCTACTCTATCTCTTTCACTACTCCATCATTAGGGCTTCCCTGGTAGCTCAGCTTATAAAGAAAGAATCCACCTGCAATGCAGGAGACCCAGTTGGATCCCTGGGTCAGGAATATCTGCTGGAGATGGGATAGCTACCCATTCCAGTTTTCCTGGACTTCCCTGGTGGCTCAGCTGGTAAAGAATCAACCTGCAATGCAGGAGACCCTGGGTTGGAAAGATCCCCTGGAGAAGGGAATGGCTACATACACCAGTATTCTGGCCTGGAGAATTCCAAAGAGAGAGGAGCCTGGAAGGCTACAGTCCAGTTCAGTTCAGTTCAGAAACTCAATCATGTCCAACTCTTTGCAAACTCCATGGACTGCAGCATGCCAGACCTCAATGTCCATCACAAACTCATGGAGATTACTCAAACTCATGTCCATTGACTCGGTGATGCCATCCAATTATCTAATTCTCTGTTGTCCCCATCTCCTCCAGCTATCAATCTTTCCCAGCATCAGGGTCTTTTCAAATGAGTCAGCTCTTCACATCAGGTGGCCAAAGTATTGGAGTTTCAGCTTCAGCATCAGTCCTTCCAATGAATATTCAGGAATGATTTCCTTTAGGATAGACTGGTTGGATCTCCTTACAGTCCAAGGGACTCTCAAGAGTGTTCTCTAACACCACAGTCCAAAAGCATCAATTCTTCAACACTCAGTTTTCTTTATAGTCCAACTCTTACATCCATACATGACTACTGGAAAAACTATAGCTTTGACTAGATGGACCTTTGTCAGCAAAGTAATGCTGTGCTTTTAAGTATGCTGTCTAGGTTGGTCATAACTTTCCTTCCAAGGAGTAAGCGTCTTTTAATTTCATGGCTGCAATCACCATCTGCAGTGACTTTGGGGCCCAGAAAAATAAAGTTAGCCACTGTTTCCATTTTTTCCCAGATGCCACGATCTTAGTTTTCTTCATTTTGAGCTTTAAGCCAACTTTTTCACTCTCCCCTTTCACTTTTATCAAGAGGCCCTTGAGTTCTTCTTTACTTTCTGCCATAAGGGTGGTGTTATCTGAATAAATGAGGTTACTGAAATTTATCCTGGAAATCTTGATTCCAGCTTTTGCTTCATCTAACCCAACATTTCTCATGATGTACTCTGCACATAAGTTAAATAAGCAGGGTGACAATATATAGCCTTGATATACTCCTTTCCTGATTTAGAACCACTCTGCTGTTCCAAGTCCAGTTCTAACTGTTGCTTCCTGACCTGCATACAGATTTCTCAAGAGGCAGGTCAGGTGATCTGGTACTCCATCTCCTTCAGAATTTTCCACAGTTTACTGTGATCCACACAGTAAGGCTTTAGCATAGTCAATAAAGCAGAAATACATATTTTTCTGGAACTCTTGCTTTTTTGATGATCCAATGGACATTGGCAATAGAAAACCAGCTTTTTCTAAAACAAGCTTGAACATCTGCAAGTGCACGGTTCACATACTGCTGAAGCCTGGCTTGGAGAATTTTGAGCATTACTTTACTAGCGTGTGAGATGAGTGCAATTATGTGGTAGTTTGAGCATTCTTTGGCATTGCCTTTCTTAGGGATTGGATTCCAGTCCTGTGGCCACTACTGAGTTTTCCAAATTTGCTGGCATATTGAATGCAGCACTTTCACAGCATCATCTTTTAGGATTTGAAATAGGTCAATGGAATTCCATCACCTCCACTAGTTTTGTTCCTGGGATGCTTCCTAAGGCCCACTTGTCATCGCGTTCCAGGATGTCTGGCTCTACGTGAGTGATCATGCCCTCGTGATTATCTGGGTAATGAAGATCTTATTGTATAGTTCTTCTGTGTATTCTTGCCACCTCTTCTTAATATCTTCTGCTTCTGTTAGGTCCCTACCATTTCTGTCCTTTATTGAGCCCATCTTTGCATGAAATGTTCCCTTGATATCTCTTATTTTCTTGAAGAGATCTCTAGTATCACCCATTCTATTGTTTTCCTCTATTTCTTTGCTTTGACCACTGAGGAATGCTTTCTTATCTCTCCTTGCTATTCTTAGGAATTCTGCATTCAAATGGGTATATCTTTCCTTGTCTCCTTTGCCTTTCGCTTCTCTTCTTTTCACAGGTATTTGTAAGGCCTCCTCATACAACCATTTGGCCTTTTTTCATTTCTTTTTCTTGGGGATGTTCTTGATCCTTGCCTCCTGAACAATGTCACGAACCTTTGTCCATGGTTCTTCAGGCACTCTATTATCAGATCTAATCCCTTGAATCTGTTTCTCAATTCCACTGCATAATTGTAAGGGACTTGTTTTAGGTCATACCTGAATGCTCGAATGGTTTTCCCTACTGTCTTCAATTTAAGTCTGAATTTGGCAGTAAGGAGTTCATGATCTGAGCCATCTTTGGCTGCAAAGAATATAATCAATATGATTTTTATTGACCATCTTGTGATATCCATGTGTAGTCTTCTCTTGTGTTGTTGGAAGAGGGTGTTTGCTATGACCAGTGTGTTCTCTTGACAAAACTCTATTACACTTTTCCCTGCTTCAGTCTGTACTTCAAGGCCAAATTTGCCTGCTATTCCAGGTATTTCTTTTTTTTTTTTTTTTTTATTCTTCCATTTTTATTTTATTTTTAAACTTTACATAATTGTATTAGTTTTGCCAAATATCAAAATGAATCCGCCACAGGTATACATGTGTTCCCCATCCCGAACCCTCCTCCCTCCTCCCTCCCCATACCATCCCTCTGGGCCAGGTATTTCTTGACTTCCTACTTTTGCATTCCAGTCCCCTATAATGAAAATGACATCTTTTTGGGGTGTTACTTCTAGAAGGTCTTGTAGGTCTTCATAGAACCATTCAACTTCAGCTTCTTCAGCATTATTGGTTGAGGTATAGACTTGGATTACTGTGATATTGAATGGTTTGCCTTGGAAATGAACAGAAATCATTCTGTCATTTTTGAGATTGCATCCAAGTACTGCATTTCGGTTTCTTTTGTTGACCATGATGGCTACTCCATTTCTTCTAAGGGATTATACCACGGTAGTAGGTATAATGTTCAAATGAGTTAAATTCACCAATTCCAGTCCATTTTAGTCTGCTGGTTCCTAAAATGTCCATGTTCACTCTTGCCATCTCCTGTTTGACCACTTCCAATTTGCCCTGATTCATGGACCTAATGTTCCAGGTTCCTATGCAGTATTGCTCTTTACAGCATCGAACTTTACTTCCATCACCAGTAACATCCACAAATGGGTGTTGTTTTGTTTTGTTCATACAATGTGAACAGTGTGAATAAGGCTATCATCCATCCAAGTTACAAAGATTCGGACTTGACTGAGTGAATTTCACTATCGCTTTCACTCAATCATTATCCTCCTCATAGAGGGTATTAACTCTAAAATTTCAGAGTTAAGCAAAGCAATATGAGTATAGGAATGATTAAGCAGAAATAATACTGTACTAGTTTCCTACTGCAGGTCTGACTCATAGGTCTTTCCTGGTGGTCCAGTCAATAAAGAGTCTACCTGCAGTGTGGAGACTGGAGTTCAGTCCCCAGGTTGGGAAGATCCCCTGGAGAAGGAAATGGCAAAGCCTTACAGCAGTTGTGCCTGGAGAATTCCATGAACAGAGGAGCCTTGTGGGCTACAGCTCATGGGATCCTAAATGGTTGGACACGACTGAGTGACTAATACTTTCACTTTCAATTCTCTACTGCAGCCAAACTATCACAAACTCTGTGGCTTAAAACAACAAAAGTAGTGAAAATGTATTCTATTATAGTTTTAGGGGTTAGAAATCTAAAATGCATCTTACTGGACCAAAATCAAGGTGCTGACAGACATGTGTTCCTTCCAAAGGTTACAGGGAGGAATCTGTTCCCTTGAGTTTTCCAGAGTCTAGAGGGCACCTGCATTCCTTGACTCATGGCCTCTTCCTTCATTCAAAGTGTTTCAACACTGCTTCCTTCACTATATATAGACTCTGTAACTTTGATTCTCTCATCTATTTTTTAAAAAGACCCTGTGATTATTTTGGACCCACCCAGAAAATCTAGAATAAACTTCCCATTCCAAGATCCTTACTTTAGCAAACTATTAAGTCCCTTTTGCCATGAAGGTAATACATTCTGAGATTCTGGAGACTAAGTCATGGATTTTTCTTAACAATTCTACTTGAATTCTTGAATTGCTTTATTTGGTAATTTGATTTACATTTGCTTTATATCTAAAAGCACATGCCATGCTCTTGTTATATTAATCACTAACCCTTTCGTAGTGGTTGGAGAAGGAAATGGCCACCCACCCCAGGATTCTTGCCTGGAGAATCCTATGGACAGAGGAGACTGGCAGGCTACAGTCTGTGGGGTTGCAAGAGTCAGACATGACTTAGCAACTAAGCTACTAACACTAAGCTCTTTGTTGAAACATATTTATTTTCTTTTTTTTTTTTTCAATGCCATTCTCCCAAATCTTCCCACCCTCTCCCTCTCCCACAGAGTCCATAAGACTGTTCTATACATCAGTGTCTCTTTTGCTGTCTCATATACAGAGTTATTGTTACCATCTTTCTAAATTCCATATATATGTGTTAGTATACTGTATTTATGTTTTTCCTTCTGGCTTACTTCACTCTGTATAATAGGCTCCAGTTTCATCCACCTCATTAGAACTGATTCAAATATATTCTTTTTAATGGCTGAGTAATACTCCATTGTGTATATGTACCACTGCTTTCTTATCCATTCATCTGCTGATGGACATCTAGGTTGCTTCCACGTCTTGACTATTATAAACAGTGCTGCGATGAACATTGGGGTACACGTGTCTCTTTCCCTTCTGGTTTCCTCAGTGTGTATGCCCAGCAGTGGGATTGCTGGATCATAAGGCAGTTCTATTTCCAGTTTTTTAAGGAATCTCCACACTGTTCTCCATAGTGGCTGTACTAGTTTGCATTCCCACCAACAGTGTAAGAGGGTTCCCTTTTCTCCACACCCTCTCCAGCATTTATTATTTGTAGACTTTTGGATCGCAGCCATTCTGACTGGTGTGAAATGGTACCTCATAGTGGTTTTGATTTGCATTTCTCTGATAATGAGTGATGTTGAGCATCTTTTCATGTGTTTGTTAGCCATCTGTATGTCTTCTTTGCATTTAATATTTTCTTTTAATTCCAATTGCGCACACACACACACAAAATCCACAAATTTTCTTTAGATATTTTAACAGTTGAGCATACTTTACCCTTAAAGTCCATGAAATAGTTAATGGCAGTAATTTAAAAATCTGTTATATTAAATTTTAAAGTTTAACATTTAGCAAAATTTTGCTTCATAAATTCACTTTTTTAGAATGACAAAAATGTATGCAAGTTAGAATTCATGCTCAGACAAATGCCCTTTTCCCTTACTCAAAATAAAAGCTTTAAAAAGCACGGTAGAGGGACTTCCCTTGTGGTCTGGTGGCTAAGACTCTGTGCTCCCAATGCAGGGACCTGGGTTCAATCCCTGGTCAGGGAACTAGATCCCACATGTCGGGAGGAAGAGCAAAGATTCCAGGAGCTGCAACTAAGACCCTGCACAGCCAAACAAATAAACATTTAAAAATAAGTAAATAAATACATAAATAAAATAAAAAGCACAGTATAATAGCTTTAGTCATGAAGGCACTGCCTATGTCTGATTCACATGGTTAATGTATGCCAGGAGTGTAACCTGCAATGAAAGTTTCATAACAGTTAATACTCTCAGACAGTGAATTCTGAAAGCTCTGGTTTTTCATCCACTAGCACAACTCTCCAACAACTAAGGGAAACTATCAAAAGAATTACTATGAAGTAAAATGCCTTCCACAAACCAACCACAACCCACCTTTCAATCCTCTCTTAGAACACTCTCTTTTGTTTTTCTTTTTATTTATAGAGAATTTTTTAAGTTCTTAAAAATAATTAAACACTTTCCCCTTGGTGTCTTCACACATGATTTACTTTGTGCCTGAAATGACATAACCAAGCTCACTTTTTATAGAATGCTTAATGCTTTTTGAATCTCAAGCTATTCATATATTTGTGACCTTGCAATCTCTTTTATAGTCAAGCTGAGAAAATATCTTAGATGTCTAGTGAGCTGTCATTTCTTAAAAAATTAAAATAAAAAGAAACACATGCAGCAAAATATTCTTGCTGGAGCTCTAAACTTTGGATTTGCTTTCAATCTGAAAAAAGAAATATTCATAAATGCATGATAAATATAAAACTTCCAAACAATACAAGAATGTTTTTAAGAAAACTATGATATAAGCATTAGTTCCTCTCATTCTAGCTCTCATCAAATGTAAACACATTAATAGCTTTTTTTTTTCCCTCCCCAGACACTAACCATTATATGAATGCATATGCCTGGAGCATTTCTATTTCTGAATATAAAAAGTAACCAAAAGTAACTGCAACAATTAAAAATACCAAAAACAGAGTTTGAAAAGATCAGATTGCTATAGAAACAAAGGAGACTATATGAATTTAAATTCCAGAGAGGAACGATCCCTTTAGGATACAGTATATGCATTAAATCAGAGACTTTGTACTGTGTCTCTAACCAGAAGAATATGCGTATATGTCTGGGACCCAAGAGGGTGAATGCAGGGGTCATCCAGTTATCTTACTTATTGCTAAAGATGTTGAGTTTCCAGTCCCTGCAATTCTGGACTGTACAAGATTGAAAATATTAGTGACAAAGGGAGACACATTCTTGTCAATGAACATCGTCAGTCTCTCAGTAAGCTACAAACTCCATTTACAGGATCCTTTGGACTTCTTGTGGCCGGCTGAAGTAGAAACTGCTGTACTATTGGGATAAATGACCCTAATCAGCAGACAGTGGTTGAACTGCAATGATGTCAAGCAATGATGTCAAACAGGAATATGTATGGAACCCACATGAACACTGGTGACTCCAGGTTCTTCACTGATGCAGTGTGACCGTGAATTGATAGGAACAACAAACCTATCCTGAAAAGAGCATAATGGCCAAAGACTCAGATCCCTCTCTAATAATGACATCAGTTCAGTTAAGTCGCTCAGTCATGTCTGACTCTTTGTGACCCCATGAATCACAGCACGCCAGGCCTCCCTGTCCATCACCAACTCCCGGAGTTCACTCAAACTCATGTCCATCAAGGTGGTGATGCCATCCAGCCATCTCATCCTCTGTCGTCCCTTTCTCCTTCTTCCCCCAATCGCTCCCAGCATCAGGGTCTTTTCCAATGAGTCAACTCTTCGCATGAGGTGGCCAAATTATTGGAGTTTCAGCTTCAGCATCAGTCTTTCCAATGAACACCCAGGACTGATCTCCTTTAGGATGGACTGGTTGGATCTCCTTACAGTCCAAGGGACTCTCAAGAGTCTTTTCTGACACCACAGTTCAAAAGCATCAATTCTTCAGCTCTCAGCTTTCTTCACAGTCCAACTCTCATATCCATACGTGACCACTGGAAAAACCATGGCCTTGACTAAATGGACCTTTGTTGGAAAAGTAATATCTCTGCTTTTCAATATACTATCTAGGTTGGTCATAACTTTCCTTCCAAGGAGTAAGCATCTTTTAATTTCATGGCTACAATCACAATCTGCAGTGATTTTGGAGCCCCCACAAATAAAGTCTGACACTGACATAAATTCTATTAGTGACTCAGTCACCAGATGGTGCAGTGGTAAAGAATCCATCTGCCAATGCAGGAGACATGGGAGAAGCAGATTCGGTCTTAGGTTGGGAAGATCCCTTGGAGAAGGAAATAACAACCCACTTCAGAATCCTTGCCTGGAGAATCCCAGGGACAAAGGAGCCTGGTGGGCTACAGTCCATGGGGTCGCAAAGAATCAGACATAATTAAAGAGTAAATAACAACAACAACAGACACCAAAACAATAAAAATGATAGCTGAAGGGATAGTGGGGTTGAGGGGAATTTAAACAGATCAGGTGAGGAAGATGAGTAACAGTTATAATGTGAAGATGATCTGAAGAAACAGAATCCATAGTTTATCCTATTAACCTCCCTCTTCTAAATTTCACCTCAATAAGGCAAACTTATAGAGCTATTTTATAAGCCTGTCTAGAAAGTAGATCTATGCAGTACAAGTGACTAAATGTAAACTCAGATCTACTACTTCTGGGAACACGGCTAAGGAATGGTCCCACAGCCCCAGTTCTGTCATGCTGCTGTTGTTGTTTAGTCGCTAAGTCATGTCTGAGTCTTTGTGATGCCACGGGCTGTAGTCCACCAGGCTCCTACCATCCATCAGATTTTCCAGGCAAGAATACTGGAGTGGGTTGTCATTTCCTTCTCCAGGGGATCTTCTGAACCTAGGGATCGAACCTGTGTCTCCAGCTTGGCAGGAGGATTCTTTACCACTGAGCCACCAGGGAAGTCTATGTGTGTGTGTGTGTGTGTGTGTGTGTGTGTGTGTGTGTGTGCATGCACGTGTATTTAAACATTTAAGCTTATAAAAGCTCATTTATATAAATATTTAAATATATGAGCCACCTGCCCCCCACTGTTATGCAATACACAGGAAACAAAGTCTAGAGAGGGAAGCCAACATATGTAAGACTGGTCTCCACTCCAGACATTTGGCCAGGTTTAAGCTCTAAATCTCAGAAAATTAGAATTTCCAGGAAGAAGTGACAAAGAGCTGCCAAGCCCTGAATGGTCTATATTTACAGGACTGTGGAGAAGCGGGGTGAGGCAGGGAGGCACTAGCTTAGAAAGGCAATATGAAATCTATTAGTCTCATGTACTTAGGAAGTAATGACACATGGTAAAGAGGTATTTGCAACATTGACCAGTCAAGCCACACATCCAGGACATTTTCAAAGTCTGAACTAGATAGAGCTGCCACATCTCCCAATATAACAATTTTTACATGAGATTGAGGTGACTTCCCATAATTTCTGTGAGCATGCATGCTAAATTGCTTCAGTAACTTCTGATACTTTGCAACCCCAAGGACTATAGCCCACCAGGCTTTTCTGTTCCTGGGATTCTCCAGGCAATAATCCTGGAGCAACCAGGTTGCCATGCCCTTCTCCAGGGTATCCTCCCAGCACAGAGATCCAACCTGCATCTCGTATGTCTCCTGCATTGGTAGGTGGGTTCTTTACCACTTACACAATGTGGGAAGCCCCTCATACACCTGTTGTTATTCAATTGCTCATCCACAGCCAACCCTTTGTGACCCCATGGACGGCAGCATGCCAGGCTTCCCTGCCCTTCAGCATCACCCAGAGCTTGCTCACACTCATGTCCATTGAGTCACTGATGCCATCAACTCATCTCATCCTCTGCCATCCCCTTTGCCTTCTCCCTTCAACCTTTCCCAGCTTCAGGGTCTTTTCTAATGAGTTGGCTCTTTGCATCAGGTGGGCAAAGTATTGGAGTTTCAGCCTCAGCATCAGTCCTTCCAATGAATATTCAGGACTGATTTCCTTTAGGATGGACTGGTTTGATCTCCTTGGCATCCAAGGGACTCTCAAGAGTCTTCTCCAAAACCACAGCTTAAAAGAATTAATTCTTCAGTGCTCAGCCTTCTTCATGGTCCAAATCTCACATCCATACATGACTACTGGAAAAACCATAGCTTTGACTAGATGGACCTTTGTTGGCAAAGTAATGTCTCTGCTTTTTAATATGCTGTCTAGGTTGGTCATAGCGTTTCTTCCAAGGAGCAAGAGTCTTTTAACTTCACAGCTGCAGTTACCATCTTCAGCGATTTTGGAGCCCAGGATAATAAAGTCCATCACTGTTTCCACTGTTTGCCATTTATTTTCTATCTATTAATTAAGGAATGGAGAAACACTCATAGGGAGTGAACAGTGGCCTCAGCAGAGAAAAGAATCAGTGAATTGAAAGAGTTCAAAGGAAATCATCTTCAGTGAAGCACTGAGAGGAAAATGAATGAAAAAATATCTATAAATATGATGCTATAGAATACAGTCAAATACAGACTAACCAGAACATATTGATAGCATACATGGGGGAACATATCTCAATATATGTTTTTTCCTTTAATTTTGTTTCTTTACTGCATCATTTTTTTTGTATAGTTCACATTTAACTAGGACTAACAATATATTTTTTTAAACTAATCAAATTACAAAATAAATACAAAATGAAAATGACAATATTTGGTGGCTCAATTAGTAAAAAAAGTCCTCCTGTTCAATGGAGGAGACACAAGAGACTCTGGTTTGATCCCTGGGTCGGGACAATCTCCCTGGAGGAGGAAATGGCAACCTACTCTAGTATTCCTGCCTAGAAAATCCCATGAACAGAGAAGCCTGGTGGGCTACAGACCATGGAGTCACAAAGAGTTGGACACAACTGAGCACTCAGATATGAACAAAAGGAAAATTAGAACATATTTATTAACTATCAACTATTTAATATCTACCTACTCTGTACTATTTTTGGAATGGTTTAAGATATAATCCAGAATTCCTATAAGATCATATAAAATACTTTAAAATAGTGTAAGGATGATGAGTCAAATAATGGATGCTTGGTATATGAAGTCTGTTCCTACCTTGATGACAGGTCATCATATAGCTCATCTCTGTGAAAGGACAGCATTCCCTTTCTCCTGCACATCTTCATGTCTGCTTCTGAGACGCACTGTATATAAAAAGCTACAGAGAGAATGTGGTTAATGAGAAGCTTCTAAAGCTGTGCCCCAAACCCAGCTCTGAGCAAAATGATGCTTAGAGCTAGAGGAGGAGCAAATCATGTAGATTTCATTATCCAGCTCGAAGCCTGTTTGCTCAACAGCAGAATTTTGCACTTATAATGGAGAAAAGAGCCTGTTTGGGGTAATTTATTTTGGAATTGCTCTGTCAAATGCTAATTTCATTTTGGCTTCATGAGGGCAATTTGGCTCATATGTTTGTGTTTTGATGAAGGCATTATAATAGTATTAAAATTCTAGTAACCCTATGGAGATTACAAAACTTTCTCCAGGCACAGTTCTTGCCATTGGAAAGACTGAATGATGAATAATAAATGATGGAAAATTTTTAAATGAATTCACTCAGCAAAAATTTATTGAGTGAACGCTGTGTACCAGACACATGCTAGCTATAAATCATTTTAGGCAACAGTAAGTAATCCAGAGTGCAAAACATGATTAACAGGAAACCACAATCACTATTCAAAATGTTTGCTTTGTCTCCAAGCAAGGCTTCAAATTTAGTGAAATTTCAAAAAAGTTTATTCGTGATCTATCTGATCTTATGAGTTATAAAACCTCAAAATACAGTGCTTGAAAAATATTCATTTCTTATCTAATATAGTAGACAGGTATTCCAGTGCTTTTTATGGTATATTGATCAAATTAGGTTACCAGACTTCTTTCATCTTTTAGTTTGCCATCATCATTAGGCTTTGTCCACAATATGAAAAATAGTTCCTGCCCGTAAGAAAAAAGAAAAGAGAAGAGTAATTCATATCATTTAAAAGAAATGATTTAGAATTTGACCACATCATTTCTATTCGTATTTTATTACCCCAAACAGAAAGTTTGGTCACACACCTAATGAAGGCAAAGGGCATAGCAATTTTTTGGGTGGTCATGTAGATGCTTCTTCCCACAGATAAAATACACTCAGCTTTAACCCAGTAATGACAAAGCAAGAACTCCTGCACTTACTATACCAAGGTAAACTTCCACAATATTTTGATGCTAATAATCATTTCCTGCAGGTTTTTATCCCAAATAATAAACAAATCCTCCCCATGCAAAGTATAATATACAATAGAGACATGATAACTACCATAATCCAATTCAGAAAATGAAAGCACATTAAACAGTCTCTATGCTGCAGCCATCTGCAAAACATATGAGGCATGAATATGATAAGTCTTTGTCCTGGTATTCAAGGAAGTCATATTGATGAGTTTAAATGGCAGCTCTGGGTTCTATTCTCTTTAGAGATTCTTTGTTCAGTTTGCTCTATAGCCACATTTATGATAGTCATGGAAAAGGGAAATTATATCCTTGAAATTTGCCCAACATTTTCTTCTTATTTTTGTGAGATATGCTTGGAATCCAGAGTTACTAAGAGTCACACATTCCCAGGTTTTTTTTCAATCCAGGTTATTGTGATTTGTTGACGCCCACAAAATGCACAGTAGAATTCCAGTTTATTTGATTCTAATCAGTTCCATGTATGGGTAACTACAACAAAGATCCATATCTTGAAATAGTTGGTTTGTTTTTTTGCATTTCTGTTTTAATCTCTTAATTTTTTTTTAATTCAAGAAATGTTATTGACCTCAGAATTCCACCATCCTTCTTTGTTGAAAGTGACAACTTCTTTAAAGTAGGGCTTCAAAGTGAGAGTTAGAGATGAGATGCTATACTGCTCTGGACGGATAGAATAGAAAGAGGGTCCCTCTCTGTGCTGAGGCACTCCCACAGGCATTGACTCAGCACATGGACAGAGTTTTGTAAGAAGTAAAAAGGGCAACTTCCTCATGTAGAAGCCAACCTCATAGTATGCTGAATGGAGCTGAAGCTAAATTTCAGCCCTAACCTGCCCTCTGCACTGTAATGCATCACTCAGCTGTATACATTGATCTTGCATTATGATAACCTGGAACAACAGGCTAGAGTAGTAAAGGAAAAAACTGTCTTTAATTTGGTACTTGCAGCTGGACTGGCTTCCAAAGTCTTGCTGAATAGAGGGAGAAAAACTTGGGGACCTAGTGTTGTCTCTTGCTCAGGCTGCTTCTTTAAAGTTGTTTTGTTTGCTGCTTTTGGGTTTCCCTGGTGGCTCAGATGGTAAAGAATCTGTCTGCAATGCAGGAAACCCACGTTTGATCCCTGGGTCAAGAAGATCCCCTGGATAAGGGAAAGGCTACCAACTGCAGTATTCTTGCTTGGGGAATTAGTGTCTCTTTTTTTTTTTTTTTTTTTATTCTTCCAATTTTATTTTATTTTTAAACTTTACATAATTGTATTAGTTTTGCCAAATATCAAAATGAATCCACCACAGGTATACATGTGTTCCCCATCCCGAACCCTCCTCCCTCCTCCCTCCCCATACCATCCCTCTGGGCCGTCCCAGTGCACCAGCCCCAGGCATCCAGCATCATGCATCGAACCTGGACTGGCAACTCGTTTCCTACATGATATTTTACATGTTTCATTGCCATTCTCCCACATCTTCCCACCCTCTCCCTCTCCCACAGAGTCCATAAGACTGTTCTATACATCAGTGTCTCTTTTGCTGTCTCGTACACCGGGTTATTGTTACCATCTTTCTAAATTCCATATATATGCGTTAGTATACTGTATTGGTGTTTTTCCTTCTGGCTTACTTCACTCTGTATAATAGGCTCCAGTTTCATCCACCTCATTAGAACTGATTCAAATGTATTCTTTTTAATGGCTGAGTAATACTCCATTGTGTATATGTACCACAGCTTTCTTACCCATTCATCTGCTGATGGACATCTAGGTTGCTTCCACGTCTTGGCTATTATAAACAGTGCTGCGATGAACATTGGGGTACACGTGTCTCTTTCCCTTCTGGTTTCCTCAGTGTGTATGCCCAGCAGTGGGGTTGCTGGATCATAAGGCAGTTCTATTTCCAGTTTTTTAAGGAATCTCCACACTGTTCTCCATAGTGGCTGTACTAGTTTGCATTCCCACCAACAGTGTAAGAGGGTTCCCTTTTCTCCACACCCTCTCCAGCATTTATTATTTGTAGACTTTTGGATCGCAGCCATTCTGACTGGTGTGAAATGGTACCTCATAGTGGTTTTGATTTGCATTTCTCTGATAATGAGTGATGTTGAGCATCTTTTCATGTGTTTGTTAGCCATCTGTATGTCTTTTTTGGAGAAATGTCTATTTAGTTCTTTGGCCCATTTTTTGATTGGGTCGTTTATTTTTCTGGAGTTGAACTGTAGGAGTTGCTTGTATATTTTTGAGATTAGTTGTTTGTCGGTTGCTTCATTTGCTATTATTTTCTCCCATTCTGAAGGCTGTCTTTTCACCTTGCTAATAGTTTCCTTTGATGTGCAGAAGCTTTTAAGGTTAATTAGGTCCCATTTGTTTATTTTTGCTTTTATTTCCAATATTCTGGGAGGTGGGTCATAGAGGATCCTGCTGTGATGTATGTCGGAGAGTGTTTTGCCTATGTTCTCCTCTAGGAGTTTTATAGTTTCTGGTCTTACGTTTAGATCTTTAATCCATTTTGAGTTTATTTTTGTGTATGGTGTTAGAAAGTGGTCCAGTTTCATTCTTTTACAAGTGGTTGACCAGATTTCCCAGCACCACTTGTTAAAGAGATTGTCTTTAATCCATTGTATATTCTTGCCTCCTTTGTCGAAGATAAGGTGTCCATATGTGCGTGGATTTATCTCTGGGCTTTCTATTTTATTCCATTGATCAATATTTCTGTCTTTGTGCCAGTACCATACTGTCTTGATAACTGTGGCTTTGTAGTAGAGCCTGAAGTCAGGTAAGTTGATTCCTCCAGTTCCATTCTTCTTTCTCAAGATCGCTTTGGCTATTCGAGGTTTTTTGTATTTCCATACAAATTGTGAAATTATTTGTTCTAGCTCTGTGAAGAATACTGTTGGTAGCTTGATAGGGATTGCGTTGAATCTATAAATTGCTTTGGGTAGTATACTCATTTTCACTATATTGATTCTTCCAATCCATGAACATGGTATATTTCTCCATCTATTAGTGTCCTCTTTGATTTCTTTCACCAGTGTTTTATAGTTTTCTATATATAGGTCTTTAGTTTCTTTAGGTAGATATATTCCTAAGTATTTTATTCTTTCCGTTGCAATGGTGAATGGAATTGTTTCCTTAATTTCTCTTTCTGTTTTCTCATTATTAGTGTATAGGAATGCAAGGGATTTCTGTGTGTTGATTTTATATCCTGCAACTTTACTGTAGTCATTGATTATTTCTAGTAATTTTCTGGTGGACTCTTTAGGGTTTTCTATGTAGAGGATCATGTCATCTGCAAATAGTGAGAGTTTTACTTCTTCTTTTCCAATTTGGATTCCTTTTATTTCTTTTTCTGCTCTGATTGCTGTGGCCAAAACTTCCAAAACTATGTTGAATAGTAATGGTGAAAGTGGGCACCCTTGTCTTGTTCCTGACTTTAGAGGAAATGCTTTCAATTTTTCACCATTGAGGATAATGTTTGCAGTGGGTTTGTCATATATAGCTTTTATTATGTTGAGGTATGTTCCTTCTATTCCTGCTTTCTGGAGAGTTTTTATCATAAATGGATGTTGAATTTTGTCAAAGGCTTTCTCTGCATCTATTGAGATAATCATATGGTTTTTATTTTTCAATTTGTTAATGTGGTGTATTACATTGATTGATTTGCGGATATTGAAGAATCCTTGCATCCCTGGGATAAAGCCCACTTGATCATGGTGTATGATCTTTTTAATGTGTTGTTGGATTCTGATTGCTAGAATTTTGTTAAGGATTTTTGCATCTATGTTCATCAGTGATATTGGCCTGTAGTTTTCTTTTTTTGTGGGATCTTTGTCAGGTTTTGGTATTAGGGTGATGGTGGCCTCATAGAATGAGTTTGGAAGTTTACCTTCCTCTGCAATTTTCTGGAAGAGTTTGAGCAGGATAGGTGTTAGCTCTTCTCTAAATTTTTGGTAGAATTCAGCTGTGAAGCCGTCTGGACCGGGGCTTTTGTTTGCTGGAAGATTTTTGATTACAGTTTCAATTTCCATGCTTGTGATGGGTCTGTTAAGATTTTCTATTTCTTCCTGGTCCAGTTTTGGAAAGTTGTACTTTTCTAAGAATTTGTCCATTTCTTCCACGTTGTCCATTTTATTGGCATATAATTGTTGATAGTAGTCTCTTATGATCCTTTGTATTTCTGTGTTGTCTGTTGTGATCTCTCCATTTTTGTTTCTAATTTTGTTGATTTGATTTTTCTCCCTTTGTTTCTTGATGAGTCTGGCTAATGGTTTGTCAATTTTATTTATCCTTTCAAAGAACCAGCTTTTGGTTTTGTTGATTTTTGCTATGGTCTCTTTTGTTTCTTTTGCATTTATTTCTGCTCTAATTTTTAAGATTTCTTTCCTTCTACTAACCCTGGGGTTCTTCATTTCTTCCTTTTCTAGTTGCTTTAGGTGTAGAGTTAGGTTATTTATTTGACTTTTTTCTTGTTTCTTGAGGTGTGCCTGTATTGCTATGAACTTTCCCCTTAGGACTGCTTTTACCGTGTCCCACAGGTTTTGGGTTGTTGTGTTTTCATTTTCATTCGTTTCTATGCAAATTTTGATTTCTTTTTTGATTTCTTCTGTGATTTGTTGGTTATTCAGCAGGGTGTTGTTCAGCCTCCATATGTTGGAATTTTTAATAGTTTTTCTCCTGTAATTGAGATCTAATCTTACTGCATTGTGGTCAGAAAAAATGCTTGGAATGATTTCTATTTTTTTGAATTTACCAAGGCTAGCTTTATGGCCCAGGATGTGATCTATCCTGGAGAAGGTTCCATGTGCGCTTGAGAAAAAGGTGAAATTCATTGTTTTGGGATGAAATGACCTATAGATATCAATTAGGTCTAACTGGTCTATTGTATCGTTTAAAGTTTGTGTTTCCTTGTTAATTTTCTGTTTAGTTGATCTATCCATAGGTGTAAGTGGGGTATTAAAGTCTCCCACTATTATTGTGTTATTGTTAATTTCTCCTTTCATACTTGTTAGTATTTGTCTTACGTACTGTGGTGCTCCCGTGTTGGGTGCATATATGTTTATAATTGTTATATCTTCTTCTTGGATTGATCCTTTGATCATTATGTAGTGACCTTCTTTGTCTCTTTTCACCGCCTTTGTTTTAAAGTCTATTTTATCTGATATGAGTATTGCTACTCCTGCTTTCTTTTGGTCCCTATTTGCATGGAAAATCTTTTTCCAGCCCTTCACTTTCAGTCTGTATGTGTCCCCTGTTTTGAGGTGGGTCTCTTGTAGACAACATATGTAGGGGTCTTGTTTTTGTATCCATTCAGCCAGTCTTTGTCTTTTGGTTGGGGCATTCAACCCATTTACATTTAAGGTAATTACTGATAAGTATGTTCCCGTTGCCATTTACTTTATTGTTTTGGGTTCGAGTTTATACACCATTTTTGTGTTTCCTGTCTAGAGAATATCCTTTAGTATTTGTTGGAGAGCTGGTTTGGTGGTGCAGAATTCTCTCAGCTTTTGCTTGTCTGAAAAGCTTTTGATTTCTCCTTCATACTTGAATGAGATCCTTGCTGGGTACAATAATCTGGGCTGTAGGTTATTTTCTTTCATCATTTTAAGTATGTCTTGCCATTCCCTCCTGGCTTGAAGAGTTTCTATTGAAAGATCAGCTGTTATCCTTATGGGAATTCCCTTGTGTGTTATTTGTTGTTTTTCCCTTGCTGCTTTTAATATTTGTTCTTTGTGTTTGATCTTTGTTAATTTGATTAATATGTGTCTTGGGGTGTTTCTCCTTGGGTTTATCCTGTTTGGTACTCTCTGGGTTTCTTGGACTTGGGTGATTATTTCCTTCCCCATTTTAGGGAAGTTTTCCACTATTATCTCCTCAAGTATTTTCTCATGGTCTTTCTTTTTGTCTTCTTCTTCTGGAACCCCTATGATTCGAATGTTGTAGCGTTTAATATTGTCCTGGAGGTCTCTGAGATTGTCCTCATTTCTTTTAATTCGTTTTTCTTTTATCCTCTCTGATTCATTTATTTCTACCATTCTATCTTCTAATTCACTAATCCTGTCTTCTGCCTCTGTTATTCTACTATTTGTTGCCTCCAGAGTGTTTTTAATTTCACTTATTGCATTATTCATTATATATTGACTCTTTTTTATTTCTTCTAGGTCCTTGTTAAACCTTTCTTGCATCTTCTCAATCCTTGTCTCCAGGCTATTTATCTGTGATTCCATTTTAGTTTCAAGATTTTGGATCGATTTCACTATCATTATTCGGAATTCTTTATCAGGTAGATTCCCTATCTCTTCCTCTTTTGTTTGGTTTGGTGGGCATTTATCCTGTTCCTTTATCTGCTGAGTATTCCTCTGTCTCTTCATCTTGTTTAAATTGCTGAGTTTGGGGTGTCCTTTCTGTATTCTGGCAGTTTGTGGAGTTCTCTTTATTATGGCGTTTCCTCACTGTGTGTGGGTTTGTACAGGTGGCTTGTCAAGGTTTCCTGGTTAGGGAAGCTTGTGTCGGTGTTCTGGTGGGTGGAGCTGTATTTCTTCTCTCTGGAGTGCAATGAAATGTCCAGTAATGAGTTATGAGATGTCTATAGTTTTGGGGTGACTTTGGGCAGCCTGTATCTTGAAGCTCAGGACTGTGTTCC
Organism: Bos javanicus; assembly: GCF_032452875.1. NCBI lineage: Eukaryota > Metazoa > Chordata > Mammalia > Artiodactyla > Bovidae > Bos > Bos javanicus. The sequence continues at coordinate 11,910,782 of NC_083868.1, forward strand.
TTTGTTGCTGGAGAATTTGCTTGGTATGTCTTGCCCTGGAACTTATTGGCCCTTGTGTGGTGCTTGGTTTCAGTGTTGGTATGGAGGCATTTGATGAGCTCCTGTCAATGAATGTTCCTTGGAGTCAGGAGTTCCCTGGAGTCAGGGTTTGGACTTAAGTCTCCTGCTTCCGATTATCGGTCTTATTTTTACAGTAGTTTCAAAACTTCTCCTTCTATACAGCACCATTGATAAAACATCTACATTAAAGATGATAAGTTTCTCTACAGTGAGGGTCACTCAGAGAGGTTCACAGGGTTACATGGAGAAGAGAAGAGGGAGGAGGGAGTTAGAGGTGACCCAAATGAGATGAGGTGAATCAATTGTGGAGAGAGTGGGCTAGCCAGTAGTCACTTCCTTATGTGCACTCCACAACTGGACCACTCAGAGATGTTCACGGGGTTATACAGAGAAGAGAAGAAGGAGGAAGGTAACAGAGGTGGCCAGAAGGATAAAAGGGGGAGTGAAAAGGAGGGAGACAGATCCAGCCAGTAATCAGTTCCCTAAGTGTTCTCCACCGTCTGGAACACACAGAAATTCACAGAGTTGGGTAGAGTAGAGAGGGGTTAGGGAGGAGACACAGGCGACCTGGTGGAGAAAAAGGAGGGTCCAAAGGGAGAGAGAGCAGTCAAGCCAGTAATCTCACTCCCTAGTGAAAAATGGGTCCTGAAGATTGGGTCCTTAAAGGTACAAAATTGGTAACAAATACACAAAAGCAAAAATTAAAAATCTAGAGTAGAGTTTGGAATTTCAAAAATACGATGTTAAAGAAAAGAAGAAGGAAAAGAAAGAGAGAAAGAACGAACAAACAAAAACAAACAAGGTCGCGAAAATTATAAAGAAAGTACAGGTACAAAATTGATAACTAATACCAGAAAGCGAAAATTAAAAATCTAGAGTATAGTTTGGAATTTCAAAAATACGATGTTAAAGAAAAGAAGAAGGAAAAGAAAGAGAGAAAGAACGAACAAACAAAAACAAACAAGGTCGCGAAAATTATAAAGAAAGTACAGGTACAAAATTGATAGCTAATACCAGAGAGCGAAAATTAAAAATCTAGAGTATAGTTTGGAATTTCAAAAATACGATGTTAAAGAAAAGAAGAAGGAAAAGAAAGAGAGAAAAAATGAACAAACAAAAACAAACAAGGTCGCGAAAATTATAAAGAAAGTACAGGTACAAAATTGATAACTAATACCAGAAAGCAAAAATTAAAAATCTAGAGTAGAGTTTGGAATTTCAAAAACACAATGTTAAAAAAAAAAAAAAAAAGAAGAAGAAAAATAAAGAGAGAAAACAAACAAACAAATACGAACAATGTCACAAAAATTATAAAGAAAATACAGGTACAAAATTGATATCAAATACCAAAAAGCATAAATTGAAAATCTAGAGTAAAGTTTGGAATTTCAGATATACAATGTTATATAAAAGAAGAAGAGAAAGAAACAGAGAAGAAGAAGAAAAAAAAAAAATCACAGAAATTATATAAAAAAAAACTATAGGTACAAAATTGATAACATATACCAAAAAGCGAAAATTAAAAATCTAGAGTAGAGTTTGGAATTTCAAAAATACAATGTTAAAGAAAAGAAGGAAAAAACAAAAACCAACAACAACAAAAAAAAACCAACAAGGTCAAAAAATTATAAAATATATATATATGAAGTTTGCTGAAGAAGAAAAAAATAGGGTCTTTTTTTTTTTTTTGCAAAGTAATAGGTTATAAAAGTGAAAATTAAAGGAACAATAGAGGACTTAAATTTTTTTTTTTAATTAAAAAAAAAGAAAAAAAAAGAAAGAATGATCGTAAAAATAATAAAAATATATCTAGGACTTTTTTGTTTCTTTTTTTGTGGGTGTTGTGGGTTCAGTTCATTTTTGGCTAGTTCCTTGGTCAGATTTATATTTCTCAAGATCTATAGGCCCCTTCCTATGTAGTCCGTAGTAACCACAGGGTTTTGATCTATTGCCTGTAGCTTCCAAGGCGTTTCCCTCTGTTATATCTTCTTCTGTTTGCTAGTCTCTTCAGTATCTGGTTTCCGCCCTGACTCAAAGGGCACGGTGGAGGACACTTTTTTTTTTTTTTTTTTTAGGCTTACTTGTTCAGTCGCGCTGTGGGGAGGGAGGGAGGGAGGGTGTAAACAAATAACACTGGCGTGGGCTCGCAGTGCCTCAGCCACCCTGGGTCTGCCCCCGCTCACGGCGCGTGTAGCCTCCCTGTCCACACTGCTCGGACTCTAGGTTGTTCCGCCGGGAACAATCCGAGGCTGGCCCTGGGCTGCATGCACCTCCCAGGTCCAAGCCGCTCAGGTTCAGGCACTCGGGTAGTCCTCAGAGGCGCAGACTCAGTTGGGCCTGCGTTTTGTGCTCTTCCCAGGTCCGAGCGCCAATTTGCTCTTCCCAGACGAGCGCCAATGCTGCGACTTATCGCCTCCCCGCCACTCGGTTATCTGGATGTAAAACCGGCGCACCTTCTCAGGCAGATGTTGACCGTCCAGACCCACAAGAAGTTTTAGTTAGCAAAGAAGCCTGCTTACAATTTTATAGATAATGTCTCTCTGGGGCTGCGATTGCCCCCTTCCGGCTCTGGCTGCCTGTCACCGGAGGGGGAAGATCTGCAGCCGGCTATCTCTGTTCAGTCCTTTGTTCCGTGCGCGGGCCTGGCGGTCTTAGGTTAGGGCTGGCTTTTCGCGTGGTAGGTATCCCACAGTCTGGTTTGCTAGCCCAAATTATTTCGCTCAGATAGCGCTCAGGGTATTCAGGCCAGATTCTTACTCTCAGCGATGCAGCCCGCGCCGCGCCTCCCTGCCCAGCCCCGATTCGCTAATGGCGGATGCAGGCGTCTGCGCTGCTTCTCTGCTGGGGGAGTTACCGTAGGGCTCGCAATCTGCGAGTTTTAAATTGTTTATTTATTTTTTCTCCCTGTTATGTTGCCCTCTGTGCTTCCAAAGCTCGGCACAGATTTGGCAGTGAGAAGGTTTCCTGATGTTTGGAAACTTCTCTCTTTTTAAGATTCCCTTCCCGGGACGGAACTCCGTCCCTCCCTCTTTTGTCTCTTTTTTTTTTGTTTTTAATATTTTTTCCTACCTCCTTTCGAAGAGTTGGGTTGCTTTTCTGGGTGCCTGATGTCCTCTGCCGGCATTCAGAAGTTGTTTTGTGGAATTTACTCGACGTTTAAATGCTCTTTTGATGAATTTGTGGGGGAGAAAGTGTTCTCCCCGTCCTACTCCTCCGCCATCTTGGCTCCTCCCCTCGAATTAGTGTCTCTTTCATGATCTCATGGACTGTAGCTCACCAGGCTCCTCTGTCTATGGGATTTCCCAGGCAAGAATACTGAAGTGAGTTGTCAACTTCTCCAGGGCAATCTTCCTGAGTCAGGGATTGAACCCAGGTCTCCTGCATTGGCAGGCAGATTCTTTATCATTCAGCCACCAGGTACCATCTTTTAAAAAAATAATGTGTATTTTACTACAGGTAGCAAGAGACAGAAAAGAAAAAAAAAAACTAAAGCAAAAACTGCATATTTGCTGAAAGATGAAGCTCTGTTGGTAAATAATCTGTCTTCCAAAGAATCCCTGATGACATTTTAGCAGAACATATAGGACGTCACAAACTCCAAAACAATAGCTGTGTCCTTACTCAGCTTTCTCCCTGTTTTACTAAGAAAGGACACATTGCTTTTATTATATCTTCCACAATTTTTCTACATGATTTTACTAAATTCTTTATTGCTTGGGATACGAGTTAGGCTATTTGCATAAGAGACCACAAAACACAGTAACTTGAACAGTACTTAGACTTTGTTTCATTCTTACAGATAATTTTGTTGGTAGACAAAGGCAGGTTTGGAAACTTGATGCCAGGGAGATAGTTCATCTATTGAATGGGTTATAGGCTTACTTGGTAGAGGTTAACTCAACACAATACTTGTGTTGCAGTCTGTAAATGGGAAAAAAGAAGGGAACATACACATCCAAATGCTAAAGGTACTTACCAGAGGCTATAAATTTTAGGCTACAGTGGGTATTTGTATATCCTGTTAAAAATATCCTTACTACAAGTAAAGATGGAGAGATGTTGGTAGAACCATTGGCAACCAATTTCAATATATAGATATAGTTTTGAACAGTTATTTTGGATATTTATAAGAGCATAACTGAGGGAGCTAAATGAGTTTAATTACCAGATTATAGTATGATAATGAAATGAATCAGTTCAGTTCAGTTCATTTCAGTCACTCAATCGTGTCCAACTCTTTGCGACCCCATGAATCACAGCATGCCAGGCCTCCCTGTCCATCACCAACTCCCGGAGCTCACTCAGACTCACGTCCATCGAGTCAGTGATGCCATCCACCCATCTCATCCTCTGTCGTCCCCTTCTCCTCCTGCCTCCAATCCCTCCCAGCATCACAGTCTTTTCCAATGAGTCAACTCTTCTCATGAGGTGGCCAAAGTACTGGAGTTTCAGCTTTAACATCATTCCTTCCAAAGAAATCCCAGGGCTGATCTCCTTCAGAATGGACTGGTTGGATCTCCTTGCAGTCCAAGGGACTCTCAAGAGTCTTCTCCAACACCACAGTTCAAAAGCATCAATTCTTCGGCACTCAGCCTTCTTCACAGTCCAACTCTCACATCCATTCATGACCACAGGAAAAACCATAGCCTTGACTAGATGGACCTTTGTTGGCAAAGTAATGTCTCTGCTTTTGAATATGCTATCTAGGTTGGTCACAACTTTCCTTCCAAGGAGTAAGCGAATAACAAAGTGCTAATGACACGTGGCTGTCACTCAGTCATGTCTGACTTTTTTACCCCATAGACTGTAGCATGCCAGGCCTCCCTGTCCTTCACTATCTCCCAGAGCCTGCTCAAACTCATGTCCATTGAGTCAGTGATGCCATCCAACCATCTCATCCTCTGTTGTCCCCTTCTCCTCGTGCCTTCAGTCTTTCCCAGCAGCAGGATCTTTTCTAATGAGTCAGTTATTTGCATCAGGTGGTTAAACATTGGAGCTTCAGCTTCAGCATCATTCATTTCAATGAATATTCAGGACTGATTTCCTTTAGGATTGACTGGTTTGGACTTACAGTCCAAGAGACTCTCAAGAATCTTCTCTAACACCACAGTTCAAAAGTAAGTATCAATTCTTCAGTGCTCAGCCTTCTTTATGGTCCAACTCTTACATTCTATTTATTGTCTTTAAGCATTTTAAAATCAGAATCAGAGAATAAAGGGCAAATGCCACCTTGGGTGAGTAAGGATACAGGTGTGTGAAAAATGCATAAATTCAACAAAATGTTATGCTAATATATGAATGGAAATAAACTAGATGGTTTGTCTGTAATTAAGTGTCTCCAAGTACATTTCTTCTTAGACCTCCCTTTCATCTTGGCTCCTGAGGTAGTACTTCCTCCACAACTGATTTCCTGATTAATGTTCCATACATTCAAAGTTGTTATTATGAATTATTTGGATTTTGGCAAGAAAGTACAATTATATTCAACATACTAGCAATAAATCATCTTCTGCTATAGTAGTATGCAATTTTAGGAATATATTAAAACAGCCATAATTTAAAAAAACCTTCTATTTTAATTTTTTCACAAAAGCAAATTGTTAAGTGCTTAAACTTATAGTAGATCATGTGCTTTATATCCAAAGACATATTTCTGCTTCTTGTTTTAACCAAAACAAATTGCCAATGTCTTCTTTTATCAAATCTTGAAATTGTTATTTTTGTTTCAATCAGCAAATCCAATTCCAAATTACTTCACAGAGGATTACAGATTCATTTCTTTCCTGTCTAATATGAAATATATGGAAATCAAGGGCAACTTTTAAATATTTGTAAGTTGTCAATGTCGTGAAACAGGTGTGCAGTGGGAGTGGAGTAGACAACATCATTGATTTGTATTGTGAATAGTAACAATCTCATTTATAACCAATAGGCAACCACAAACATGGGTTGAGACACTCAGTTTTCACTGTTGAGTGTAGCATTAGGGAATTAAGTAGTTAATATAGTTAGAAGATTTAAACCAGTGACTGGCACTTAAAAAAATATTTGATAAAAGTAAGTCTTTCTGAGTATCTTACTCATAAAAGTTGTTCTATGGATGTGCAATGTGATTAGAATATTTCAATTACTTTATATCAATATAGTAGTGTTCTATATTTTGTCTTTTTGTCATGAATTACTTCAAGAATCAATTTTGGTTAATAGCTTTTAATTTGCCTTACAAAAATATTTTTTGTTTAGTCATTGTGAAGAGTAAATCTTCTACATCTACCTACTTCAATTTCAGTATCAGTGTATTTTACTTCACCTTACATATTTCTTGAACCACAATAGTAATTTTTAATTTGAATTTGTGCCTATTTAAAATGAATAATCTAATTTTTTAATCTCATTTTTATTTGTGATGATCAGTGTAGCACAGAATCACTAAAAGCACAAGCTCTGAGCAAGCACAAACAGCTTGCTCACTGTGGTGACAGTATTTCTGTTTATAAGTGCCAAAAGAAGAGTTAACTTGTTTTTCTATTTAAATCTAATATATATCAAATGTATGTTAACATAGCTATGATTGTATTTATCAATGGTTATTTTGGGAAAATGAAATGTTAAAGGTAGAACATAAAAGTTTTAACTTTCAAAGCTCCTAATTATGATTTAGAGAAGTGATTGATTTTTGACATAAGCACTCATTTCTTTACAGATCAAATTTTAATGAGAAAATTTCCAGGTTCTGTAATGTCTCTAATAAAGCATATCTTCTTTCCTGTTTAAATTTAAATAGTTTATATTAAGCTTTGAAGAAAATCAAATATATTGGAGGTTTCAGAAGCTTTACATAAAAAGTCTATTTTAATCAGTATGGGGGAAAATGCTATAAGACAGCATGTGACTAAAACAGTTATTTCAATTAATGATTAATTTGCATAATTACTTTAAATAATTAGAACCCAAAGAAAAGACAAAAGCAACTCAGTATATTATACATCTCAAAGGAAGATGCTAGTAACAGAAAATAATCTTGCAGTTAAGAAGCAGATTAACAACTTTGGAAATGAATTTTTATTCAAAGTTAAGGAATTTAAAACCTCTAGGAAAAATGAACACAATTTACAATATTACAGTCATGATATGATATAGAGTACTTGATATTACAATTCTCATACAGTAACCTGAATATTGGTAGGCAGAATAATGGCCCTTCAAAGAAGGTAACTTCTTAATTCCTAAAATAATTCCTAGAAATACGCTACCTTACCTGGCAAGACAGACTTTGTAGAAATGATTAAGGATCTTGCATTGTAGAGATTATACTGAATTATCTATAAATGAAGTGAAGTTGCTCAGTCGTCTCCGACTATTTCAGACCCCATGGACTATAGCCTACCAGGCTCCTCCATCCATGGGATTTTCCAGGCGAGAGTACTGGAGTGGGTTGCCATTTCCTTCTCCAGGGGATCTTCCCAACCCAGGGGTCAAACCCAAGTCTCCCATATTTAAGGCAGATGTTTACTGTCTGAGTCACCAGGGAAAGCCTGAATTATCTACATGTAGTCCAATATAAACACAAGTGTCAAAAGAGAGAAGACTCAGAGAAGGAGATGTGAACAAGGAAGCAGAAGCTGGAATCATACAGATATGGAGGGGACATAAGCTTAGAAATGCAGGCAGTCTATAGAGGCCAGAAAAGTCAAAGACACAGATTCTCCTCTAGAACCTCAAGAAGAAACACAGACTGCTGACATCTGATTTTAGTTTATGGATCCCCTTTGGACTTTAACCTCCCAGAAATATAAATTTGTGTTGTTTTAAGCCACTAAGTTTATAGTAATTTGTTATACAAGTAATAAGAATCTAATATTTTTGACAAGTTTGAAGGATTTGAGACCAGGTTCTGATCTAGGAAATTCTATGAATCTTTCTATGCTTCTTTTCCTCAGCTACAGAATGAGCATTGTTGTCCCAATTTTACCTACCTCACAAAATTATATGAAAGTAATATTAATAATTTAAATAATGCACTATTTATTCTCCAGTTCAAATAGCTTGCTTCCATAATGCATTCACTCAACAAGTATTTATTGAGTGCCATCTATGTGTCCTTGACATTGGGGATAAAGCATTTAAAAAACATTCAAAAATCCTTGCACTAATGAAATACACATTCCAATGATGGAAAGGTAGATGAAATACAAATAAATAGAATATATAATATGTCAGATGATGACCAACACTTGAGAAAAAAAATGGCCATGGAAAGGATATAACAAATCAGGAGTTGGAGTTTAGAGTGGTTCTGCACAGTTTCATTGATAAGATATTTGGGTCAAGACCTCATGATATTGAGAGAAAGTGACTCTTGTGCATATCTAATGGGAAATGTTCCAAATTATTCAAAGGCTCTGACTGACATACGCCTAATTGTTCAGAGGCTAATACATGTACCTAGAAGACAGAAAGGCAGATACTGGCTAGCAGATGAGTGCAAAATGATAAACACGAAGGTAGTGGAGTTGGGGTAGATGATTGTAGTAGGCAAGCCCTAAACATAGAATTAGAAGCTTCTAAATGACTCAAAACAAAATCAACATGGCAAGAATGGGCTTCCCAGGTGACTTGGAGGATAAAGAATCTGCCTGCAGTGGAGGAGACCTGGGTTCCATCCCTGGATCACAAAGATTCCGCTGAAGAAGATAAGGGCAACCCAGTTCAGTATTCACATCTGGAGAATTCCACGGACAGAGGAACCTGGCGGGCTACAACCCATGTTGTCTCAAAGAGTCAGACATGACTAAATGACCAGTACTTTCACTTTAATTATGTTTTTTAGAACTATGGATAAACTTTCATAGGTGAAAAATAAATCACTATTGAAGACTGCACTGCAATATTATTTATATGTGATATTTCACACTTAGCTTGTATTATCTGTAGCATGTTAGTAGGAACAGCAGATCTCTTCATTTGCAAGCTGCTGCTGCTGCTGCTAAGTCGCTTCAGTCGTGTCTGACTCTGTGCGACCCCATAGACGGCAGCCCACCAGGCTCCCCCGTCCCTGGGATTCTCCAGGCAAGAACACCAGAGTGGGTTGCCATTTCCTTCTCCAATGCATGAAAGTGAAAAGTGAAAGGGAAGTCTCTCAGTCGTGTCTGACTCTTCACGACCCCATGGACTGCAGCCTACCAGGCTCTTCCATCCATGGGATTTTCCAGGCAAGAGTACTGGAGTGGGTTATTTGCAAGCTAGTAGAGGTAATTATCTAAAGAGAGAAATGAAAATAAAACTCAGCATCATAAGGTTTATAACATCATTCAGAGGTAGAGTTACTATAATATAAGGAATACCATGTTGCTTTTCTGATAACAATAATGATACCATCCTATTTTAAAATTAAACCATTCTACATAATTTAAGGGCTTCCCAAGGTGGTTCTACTGGTAAAGACACTACCTGCCAGTAAGAGTAGATATAAGAACTTGAGTTCAATCCCTAGGTCAGGAGAGCCCCTGGAGGAGGGCATGGCAACCCACTCCAGTATTCTTGCCTGGAGAATCCCATGGACAGAGGCGCCTGGCAGGCTGCAGTTCACAGGGTTGCACAGAGTAGGACACAACTGAAGCAACTTAGCATCCATGCACATAATTTAAAAATTTCTAAAGTGTTGCATTATAAGCAATTTATGAACTATATAATTTTTATGACTTTATTTTTTCATTGTGTACATTTTACAATGCTATGCCATGCAATATTCTAAAGCAAGGCACTATATATTCTTGCTTTGAAATTTAAGTAATTTGTGAAATAAATATTATCATGAACAAAATGTTTTTCATTAGATATGCTGGATTTCCATTTTCTCTGAAGAAATGAGTAAGAACATCTAGGCTAATAAATATCACTGAACTTGGTTGTACTTAATTTTCCTGGGAAAGCTACAGAGTCGGGATACAGAGACCCAATTTCTTTTGCTCTTAAGACATCTAGATGCTTTATCATAAGACAGCAGAATCAATCTTGTTATCCCATGTCTGATTCATCTTGGCTCTGTAGTGTTTTTACTCACATCTCCCTATTTTTACTTTGTTCCCAGCATCCATTGAATCAGATTTCTTTTCCATCATAAGGTGTTAGCTGACACTTGCCAGTGTGATTAGGAAATATTGTTATATTGCTTCAATGGCTGTTTATGCACTGAAAGGCACCCCATCAATTCCTGTAATAAGTCACTTTGAGATAAATTTGAATAAAACTACAGAGTCAAGTGAAGTATAGAATAGGGATGATTTGCTTTATTTGCCACTTGCTTATCTGGGTCTCTTTTACTATTGTTAAAGTGCCCTGTGTGTGCTAGATGAATGGTATAAAGAAAACAGGTAATCATTTGGCAGAAAGGAAGTTCAGAAAAAAGTTGAATGAAGGTATTTTCTCTCTCTATAAACATACTCTATCAGCAAGCTAAATTTGTCTATTTTATATCATGTTATCCACTTCTTTTGCGTAATCTAGATTTAGTATAACGACCAAGCTCCTTGGATGCTTTTAAAGAAATGGCTTTATGTGTGAGCACTTTTCCCAGTGGGCTTCTTTGCAAGAGTGTACCAATTAAGTCATTTTGAAATAGCAAGCAAGGAGAAAGTGTAGGAAGAATTCACCTCAAGCAAAAGACACATTTTATTCACAGAGATTTTTATTTTATTTTATTATTTTTTTAATTTTATTTTTAAACTTTACATAATTGTATTAGTTTTGCCAAATATCAAAATGAATCCGCCACAGGTATGCTGTGGGTAAAAACGTCAGTTTTCAAAAAATTGAAACTCTGTTATTATTTGAGTTACATTTTTGTAATACCAATTCTGAAACTTCATAGTATTCAAGCAAAAAAGTTATAATAATCTGTGAATAAATGATATTTAGCATAGGTAATACAGGAGAAAGGATCAAACAAGAAATATATAAGATGATAAATATATCATACTTATATTATTATATTATATTATAATATATACTTTATATATTTTATAATATATAAATATTATATTATATATACTTTATATAGTATAATATATACTTGTATTATATTATACTTCTATTATTATATCTTATATTATTACTGTAATAATAATAATGTCAAAATAAATTTGCAAAATTTAAATAACTCAAATTTCCTGAAAGTTTTGATCTTATACAGTTGCAATATAATCTTCAGATATTTTCTAATATTAGAGTCATTTGTATGGTTTATACAAAAGTGATTTAAATAGAGTTTAAATTCATCCCCATAGGAAACTTTCAGTGAATATAAAATAGATTGTGATTAGTAATTTTAGCAAGATAAAATACTTAGAAACAAGTAGCATTCTTTCTTTCTCCTCAAATGATAATTATAAAAATAACTGTCCAGCTACTTATAAGGCACATGAACACTCATTTTGAAATGAAGCAGGACCTTATGTTGCTTGATCTCCATGCCCTCCACCTACCTTTTGTCTTTGGAAAATCTTTAGCCAAAGAAAAAGTTTAGGCAGATGGCGTTACCTGGAACCTGAGAGGCTACACGAGGGTGTCAGAGGCCTGGTGAGAGACAATGGCCAAGAACAAACTAAGAGGGCAGAAGTCCAGGAATGTATTCCACATAGCCAGCCAAAAAAGCTTTAAGGTTAAAAATAAAGCAAAACCAGTTACCACTAATCTTAAGAAGATAAACATTGTGAATGATGAAAAAGTTAACAGAGTGAATAAAGCTTTTATAGATATACAGAAGGAACTGGCAAACTTCTCAAAAGGCCTTTCCCTTGAACCTCTGCAGAAACAACTGATACCTCAGCAGTGTCATGAAAGTGTACCAGTTAATGTTGATGAAGCTACAAGATTAATGGCTCAGTTGTAATATACCAATGATGCATCAAATTCCCTAAAAAGACCAATAAATTTAATCTTTTATACAAAAAAAAAAAAAAAAAAGAAAAGTTTAATCAGAGACAACACAGAAACAAAGGAAAACAGTTGAAAAAGATTAAATAATAGCAGCTTAGTTATTAAGCAATGTCAAGGACCTTTAGTTCCTCTTCAAGAGCTTATAGATAATATTCTGAGCCATATTCAGTGAGCTGTCTTATAAATCCTGAGAACACCCACCAGGTGGAAGAAGTCAACTACATGATTACCAGACTGTAGCCACGACATAAACAGCCAAGACTCTGAGAGCTGGCCTCAAAGAAATGGGAACAAATTGACCCTGGAACTGAAGATTAACTGTACTTAAAACAATAAAGATGATTCTGGTAAGATCACCAATGACCGATTCCAAGATGGTTGTCAGAGCTGGCTGTACTGTCTCTGCATGTAACCCCTTCCTTTCAACTATCAAGTGGGCAAGAGCCCACTGATTGTCAGTCAGCAGAGGTAGAAGTCAGCCTTTGGACAGGAGTCTACCCCTTCTCCCAACCTAGGTAGCTGGCATCAAATATAAAGCAAACTTTACTTTCCATCAACCTTGACTGTTTATTGTCTTCAGAGGAGTAAGCAGTCAGACCTACACTTTCATTAATATTTTCTATTTTTCCCTCTCTCATCATTCCATAGTTAGTATATCCAATACTATGGCCAATCCATGGCCAAAACATTCATACGGGTTAGGATTAGAAACACCCAAACAAAATTTTTGGCCAACCCAATACAATTTGGTCCCCTTCATGAATGACAGCCTTGTGTGGTGAAGGGGCTTGCATAGCTCAATAAAGCTATGGACCATGCCATGCAAGGCCACCAAAGACAGATGGGTGGAGAGTTGTGACTAATCATGGTCCACTGGAGGAGGGAATGGAAAACCATTCCAGTATTCATGCTGAGAGAACCCCTCTAATGTGAACAGTATGAACTGGAAAAAAGATATGACACCAGAAGATGAGCCCCTCCCCCAGGTCAGAAAGTGTCCGATATGCTACTAGGGAAACAGTGACAGACTATTTTCTTGCGGCCCTAAATCACTGCAGACGGTGACTGGCAGCCATGAAGTTAAAAGACACCTGCTCCTCAGAAGAAAAGCTATGACAAACTTAGACAATGTATTAAAAAACAGAGACATCACCTTACCAACAAAGGTCTGAATAGTCAAAGCTGTGGTTTTTCCAGTAGTCGTGTATGGATGTGAGAGCTTGACCATAAAGAAGGCTGAGCACCAAAGAATTGAGCCTTTCGAACTGTGATGCTGGAGAAGACTCCTGAAAATCCCTTGGACTGCAAGGCGATCAAACCAGTCAGTACTCAAGGACATAAACCCTGAACATTCATTGGAAGGACTGATGCTGAAGAGCTGACTCATTGGAAAAAAACCCTGATGCTGAGAAAGACTGAGGGCAGGAAAAGAAGGGGGCAACAGAGAATGAAATGGTTGTATGACACCATTGACTCAATGGACATGAGTTTGAGCAAGTTCCAGGAGATGGTGAAGAACAGAGAAGCCTGGAGTTTGGCAGTCCATGGGGTGGCAAAGAGTTGGGTACAACTAAGCAACTGAAAAATGACAAAGTGACTCATAGAGAATTAGTGTTTTATAATCAACTACTGTTAAATCCACTTAGATTGCAATTTAGAAAAAGAAGATGCTTAAAAATTCAAGAAAGATATTGAGAGACCAGATTTATACATTAAGAAATACAAACTTTCAAGGGGTAGGAGTTTAATGAAGATAGGATGAAAGGAATAAAAGTGAATAAAATTCAAAAAAGACAGGTGCTAAAAGATTTCCATCACAAAGCAGCAAGTGCTGATTATGGGTCTCTGAGGGTTTTTTTGTTTGTTTTTTTTTTTGTATTTTTGTTGTTGTTGTTATCTAAGGGATGAAAGTCTGTGATAAGTAGTATTCTTCCCTTCCTAGGGATTCTGAATATTTTGGAAAATAATACAAATATGAGAATTTCGGAGGCCAAACTAACAGTTTTATTGCAGGTAATGCCTAGTTTGCAAGGGAGGGTTTGTGTCTTTGATTGCTCTGCTCTGCTAAATTGCTTCAGTCATGTCCTACTCTTATGAAAAGATGAGAGGGTTAACAGTCAGGTAGGAAGGTCAGAGGTCCCCAAGAGGCAGGAGGAAATAAACTGCAAGTGGCAGACATTTTTTCCTTCTCTATACAAAATTAAAGGAGCCTCCTTTTAATTCTGTGTTATCATGGAGACACCTAGTTCTGTGTGAACTTAACTTTTCTCAAACCTTGAGCTAATCAATGCGTTTTTCTCATGGGAAATGTTTTTTCTTAAGCTATGCTAATGAACGATGTATTTGCTTGGAAATCTGCCTTCTTCAAGATTCATGTCAATTGTTTTATGGCTGGGGATGACTCACCTTGTGCCAATGCTATCTCAAAATGCATGTCATGGGAGAGGGTCCTGGTGCAACTCTCTCCGTCTTGAGGTGTTTCTTTTAGCTGATGAGCAGCATGCTAACAGGTATAAATGGCACCCCACTCCAGTACTCTTGCCTGGAAAATCCCATGGACGGAGGAGCCTGGTAGGTGGCAGACCATGGGGTCACACAGAGTTGGACACGACTGAACAACTTCACTTTGACTTTTCCCTTTCATGCATTGGAGAAGGAAATGGCAACCCACTCCAGTATTCTTGCCTGGAGAATCCCAGGGACAGGGGAGCCTGGTGGGCTGCTGTCTATGGGGTCTCACAGAGTTGGACACGACTTAAGTGACTTAGCAGCAGCAGCAGCAAGTATAAAATGCTTTGCAAAAAAACTAGCAAGGAGCTATCCTTTCTGTACCCTTCTGAGGTCTACGTCAGAAGCTTTCTCTGTCTCTTTTATGCTTTAATAAAACAGCTACATGAAAACTCTGAGTGATCAAGCCTCATTTCTGGTCCTGGATCAAAATCCTCTCCACCAGAGGTCAGGAATTCCAGCATAGCTCACAGCTTGCAGCCAGCCACAACCTTTCAAAGGGAAGGTCTGAAACAAGATCATTTAGTTTCTCTGGAGACTACCCTGCCTCCTAGAGACTGCCAGGAAGACATCTATCCAAAGGTACTTAGACCAATAGTTATTTACACTTTTCAAAGAAACCCATTAAACAATCATTTTTCCCTCTTCACATGCTCCATCTTATTACCCCCACACATATATATTAATAATAAAAAGCTAGAGAGAGGCTCAGGCTATTCTTAGATAAATTTATTTTTATGAAGCTATGTGTCATTCCGCATAACACTATGTATGTTCTATAAATCCATGCAGCTGGTTCAGCTTCCATTAATGTTTTACCATAGTTATATGAGTATTACTAAAGTGTTCAGTCTCAAGAAATAAGCCAGGCTCTGGGCTCCACCATGCTTGGAAGTCTTTTGCTTCAGTCATTCAGCAGAAGTCAAATTTTTGCCACCTCTGCTTGAGTCCAGATCCTGAGTTCAGGATACCTATATCTTTGACTCCTTCTATGTGCTATGTAGTCCACAACTATTAATATCATATTTGTGAATGTGTACATGTATATTCAAGGGTTACTCAGGTGGCACGTGGTAAAGAATCCTCTTGCCAATGCAGGAGATGCAAGAGACAAGTGTTCAATCCCTGAGTCAGCAAGATCTCCTGAGGTAGGAAATGGAAACCCATTCCAGTATTTGTGACTGGAAAACTCCATGGACAGAGGAGCCTGGAATGCTACAGTCCATGGAGTCACAAAGAGTTGGACTTGATAGCCCACACATACATACACACATATATTCAGAAGATATTTATCTGGGAACTCAGAGAGATAGATTAGAGCATGATAGGCCTAACAGTATAAATTTTCAGAGCCATTCTGACTAGACTTCAGGATTTTTTTTTTTCACTATAGATGTTAAAACACACACACAATGCCATAATCACATGATTTTAATATGATAGATTGTATTTGTCACTACATATCATGACTCTGAATACAGTAGATTAACAAAATGGGGGTTGATTTTACCTTTTCACAGATGTAAGTATCACAAGGCTGGCACAGAATTTTCATAATATGAACAGGAGCTTAGAATTCTTTCATCTTTCTGCTCTGCTATCCTAAGCACATAAATATTGTTCCCATGCTTCTATGTGCGTAAAGTTTGTTTCACTGAATTCTAAAGAAAAAATTTCCCTAACTAATTACAATTATATTTTCATCCAGAAAGATTGCAGTGATATTTTAAAGCGAATAATATCATTGAAAGAAGCTTTAATATTTTTCATTTGAATTCATTAAATACTGCATATTTAGGTAGACATATAGCAATAGATGAGTTAACATGCTGTTGTTTTTCAGTCACTAAATCATATCCAACTTTTTGAAACCCCATGGGCTGTAGCACACCAGACTCCAATGTCCTCCGCTATCTCTTGGAGTTTGCTCAAACATATGTCCATTGAGTCAGTGATGCTATCTAACCATCTCATCCTCTGCCACCCCTCTCTCCTCCTGCCCTTAATCTTTCACAGTATCAGTTCTTTTCCAATGAGTCAACTCTTCACATCAGATAGCCAAAGTATTGGAGTGGTAAAATAATTGACTGTATCCAACACCCAAAAACTAAACTTAGCTTGTTAATGAAAACAAAGCAAAAAAACAAACAAAAATAATTAAGGTTTATTTGTTTGATTTATTGGAAAATATCCTTTTTTAACAGATCCTTTCTGGCATCACCCTGTTCATTCCTCCTATGCCCCCACCACACTTCTCAGCAAAAACAAAGTGACTATCATAGCATTCAACTAAGCAGTCTTGAAGTGACGCTACTGGGGAATGTAATAGGAGTTAACTTTGTAAATTTATAAATATTTTCAGCATAAAATTTAAAACGGATCTCTTAATGCCTGTATTTCCTGATTAACACACTCTTACTTGAAGTTTAAAGACTCCCCCCCACTCCCATTTGGAAAATGTGTTGAATTATTTTCCCTAACAATTTGAGGCCTCTTTACTCACCTTTGTTAAACAACTTTCTACCCTGATAACACTGTCATGTAACGATGAACTCAAATATGTGTTGGACTCAAGAATATGATTTTAATTCAGATCTGCTAGATTTGGAACTTTCTTTGACTATTATTATAATCATATTTTAAAATGCACTAATTTAAAAAATAATATTTTAGGCTAAATTAGGATAGAATAAGAAGTTGAAACTTCCCAGACTGTCTCTCTGTGAAATTCAAATAGTTGTAAGAAATTTATCCATTTTTTTTGATGTAGAAATTCTCTCTTTAATCTATGAGGGTTAAATAATTTAAATAATCATATTCAAGTTTAATGAGTGAGGAGATATTGGAATAAAAGTGTTTTATTTTCAGAAATATATTAACTCTATAAAATATATGAATGAAAAACTTTTCTATTCCCTATGTATTTTTTGTTATTTTCCTTTTTATTAACTCTGATATGTTATTCAATACATTGAGACTGGATAATCCAAAAATCAAGAAGAATGCAGTGCAGAGTAAGTGGTCAGTTATTTTTGTAAAATATGAGTCATTCAGTACAATAAATGGTGTATTCCTATCAAATCAATGCAAATAAGTTGAAAGCATTGTAATCAGCAAGTAGAAAGTGGAATATGAACACATTTCAACTGTCTAAAAAATAAATCTAGGGTGACTAGAAGCAGCTAGTTGAACCAAGTGGTCATTTTCTCAGGAGAATCTTTGTCATTATCTTCAGACAAGGAATGCAGCAGTTTTAGATATTCTTGAAGTCTCACAATGAGAAAGCCATCACACATTATAACCAAAATAATAGGAAGTAATTAATAAACTTCATATCTGAATCCCAAACAAGTAAAACAAAGGTAAAAGAAGCCCATAAAATGTGTCATAACAGTTTTATGACAGTTTAACACAAGAAGATTCATCCAGTTCCAAAAAAATGTAATTTCAGAAAGAAATGTCACTTAACTTGAACATAGAATCAAATTGCATATTTTTCCAAGTTAAAAGCTTCATTTTTCTTTTATTCTAAAAAAAAAAAATAGCAAACCAAATAGAAGCAGAAGTATGGGCCAAATATATCAAATTCCTAAGTTGTATAAGCAAAGAATAGAATCCAAATAAGGTGAATGTAAAAAGTAAATTCTAAATCAGAGATCTCTTTTTACAGAATACTTTTTAAAAGAAAGGAAAAGCAATCAACAAATATTTTTATTATGCTTCAATTCTGAAAGCTAATTTTTGACTTCGTTAACAAGTTATACTTTAATATGAATCCTTGGTTCTCATTTAAAATATAGATATTAGGAAAGCATGTTTGCCAACAAAGGTCCGTCTAGTCAAGGCTATAGTTTTTCCAGTGGTCATGTATGGATGTGAGAGTTGGACTATGAAGAAAGCTGAGTGCTGAAGAATTGATGCTTCTGAACTATAGTGTTGGAGAAGACTCTTGAGGGTCCCTTGGATGGCAAGGAGGTCCAAACAGTCCATCCTAAAGGAGATCAGGCCTGGGTGTTCATTGGAGGGACTGATGCTAAAGCTGAAACTCCAATACTTTGGCCACCTCATGTGAAGATTTGAATCATTAGAAAAGACCCTGATGGTGGGAGGGATTGCGGGCAGGAGGAGAAGGGGACAACAGAGAGTGAGATGGCTGGATGGCATCACCGACTCAATGGACATGAGTCTGGGTGAACTCCGGGAGTTGGTGATGGACAGGGAGGCCTGGTGTGCTGCTATTCATGGGGTCGCAAAGAGTCGGACACAACTGACTGACTGAACTGAACTGAACTGACGTTACAATATATTGCCCTCTTTCCTTATGAGTAATCCAAATTTGACACTATGTAAATAATACGTTTTCTAAGGCATTAAGTTTTTATCAGTAAGGGTACTAAACCTATAGCCTGGTATCAATGTGAACATCGTGAAATAATGGTCTGTAAATGCAACACTTTATTTCAATACATTTTCCCCATCATTTTCAATCTCCTACCAGAGCATCATAAGTACCAGTCTTAGCCCAGTTACTACGAATCAGATTCTAATACTTAAAATAGTTCTGAATTGTTATACGGTTTCTAAGAATAAGGTGATAGTGGAGACTCTCAATTTGTTCTATAAGACACACCTCACTTCTGACAAAATGTGGCCCACTGGAGAAGGGAATGGCAAATAACTTCAGTATTCTTGCCTTGAGAACCCCATGAGCAGTGTAAAAGGCAAAAAGATTGGACACTGAAAGATGAAACCCCCGGTTGGTAGGTGCCCAACACGCTACTGGAGATCAGTGGAGAAATAACTCCGAAAAAATGAAGGGATGGGGCCAAAGTAAAAACAACACTGGTTTGTGGATGACAGATGATAGAAGCAAGGTCCAATGCTACAAAGAGCACTATTGCATAGGAACCTGGAATGTTAGGTCCATGAATCAAGGCAAATTGGAAGTGGTCAAACAGGATATGGCAAGAAATGGAGTAGCCATCATAGTCAACAAAAGGCTCTGAAATGCAGTACTTGGATGCAATCTCAAAACAATAGAATGATCTCTGTTCATTTCCAAGGCAAACCATTCAATATCATGGAATCCAAGTCTATGCCCTGACCAGTAATGCTGAAGAGGCTGAAGTTGAACAGTTCTATGAAGACCTACAAGACTTTCTAGAACTAACACCCAACAAAGGTGTCCTTTTCATTATAGGGGACTGGAATGCAAAAGGAGGAAGTCAAGAAACACCTGGAGTAACAGGCAAATTTGGCCTTGGAGTATGAAATGAAGCAGGGTAAAGGATAATAGAATTCTGCCAAGAGAAGGCACTGGTCATACCAAACACCCTCTTCCAACAATACAAGAGAAGACTCTACACATGGACATCAAGAGATGGTCAACACCGATATCAGATTGATTATATTCCTTGAAGCCAAAGATGGAGAAGCTCTATATAGCAAGCAAAAACAAGACCAGGAGCTGACTGTGGTTCAGATCATGAATGCCTTACTGCCAAATTCAGATTTAAATTAAAGAAAGCAGGGAAATTGAAGAAAGCAGGGGAAATCACTAGACTATTCAAGTATAAGGTCAGTTCAGTTCAGTTGCTAAGTCGTATCTGACTCTTTGACACCCCATGAATCACAGCACGCCAGGCCTCCCTGTCCATCACCAACTCCCAGAGTTCACTCAGACTCACATCCATCAAGTCAGTGATGCCATCCAGCCATCTTATCCTCTGTCGTCCCCTTCTCCTCCTGCCCCCAATCCCTCCCAGCATCAGAGTCTATTCCAATGAGTCAACTCTTCGCATGAGGTGGCCAAAGTACTGGAGTTTCAGCTTTAGCATCAGTCCTTCCAAAGAAATCCCAGGGTTGATCTCCTTCAGGATGGACTGGTTGGATCTCTTTGCAGTTCCAGGGACTTTCAAGAGTCTTCTCCAATACCACAGTTTGAAAGCATCAATTCTTCAGCGCCCAGCTTTCTTCACAGTCCAACCCTCACATCTATACGTGACTACTGGAAAAACCATAGCCTTGGCTAGACGGACCTTTGTTGGCAAAGTAATGTCTCTGCTTTTCAATATGCTATCTAGGTTGGTCATAACTTTTCTTCCAAGGAGTAAGCATCTTTTAATTTCATGGCTGCAATCACCATCTGCAGTGATTTTTGAGCCCCCCAAAAATAAAGTCTGACACTGTTTCCACTGTTTCCCCATCTATTTCCATGAAGTGATGGGACCAGATGCCATGATCTTAGTTTCTGAATGTTGAGCTTTAAACCAACTTATTCACTCTCCTCTTTCACTTTCATCAAGGGGCTTTTGAGTTCCTCTTCACTTTCTGCCATAAGGGTGCTGTCATCTGCATATCTGAAGTTATTGATATTTCTCCTGGAAATCTTGACTCCAGCTTGTGCTGCTTCCAGCTTAGTGTTTCTCATGATGTACTCTGCATATAAGTTAAATAAGCAGAGTGACAATATACAGCCTTGACCTACTCCTTTTCCTATTTGGAACCAGTCTGTTGTTCCAGGTCCAGTTCTAACTGTTGCTTCCTGACCTGCATATAGGTTTCTCATGAGGCAGGTCAGGTGGTCTTGTACTCCCATTTCTTGAAGAATTTTCCACAGTTTATTGTGATCCACACAGTCAAAGGCTTTTGCATAGTCAATAAAGCAGAAATAGATGTTTTTCTGGAACTCTCTTGCTTTTTCTATGTATAACCTAAATCAAATTCCTTATGATTATACAGTGTAAGTGAAAAATAGAGTTAAGGGACTAGATCTGATAGATAGAGTGCCTGATGAACTATGGACAGAGGTTCATGACATTGTTCAGGACACAGGGTTCAAGACCATCCCCAAGAAAAAGAAATGCAAAAAAGCAAAATGGCTGTCTGAGGAGGCCTTACAAAATAGCTATGAAAAGAAAAGAAACAAAAAGCAAAGGACAAAAGGAAATACATACCCATTTGAATGCAGAGTTCCAAAGAATAGCAAGGAGAGATAAGAAAGCCTTCCTCAGAGATCAATGCAAAGTCTTTAACAGAGGAAAATAATGGAATAGGAAAGACTAGAGATCTCTTCAAGAAAATTAGAGATACCAAGGGAAAATTTCATGCAAAGATGGGCTCAATAAAGAACAGAAATGGTATGAACCTAATAGAAGCAGAAGAGGTGGCAAGAATACACAGAAGAACTATACAAAAAAGATCTTCACGACCCATATAATCATAATGGTATGATCACTTACCTACAGCCAAATATCCTGGATTGTGAAGTCAAGTGGGCCTTAGGAAGCATCACTACAAACAAAGCAAGTGGAAGTGATGGAATTCCAGTTGAGCTATTTCATAACCTAAAAGATGATGCTGTAAAAGTGCTGCAATCAATATGCCAGAAAATTAGGAAAACTCAGCAGTGGCCACAGGAGAGGAAAAGGTCAGTTTTCATTCCAATCCCAAAGAAAGGCAATGCCAAAGAATGCTCAAACTACTGCACAATTGCACTCATCTTACATGCTAGCAGGGTAATGCTCAAAATTCTCCAATCCAGTCTTCAGCGATATGTGAACAGTGAAATTCCAAATGTTCAAGCTGGTTTTAGCAAAGGCAGAGGAACAAGAGATCAAATTGCCAAAACTTGCTGGATCATCAAAAAAGTGAGAATTCTAGAAAATCATCTATTTCTGCTTTGTTAACTATGCCAAAGCCTTTGACTGTGTGGATCACAATAAACTGTGGAAAATTCTTCAAGAAATGGGAGTACCAGACCACCTGACCTTCCTTTTGAGGATTCTGTATGCAGGTCAGGAAGTAACAGTTAGAATTTGACATGGAACAACATACTGGTTCCAAATACGAAAAGGAGTACATCCTTGGAAGAAGCACAAGCTGGAATCAAGATTGCCGGGAGAAATACAATAACCTCAGATATGCAGATGACACCACCCTTATGGCAGAAAGTGAAGAAGAACTAAAGAGCCCCTTGATGAAAGTGAAAGAGGAGAGTGAAAATGTTGGCTTAAATCTCAACAATCAGAAAACAAAGGTCATGGTATCTGGTCCCATCACTTCTTGGCAAATAAATGGGGAAACAGTGGGTGACTTCATTTTGGGGGGCTCCAAAATCACTGCAGATGGTGACTGCAGCCATGAAATTAAAAGACACTTACTCCTTGGAAGGAATGTTATGACCAACCTACACAGCATATTAAAAAGCAGAGACATTACTTTGCCAACAAAGGTCCATCTAGTCAAGGCTATGGTTTTTCCTGTGGTCGTGTATAGATGTGAGAGTTGGACTGTAAAGAAAGCTGAGCATGGAACAATTGATGCTTTTTAACTGTGGTGTTGGAGAAGACTTTTGAGAGTCCCTTGGACTACAAGGAGATCCACCCAGTCCATCCTAAGGGAAATCAGTCCTGGGTGTTCACTGGAAGGACTTTTTTTTTTTTTTAAGGCCTAATATTTTTATTTATTTATTTTTAAATTTTATTTTATTTTTAAACTTTACAATATTGTATTGGTTTTGCCAAATATTGAAATGAATCCACCACAGGTATATGTGTGTTCCCCATCCTGAACCCTCCTCCCTTCTCCCTCCCCATACCATCCCTCTGGGTCGTCCCAGTGCACCAGCCCCAAGCATCCAGTATCGTGTATCAAACCTGGACTGGCGACTCGTTTCATACATCATATTATACATGTTTCAATGTCATTCTCCCAGATCTTCCCACCCTCTTCCTCTCCCATAGAGTCTATAAGACTGTTCTATACATCAGTGTCTCTTTTGCTGTCTCGTATACAGGGTTATTGTTACCATCTTTCTTTAGCTGAAACTCCAATACTTTCTCCACCTAATGTGAAGAACTGACTCATTGGAAAAACCCTGATGCTGGGAAAAATTGAGGGCAGGAGGAGAAGGGGATGACAGAGGATGAGATGGTTGGATGGCATCACCGACTCAATGGACATGAGTTTGGGTAGATTCCAGGAGTTGGTGATGGACAGGGAAGCCTGGTGTGCTGCAGTTCATGGGGTCACAAAGAGTCAGACACGACTGAGTGACTGAACTGAACTAAACAGCACAATTCAGAGATGACAAACTGGTGACTTCAGATTAAGGTTGGGGAACTGATGATTTTGAAACCATTACCCAGGTGCCTAATGAGTAGTCAGTATGTGACATCAAATAAGATTTCTGTGCTAAAAATAAAGGAGGTACTTTTATTCATTTGTTGAGATAAACCCTAAGTAAATAAGGTGATAGTTGTACCATAAAAATGCTGAGAAGAAGTGATGCTTTTAAACTGTGGTGCTGGAGAAGACTCTTGAGAGCTCCTTGGATAGCAAGGAGTATAAATCAGTCAATTCTAAAGGAAATTATCCCTGAATATTCGTTGAAAGAATTGATGCTGAAGCTCCAATACTTAGGCCATCTGATGCAAAATCCTGAATCATTGGAAAAGCCCTTGATGCTGAGAAAGATGGATGGCAGGAAGGGAAAGGGGAAACAGAAAATGAGATGGTTGGATGACATCACTGACTCAAGGTACATGAGTTTGAGCAAACTGCAGGAGATAACGAATGACAGGAAGCCTGGTGTGCTATAGTCTATAGGGTCACAAAGAGCCTGACACAACTTAGCAACTGAACAACAGCAATTCTAAGTAGCACAAAGATGAATAATCACTGTCCTTTATATAATAAACTTAAATTTTAACAGAAATGTATATATATATAATTATCTATTTTATCTATCATGTGTTAACTTTAGTGCTTTATTCTGCTTTAAGCATACAACTGAATGGCACTTAAGTCTATCTTCCAAAACAAAAACTAACTCCCAGATTCCTGGATGTCCTTCTAGTCTCTTAACTTCAGCATTAAAGAATCTACACTCATTATCATCTGAACTCAATTTGTTTTCCCTATTTTCTTGAAGAATCAGCAGTCTTCCTGTTCACCCAGTTTTATTACCTGATTGAACTTTTAGACTTTGTCTATCTTCATTCATTCTAAGTCAACCAAAAATCACTTTAAGTTTCATTTCAAAATTATCTTTTAAGCAAATATGTTTTTGCTATTTCCACCACCAACCAATAAATAGATTCTTGTTCTCATTACTTCTCAATATAATTATTATACCCACTGCCTCTAAATGGTAAGCTCAACATCGCCAATTATTACACTCTCAGAAAAAGTTTTAGTATTTAACTAAATGCAGATTGAACCCATATCATTATGTCTGTGTTTCAAAACTCTACACAATATAAGAGTACTATAATTATTAACTAAGTACGTAATCAAAGTCGCTTAGTCGTGTCCAACTCTTGCAACCCAATGGACTGTAGCCTACCAGGCTCCAACCATGGGATTTTCCAGG
This sequence comes from Bos javanicus, assembly GCF_032452875.1. Classification (NCBI taxonomy): domain Eukaryota; kingdom Metazoa; phylum Chordata; class Mammalia; order Artiodactyla; family Bovidae; genus Bos; species Bos javanicus. The sequence continues at coordinate 11,935,662 of NC_083868.1, forward strand.
CAAGAGTACTGGAGTGGGTTGCCATTTCCTTCTCCAGAGGATCTTCCCCACCCAGGGATCGAACCTGGGTCTCCCAAATTGTAGGCAGACACTTAACCGTGTGAGCCACCAGGGAAGCAATTATTAAAGCAGGGTTCAAATCCCACTGTTTACCTGTATACTAAGTAACATGGCAAATATTTTCCCAGGCTTTTATGTGTGAACTTTGTGCAATTTCACAATATATATATATATATATATTTTTTTTTTAATGCAAAAGCAAAGGCTCCTTAGAAGTAGTTTACCAGAGGAATTATTAATGGTTTCTAAAATGTGTTTCTTAATTACTGTTTAATGAGGACCTCGTATGTGACAAGTCTATCTAAATTGTGTAGACACAAGAGTCAACATATCAGACTAAAATTCCTCCCTCAGGGATCTTATATTTAAGTTGAAGAAAGCAGAAGGTAAACAAAGGACTAAGGAAATGTGTATTATGTCATCTGTTGATAAGAAAAAGTAATAGAGAAAAGATACAGTAAATGTCAGGGCTGTGGGGAGGGACTTTGAAGAGAGGGAGTCGTACTTTGAGAAAAGGAAACCAGGAAAGGGATCAGTAAGAAAACAGCCTATACCCTGATACTGGGAGAGATTGGGGACAGGAGGAGAAGGGGACAACAGAGGATGAGATGGCTGTATGGCATCACTGACTCAATGGACATGAGTTTGGGTAAACTCTGGGAGTTGGTGATGGACAGGGAAGCCTGGCATGCTGCGATTCATGGGGTCGCAAAGAGTCGGACACGACTGAGCAACTAAAGTGAACTGATGATGATTTGAGAAGATAAGAAACCAGTATGTGGATATGTGTGGGAAAAGCATGAGAAACACCAGTTCCCCGGGTTGGCAGTGTGGTTGGGAGTAAAAGGAAACCATGGAGACAAGCTAAAACTGGAAAAACTGCAATAAACGTGAAACAAAAAGGAAATGAATTTAGAAATGTGAGCAAAAGGCTCAGAATCTCCTCCAAACATGCACTTCTGCTCCTGAAATATTCTCTATGAAAAGGATCTTTTCAGAAAAGAGAGAAATAAGTATCATGTATTATTAACATGTATTATATATCATGTATATTAACACATACATGCAGAATGTAGACACATGGTACAGATGAACCTATTTGTAGGACAGGAATAGATATGCAGATGTAGAGAGTGGACATCTGGACACTGGGGAGGGGTGGGATGAATTGGGAGATTAGAATTGACATATATATATGTGTATATATATATACACATTGCTGCTGCTGCTGCTGCTAAGTCTCTTCAGTCGTGTCCAACTCTTCGCAACCCCATGGACTGCAGCCTACCAGGCTCCTCCATCCATGGGATTTTCCAGGCAAGAGTACTGAAGTGGGGTGCCATCGCCTTCTCCGATATATACACTACCACCAGGGACAGGGGAGCCTGGTGGGGGGCCATCTATGGGGTCGTACAGAGTCAGACACGACTGAAGTGACTTAGCACGTGCAAAATAAATAACCACTGGGAACTTGCTGTATACCATAGAGAGTTCACCTCTGCACTCTGTGATGACCTAGAGGGGTGGGATAGGGACAGTGGCAAGGAGGTTCAAGAGAAAGGAGATACATATTTATATATATACATATATACATACACATATAGCTGACATGTTGTACAGAAGAAATTAACACAATATTTGTAAAGCAACTATACTGTCCCCAAAACAGACTTTTTAACACTTTTATTCTTTTGAAATTCTAGATGTTCTTCAAGTTTTCAAATGTTCTTTTTTCTGATAATCTTGTCCAGGTGATGGTTTTGTTGTTACTGTTCAGTCGCTCAGTCATGTCCAACTCTTCGCAATCCCATTGACTGCAGCAAGCCAGGCCTACCTGTCCTTCACCATTTCCTGGAGTTTGCTCAAACTCATGTCGATTGAGTCAGTGATAACATCCAACCATATCATCCTCTGTCATCCCCTTCTCCTCCTGCCTTCAATCTTTCCAAGCATCAGGGTCTTTTCCATTGAGTCTGCCCTTTGCCTCAGGTGGCCAAAGTATTGGAGCTTCAGTTTCAGCATCAGTCCTTCCAATAAACATTCACTGTTGATTTCCTTTAGGATTGACTGCTTTGATCTCCTTGCTGTCCAAGGGACTCTCAAGAGTCTTCTCCAACACAAAAGTATGAAAGCTACTCATTGACAATATCCTGATGATTTGATTGTACTTTTTATATGTCTCAGTAAAGTCTGGCTATAGCTAGGTAACTATCTCACCTGATGGACTCTTTCACGAAGGTACAAACTGAACTGTATCATTTTTCATTTAAAACTTATTAGAACACCAAAAAACTTTTCATATATGGAGCTATGCTTTTATATATACATGCATCTAACTAACCAAGATTCCATTTTAGTATCTTACACTACAGCATAATTATTTTACTATAATCAGAATAATTATTTTCTTATATCACAGCATGTTAAAATTCTAGTTAATTATGCTTAAACATGTTTAGTGGAGACCATTAAAGTGAAAAATATAAACAGAAAGGTTTTCTTCAGGCTATAAATAAGAACTAATGAAGTGATTCTACTTCACCAATTTTTGTCCAAACAAAGTAATTATTGTTGTCTTTCTTTTATTCATCTTGTATTGAGAAACTGTTGCAAAGAAAAGGGAATTTCATGATATCAAAATAAAACAGGTTTGTGGAAAATTTTGTCTCAGTCTACACATCACTTTTCTCCTTATTGTAAAGTCCCACCTGGATTTAGAGCAAGACCCGCAAGTGAGACTAAAGTTCCACTGGCTTCATTTTTCCCACAAAAATCTTTCAATAAAGAAAATCTTTGATCAACCTGCAAGGATATTACTATTTCTCTGAAGGATGGGAAAGGATAAAAACAAAATTCATCACAGAAGAATGGCCAGCAGGGAAGTTCCCTCTTACACACCCCTGTCACATTCACAAACACATAGAATTGATCTAAAGGTTTTCATGGCCACATTACAGGTTGAGTGTAAAATCTTCTTTGGCCTAGAAAATATATACAAGTAATTCCTTATGATACTGGTCAAAGCTTAATTTTTCATAATTAGCTTTTTTTTATAAAAGAGAGGATTTCATCTATGATCAAGTCATGTGATCAGCAAAATATTATCCCATGAATTATAATCCTTAAATGACATGACAGGAACCATCTAGTGAATTATTGTGTTAACAAGATTAAGATGACATTCCCTTTAATATATAATAAACCCCATAGAAGAGATTCAAAAACAAACAAACAATTTTCTTCTAACTCTTCTTAATTTTTAAAATATGTTATCATTATTTTCCAGAAATTTATTCAAACACATACATAAATATATTGCTTTCTGTCCTGTAAAATCAATTACTCGCAGCTTTTAAGAAACACTCTTTTCCTGAAGTGAGCAGTTTACTCCATTAGCTTGCTGTGGGCATTAGATATCATAGCAATTACAGAAAGATGATTCAATGAATATTAATTGGTAAGAAAAATCAATGAGGCTTGGCATTGCCTCTTCATGTAAAGACTATGGTTTCCCTTATAGCATTATTATGACCATTATTTGATAATCCTTGCTGTGAATTCTGATTGATTTCTAAAATCTAGAACATAGCATCATTTACTTGGATTCTGTACTGCTTGGCATAAAAGGAATGAGTCTACTGTTGTGTTCCCTAGAGCCTCCTTCAGATTTTATATTATAAGAGCAGACTGTGTCATCTATAGAATAAGAAAAAGAAGAGATTTCATTACAGATCTTTTGGGTGCCAGTTCTTAGCTTTATTTTGGAAATGTTTTCCGGGAAGCATAATCACTATGAATGTTCTGAATAAAGAATTGCAGGAGGTCAATCACACACACTTGGAGGAGGGGATGGGAAGATAAGGTCTGGAAAGTAAAGCTAAAGGATCAAAGAAAAGTTACTCTTCAATGTTTTGGAAGTAAGTTTAAGCTTTCTGGCTGGTCCAGAGACCCCAGAAGCACTACAAAGGAGAGCCAGTGGGAGCTGTGCCTCTGCACCCCTTGGTGGGCCTGGGTCCCTTGTTGGTCATAAGGGCACTGGGGGAAAGGGGCTGGACAACTGATAGGAGGAAGTTATGACAAGCTGGAATCCACCAAGACCTCTGCATCTGGCTCTCATCTCATGTAACTGTGAAACCTTCATAAAATGGCTCCTGTTTTACTCCAACTTCCCAAACTCATGATGATGTCTCTTAGATCATCTCTAACTCAGAGCCATACAGAGAAGTGGACAGGGTGAAACGCAGCTCCAGGTTAGACAGATGAGTGACTATCCAAAATCACCACATGAAGCAGTATCAGCTTTCTACTCTCCTAGTGAAGTCTTGTAAATATGTGTTCCAATGTGTAAATGTGCTTTTCAATGGCTAAATTTTTAAATAGAAAATGTGCATGTATATGTGCATATAAATATATATATGTGAAAAAACATGAGAAGTAATTAAATTAACAGAGAAATATAAGGGAATAATAGAGAAAAAGATGAGATTCTGTTCCTAATAAAAGAAATTTAATGATTTTTCAATGGGCAATGACTATTTGAAAAGAGATTAAAATATTTTATAAAAATACAATATTATGAGGACTTAAAAATAAATATGTGGGGTGAGGAAAGGCAGGAGGTAGGGACAGAGTGAAATAAAAAACAAATGAACAAAAAGTGAAACAAGGAAGAACAAAACAAAGAAGGTAAGAAAGAAGTAACAGAAAAATAAAGGAAAGTAAGAAGAGGAAAACAAAAACAGTTAAAGTCATACAGTGACTAAAGAAGGAAAAATATTGGGAAATAGTGTGAAAAAGCAAGCATAAATTGTTAATTTACATTTACAGAGAAAATGCAGATTAAAATACGTAAACGATTTACAGTGTGACTTAAATTTTAAAGAATTGAAAATATATACATTTTATTTTCTGCAATGCTATAGAAAAAAAAAAAAATTAAACACTTTATTTCATAGATTGAAAGCATTCTCCAGGCCGGAATACTGGAGTGTGTAGCCTTCCCCTCTCAAGGGGATCTTCCCAACCCAGGGATCAAACACAGGTCTCCCACAATGTAGGCAGATTCTTTACCAGCTGAACCACAAGAGAAACCCATATAGAAAATTAGAGCAGACCAATGTAGCTTTTCCAAAATTACTGCAGATGGTGATTGCAACCAAGAAATTAAAAGATGCATACTTCTTGGAAGGAAAGTTATAACCAACCTAGTTCAATTCAGTTCAGTCGCTCAGTCATGTCCGACTCTTTGCGACCCCATGAATTGCAGCATGCCAGACCTCCCTGTCCATCACCAACTACCGGAGTTCACTCAAACTCACGTCCATCGAGTCGGTGATGCCATCCAGCCATCTCATCCTCTGTCTCCTCTGTCCTCATCCCCTTTCTCCTCCAGCCCCCAATATCTCCCAGCATCAGAGTCTTTTCGAATGAATCAACTCTTCGCACAAGGTGGCCAAATATTGGAGTTTCAGCTTTAGCATCAATCCTTCTAAAGAACACCAAGGACTGATCTCCTTTAAAATGGACTGGTTGGATCTCCTTGCAGTCCAAAGGACTCTCAAGAACCTTCTCCAAAAACACAGTACGAAAGCATCAATTATTCGGCGCTCAGCTTTCTTCACAGTCCAACTCTCACATCCATACATGACTACTGGAAAAACCATAGCCTTGGCTAGATGGACCTTTGTTGGCAAAGTAATATCTCTGCTTTTTAATATGCTGCCTAGGTTGGTCATAACTTTCCTTCCAAGGAGTAAGCATCTTTCAATTTCATGGCTGCAGTCACCATCTGCAGTGATTTTGGAGCCCCCCAAAAATAAAGTCTGACACTGTTTCCACTGTTTCCCCATCTATTTCCCATGGAGTGATGGGACCAGATGCCATGATCTTAGTTTCTGAATGTTGAGCTTTAAGCCAACTTTTTCACTCTCTTCTTTCACTTTCATCAAGGGGCTTTGAGTTCCTCTTCACTTTCTACCATAAGAGTGGTGTCATGTGCCTATCTGAGGTTATTGATATTTCTCCTGGAAATTTTGACTCCAGCTTGTGCTGCTTCCAGCTTAGTGTTCTCATGATGTACTCTGCATATAAGTTAAATAAGCAGGATGACAGTATACAGCCTTGACCTACTCCTTTTCCTATTTGGAACCAGTCTGTTGTTCCAGGTCCAGTTCTAACTGTTGCTTCCTGACCTGCATATAGGTTTCTCAAGAGGCAGGTCAGGTGGTCTGGTATTCCCATCTCTTTCAGAATTTTCCACAGTTTATTGTGATCTACACAGTCAAAGGCTTTGGCATACTCAATAAAACAGAAATAGATGTTTTCTGGAACTCTCTTGCTTTTTCTAAGATCCAGTGGATGTTGGCAATTTGATCTCTGGTTCCTCTGCCTTTTCTAAAACCAGCTTGAACATCTGGAAGTTCACGGTTCACATACTGCTGAAGCCTGGCTTGCAGAATTTTGAGCGTTACTTTACTAGCATGTGAGATGAGTGCAATTGTGCGGTAGTTTGAGCATTCTTTGGCATTGCCTTTCTTTGGGATTGAAGTGAAAACTGATCTTTTGCAGTCCTGTGGCCACTGCTGTTTTCCAAATTTGCTGGCATATTGAGTACAGCACTTTCACAGCATCATCTTTCAGGATTTGAAATAGCTCCACTGGAATTCCATCACCTCCACTAGCTTTGTTAGTAGTGATTCTTTCTAAGGCCTACTTGACTTCATATTCCAGGATGTCTGGCTCTAGGTGAGTGATCACACCATCATGATTATCTTGGTCATGAAGCTCTTTTTTGTACAGTTGTTCTGTGTATTTTTGCCACCTCTTCTTAATATCTTCTGCTTCTGTTAGAAGCATTACCATTTCTGTCCTTTATCAAGACCATCTTTGCATGAAATGTTCCCTTGGTATCTCTAATTTTTTTGAAGAGATCTCTAGTCTTTCCCATTCTGTTGTTTTCCTCTATTTCTTTGCATTGATCACTGAGGAAGGTTTTCTTATCTCTCCTTGCTATTCTTTGGAACTCTGCATTCAGATGTTTATATCTTTCCTTTTCTCCTGTGCTTTTCTCTTCTTTTCCCAGCTATTTGTAAGGCCTCCCCAGACAGCCATTTTGCTTTTTTGCATTTCTTTTCCATGGGGTTGGTCTTGATCCCTGTCTCCTGTACAATGTCACGAACTTCTGTCCATAGTTCATCAGGCACTCTATCAGATCTAGTCCCTTAAATCTGTTTCTCACTTCCACTGTATAATCATAAGGGATTTGATTTAGGTCATACCTGAATGGTCTAGTGGTTTTCCCTACTTTCTTCAATTTAAGTCTGAATTTGGCAATAAATTCATGATCTGAGCCACAGTCAGCTCCTGGTCTTATTTTTGCTGACTGTATAGAGCTTCTTCATCTTTGGCTGCAAAGAATACAATCAATCTGATTTCAGTGTTGACCATCTGATGATGTCCATGTGTAGAGTCTTCTCTTGTGTTGTTGGAAGAGGGTGTTTGCTATGACTAGTGCGTTCTCTTGGGAAAACTCTATTACTCTTTGCCCTGCTTCATTCTGTATTCCAAGGCCAAATTTGCCTGTTACTCCAGGTGTTTCTTGACTTCCTACTTTTGCATTCCAGTCCCTAGACAGCATATTAAAAAGCAGAGACATTACTTTGTCAACAAAGGTCCATCTAGTCAAGGCTATGATTTTTCCAGTGGTCATGTATGGATGTGAGAGCTGGCCTACAAAGAAAGCTGAGAGTCGAAGAGCTGATGCTTTTGAACTGTGGTGTTGGAGAGGACTCTTGAGAGTCCCTTGAACTGCAAGGAGATCCAACCTGTCCATCTTAAAGGAGATCAGTCCTGTATATTCACTGGAGGGACTGATGTTGAAGCTGAAACTCCAATACTTTGGCCACCTGATGCAAAGAGCTGACTCATTTGAAAAGTCCCTGACGCTGGGAAAGATTGAGGGCAGGAGGAGAAGGGGATGACAGAGAATAAGATGGTTGGATGGCATCACCGACTCAATGGACATGAGTTTGGGTGAACTCTGGGAGTTGGTGATGGACAAGGAGGCCTGGCATGCTCTGTTTCATGGGGTCACAAAGAGTCAGACATGACTGAGTGACTGAACTGAACTGAATGTAGCTTTTAGTGTTTTCAAAGTAATTGTTCCAAGTTACACATGTCTATGCTGCTGCTGCTGCTGCTAAGTCCCATATGTCTATAGTAACAGTGAATTGTATGATCAAAAAGAAAAGCACAATCATCTTTACAAACAGGGAACCAATTTTCTTTTTAAAATGCAGTCCTTTAACTTGAAGGCACAGAAGAAATCAAAAGGTAAGGCAATATATGCCTTTTCTCTAACTCTGTACAGTTACAATTACAGAATGATGTGAAATTTAGTATTTTTACTAATATTTCACAGTCTTTATGGATCGAGGTATTCAGAAATACCAATCGTTAAAACCTTACCTAATTGGAAAAGTTATACACTGTAATGATGAAACTATTATCGTGTTGTTTTCATTTTGATCATTTCTCAAGGCTTTTGTGAAATGTCAGGTGAAGGGTTATATTTTTCTTAAAAGATTGATGATCCCAATGTCAAATTTCTTGAAACACAAAACTGAATGGTAGATTTAAAAAACCAAAAAACTTAAAAATCTGAAAAAAAAACAAACAAAAAAAAGGTTGGGTGGGGGGCAGGGGAAGAGAATTCCTTGGTGGTACAGTGATTAAGAACTCCACACACTCAAAGCAGGGGCTGAGTTCAGTCCCTGGTCAGGGAGCTAAATCCCACATGCATGCCACAACAAAGACCAGGCAAGACCAAATAAATAAATCTGGTCCCATCATAGAACCAGATTGGTCAGTTTTGATTTATTTTTTCCTTCCATGAAGCAGAAGCTCCACATGAGAGTCTTCTTTCTCTTCATTCATTCCTGCCCACAAAATGGCAGAATAAATTCCCACTAGCAAATCTGGAACTACTAAACTGGCCATGCTCAATTCACTTCTTCTCTCTTCCTGCTAGAATATTCAGTTCAGTTCAGTTCAGTTGCTCAGTCATGTCCAACTCTTTGCAACCCCGTGAACCGCAGCACACCAGGCTTCCCTCTCCATCACCAACTCCTGGAGTTTACTCAAACTCATGTCCATTGAATCGGTGATGCCACCCAACTGTCTCATCCTCTGTTGTCCCCTTCTCTCACCTTCAATCTTTCCCAGCTAGAATATTACCTGCTTTCAATTGGTGTTAAAATGTTCCTGCCCCCAGGAGTAGCAGAGGCAAAGGAGCAAGCCAGGGAGGGATGGGTGGTTTTGCTGTGGAGATAATGCTCTGTCTAAGCTTGGCTGAGTAATTTATAAGATCCTGGTTTGGCTCTCAGGAAGGTCTGTTGCCCTCAAGTATAATCTGTATAATGCAGAATTATCTGTATCAATAATGATGATGTAATCTGCCTTTCACTATCTGACTATTATTATCCTTTGCTCATGACTTGTGTCGGGAAAGAGTCCGATTAACTGTTCTATTAAAATCTAATCATTATCACTCCAGTATTCTTGCCTGGAAAATCCCATGGATAGAGAAGCCAAATCACTATAAAACATCTTCACATTCTATAATTTTAAGTCAGACTATTTTCAGAATGTTTGCTAGAATTACTCCAGACTGGGTCATATGGAGTATAATCCTAGGAAGAGTTCACTGGGGAGTAAGAAAATGAGGTAGAAAAAAAGAAGAAGAAGAAGACAATACAGGGAGTGTTAAAAATTAAGCTACCAGGGTGGGCAACTGGGAATGGATCTGTCTTGGGATGGCTGGGATAGGGCATGGGGACTGTGTGTGAGTTACCCATCTGAGAAGAGGAAAAGATGGATATTTACTCACTAACTCCCTTTCCTTATTGTTCCAAGGAGATCCAGCTTCCTATTAACTCTTCAGCAACTCTATCCATTTTTGCACATGCAGCTTGCTCTTAAGTCCAGAGAAGCTTGACTTCTCTCTCAGAAAGAAACCATTAGTATATATACTAGTGTGTGTGTTAGTCGCTCAGTCGTGTCTGACTTCTTATGACCCCATGGACTGTAGCCCGCCAGGCTCCTCTGTCCATGGGGATTCTCCAGGCAAGAATACTGGAGTGGGTAGCCATTCTCTTATCCAGGGGATCTTGCCGACCCAAGGATTAAACCCAGAATCTCTTACATCTCCTGCATTGGCAGGCAGGTTCTTTACCACTAGCACCACCCGGGAATCCCTTGTATACACTAGAGTGAAACTCAAAGAGCCAGAGACAGGACAAAACAGCACCTGTTACGGAGAACTTCATTCCCTATTTCCCCCAAAATTTCTTCCACATAAAGCAGTTTTCAAGTGAAACTGTCTTATAGTAAGTGGGAAAATGTTACTTTATTTTATTAAAAGGGTTCAAAATTTTAGGGGGTTATTTTCTATAAATATTGAAATCTCATAAGTGAATTGAATTTGAAATAAAATTTAGTTTATGACCACTAGTTGCCAAGACTGTTTTCCAGGGCTACATGCTTTGCTATAAAAAGACTAATGCAGGAAAGAATACTAAAAATAAAAACTGAAAATCGATTGTAAATAAAATCACCAACGTATCTATGGAAATACGTGCTATTGTATATGCACATTGTGAAAACAAATTTAAGAAACTCGTTTACCAATGTTTAACAGACAGAAATTTAAGTTCCAGTTCTTAGCCTCATTAACAGTTTTTCGAAAAGCTATGCCCCATAAACACAGTTTTTATCTAAAAAAGAGAAAGTTTGATTAGTGAATGTCTATTTTCCTGTCCTGAAACATTTGTTATGTTTCAAAGAGGGCTTAATTTTTCTCAAATATTCTAATAATATTCAACCAGAACTATTTATTGAGCTCCGCTATGTGATCAGTCAGGCCAATTTAAACAAATTTAGCTTACAAATTTCCATAAAGAACAATTTTTGGGTGAAGAAGATGCTTAACTGAGGAGTTTGCTTTACAAACTCTTTTATATGAACCAAAATATTTCATATTAATTAGGAAACAACTTATTAATGTTGAGAATTAAAGTCAGAGAAAATAAATGACCACGTTTATTATTTATTATTTACTTTTCACCACATTATTGTTTATCTTTGACTCCCTTTTTAAAATGTGCTAAATGAGACAAAAAGTATATAGCTTTGTCTGTACACATGAATTTTCACCAATTCAATGTGACTCAATGCTTAAAGGTGTCACTCACATTGCTCTACTGGCAATGAGTTCTCTCTGACATTATGAAATACAGTGAGTCCCTGATCTCTGTGACCACAGTACTTAACTTGTTCAATCATGCCTGTAATAATTCTTTCAATACATGAAAAAAATTACTTGAGGATAATGTTCCCAAGTCACATTGCCCAAACTAACTGCTATTTGAGAGACCATTATTGCCCTTGCCTAGAGTAAGATTCAAGTTTATTAACAAAACCATATGTCCATGTTATAAATTGCTATTTTATGTATATGGTGAGGACTATAAAAGAGGAAAGAATTTGGATCTTTGCTAAAGGATGTTGGTAGAATTCCTATTCCCTTTATTTACCTCATTTTGGGCAAATGCCAGTTCAGTCATAATTCTGAGTTAAAAATTAAGAAGTCATGGTTTATGGAAGGATTAATACTATTATAAATATCCACAGCAGTGCAGGATCAAGAGTCAGGAAGTCACTGACTTTGAATACTTCAAAACTGTGACATAGACAAAGCATTGATTGTAGAAAAGCCTAGCAGAAAAAAATAAAATGGTATCAACATATCTAGAAAATCATTTTAATTCTCAGCAGCCTTTTCTGCTTGTGGATAAAGGTTTAAGTCTTAAAAAATAAAAATGCTAATGATTATTATATCATTTTTTGTGTTTTCACAGGAATAACAGATCAGAAATGTCAGCTAGCACACCAGACTGTGTATTTCTATGTATTAACATTGTTTTATTTCAACTTTAAAACAAAATAAATGACTATTAATTGACTCTAAGTGGTTTGTGGGGGAAAGTGAAATAATGCCAATTGAAATCAATTTGTTTCACATACAGCTTCTTCAAAGAAAGCTGATACCTGAGTTTCTGCTGGAAATTTACCATTGTATAGAATTTCTGATGTATGTACACAAAAACAGGGTATATTTTTTCAAATATTATTTTGTTTTTTGAGTATCTTCTCTGGCACAAATAATTTTAAAGAGTGAGGGGATTTTATTCTTGTAAATACTGGCTATCCAATGGGAAATAAAGAGTAACAATTATTTCTGGGTTGTCATAAATAATCTAAATTGCTTAAATTTATTATAACACCTCAATCTTTAAAAAATGAAGGAATATCTTATGAAAGTTCTGGTAACGTGTATTTTTGTTTTCTAAGATTTCTAAACATGCTTGTTTAGATGGCTCTTTGGACCCAATAAAACAAACAGTGAGGCCTCTAAATGTGGCCATACTGATCTGATGTTCTCTGTGGGAATAAACTATAGAAATATAAGTGAGGTAGAGAACCCCATACACCAAAGTATATCAACTGAACGAGGGAGAAAAAGAAAGAGAGAAAGTTATATGAAGGAAGGAGGGAAAAGGAAGAAAAGAAGGAGAGTAGAAAAAGAAGAAATACAAAATATGAACTGACTAATTACCAATAATGAAGTTGAATAAATAATCATAAAAGTCCCAGCAAAGTAAAGTACAAGATCAGAAGACATTCTAGCAAACATTTAGAGAAATATTAACATCTTTATCCCTCAAACTGTTCCAAAATATTGGAAAGAAAGCAATGCTTTTGAAATCATTTTATAAGACCAGCATCACCATGATATCTAAACCAGGTAAAATCATACACAAATACAGAAAGAAAATAGCAGTCCAATATCACTGGTGAACATAAATGTGAAAACCCACAACAAAATGTTTGCAAACTGAATTCAACAATACAGTAAAATGATTATACATCATGATAAAATGAGATATATTCCAGGGATGCAAGGATGGTTTAACATCCACAAATCAATGTGATACACCATACTAAAAACTTGAAAAATAAAAATCACATAATCATTTCAATAGATTCAGAAAAAGCTTTTGACAAAATTTAACATCCATTTATGAGGAAACCCTCAATAAAGTGGATATAGAGGGAACCTATCTCAAAATAATAAAGGGCATATACGATAAGCCCAGGGCTAACATCATACTCAGTGATGAAAAGCTGTTAACATTTCTCCTAAGATCAGGAGCAAGACAAAAATATTAACTCTCACCACTTTTATGCAATATAGTATGGGAAATACTAGTTACAGCAATCAGAAAGATAAATAAAAAGAATCCAAATTGGGAAGAAGGCATTAAATCTGCCACTGTTTAGATGACATGATACTGTACAAAGAAAATTCTAAAGACATTCCCAAAAACATTGATAGAATTAATCAATTAATTTGTTAAATTTGTAGGCTAAGAAATTAATATACAGAAATACATTGTAGTTCTACTTGCTAAAAATGAACTATCACTTTGGTATTCCAACACAAGGCCATACGTCTGCATTTTAGAGATATGTAACTTATAGCTCATTTTTATCTCATGGTATAGATCTGGGGGGTAAGTAGCTTAAGATATATATTAACAAGGAGGAGTGGAGAGGAATGGAGGGAGAGTTAGAAAAAATAAGTGAAGTAGAATGGATCCTTTAGCTGGTTCCTTGTTTACACCTAAAAAAAATTTGCTTAAGTTAGTGATGTTGTTATTGTTGTTTAGTCACTAAGTCTGACTCTTTTGCAACCCCATGGACTGTAACCCAGAAGTCTCATCTGCCCATGGGATTTCCCAAGCAGGAATACTGGAGTGGGTTGCCATTTACTTCTCCAGGGGGTCTTCCTGAACCAGGGATGGAGCTCCCACCCCCCCACACACCTCTGTCTCCTGCAATGGTAGGGAGATTCTTTACCACTAAGTCATCAGGGAAGCCCTAAATTCATAACAGTTGGTCATGATTTCTACCTTTGCTATGTCCTTATCTTGAACATAAGTTTCCATTGCCTAAGAAGCACATCTAAAAAACAGCCAATTTTTGAGACTCTTTCTTTTTCTCTCTTTCTCTTTCTTTCTTTTCAAATCAGAATATGCTTGCCCTTTTAGCAAAATCAACATTCGGTAGTTGATTTTTTTTCCCCCAGTATTTGTGTTATATCTCATATCACCAATAAGATAATTGTTTATTTTGTCAAACTTTTAGCTATTCTCATGAAAAGGTTGAGTTGTACCACCTAATATTGCATGAGCTAATAAAGATCCTTAGTCAATTTTACATTCTATGCACACATTCTTAAGTAATCTTATTCAAATGGAAGATGTAGTAAAATGACAAAATCATAAGTGTAGTTGTAATAACTCAACCAGACACTTTTCATTCTTCATGTGTGAGTATCACCCTAAGGCACTCTCTTGACATTGTTAATTCTAAAATACCTGAAAATTCAATTTCACGATACTTCTCTATCTTTGATGACAGTCTCTACCCTTGATGACTGAACATTGTTTATGTTTTAGAGATGAAAAATGTTAGAGAGACACTGTTTTTCAGTTTTGAGTCTTCCTGTCTTTAGTCTGTCTTACAAAATTCTTTTGTAAAAAAATGTAGATCAACAACTGGCAACTGGTAAATTTATTTAAATTTTGAAGACAGGTTCTCCTGTCCATGGGATTCTCCAGGCAAGAATATTGGAGTGGGTGGCCATTCTTTTACCAGAGGATCCTCATGACCCAGGGATCAAACCTGCATCTCTTGTGTCTCCTGCATTGGCAGGAGGGTTCTTTACCACCTCAACCTGCTAGGCAGGAGTCCTATATATATATATATATATATATATATATAGTAACATGACATATATATTATACATATATTTGCATGCATACATATAAATGCATGCCACTATTGCTAGATAACTAGAAAACATTAGAATCATATAAGGAGAAAAAGCTGGGTTTGCTTACATATACATTTCTTTATAGATTTCATCCCCAAAATGAATCAAAGCAGGAAAATAGACACCCTATTTTAATTAAGGAGCTTTAATACTTCTCTACCACATATTATTTACCTTTTCCAATCAAGTGAAATTCTACAAAAGAAAACTAATTTTCCTTTGTATTACAGCTTGATTAATCTCCTTATTTATAACATGACTAGATACATCTACAGAATATTTACAGAATATTTTATGAAGGTTATTTAAATTCCACTAAGCAAATTAAACTAATTGGCAAGGGTTGGCTGGGTATTTGTGAAGTATTATGAAGAACACAATTGGTATTACGTATTTTAAGATAATTGTTAAGAACTAGACATTTACCCCTTGTTAAATTAACAGGTTCAATTGAGAAATCATGGTTCATCTAATAGTCACCCACTTAGTTATACTCTGTAATTACTCTGGATTACAAAGCTACTAACACTGAAAAAAACCACCAATATGAAAAAAAAAAAAAAAACCCAATACGATAAATCTAAATCATGTTCCCTCATAGAGAGCTTTTTTTTTTTTTTTTTCAGATTTTCATATAGGGCACTCAAAAATACATTTATTAAGCTTTTACCACTAAAATAATATTACATTTTGGGGATGAAGCATATCATTTCAATTTTCAAATTTGATTATTAGTCAACATATTCTCCACTGTGATGAAAAATATTGACTTATTTACATTCCCTTAACTTTAAGAATAAAGTTTCTATTAATCTTCTCATTCTTTATGATTCATTAATCATTCCCAAAGAGTGATTAATGATCAATCATTAAAGATCAGGTGAAGAATTGATGCTTTCGAACTATGGTGCTGGAGATTCCTAAGAGTCCCCTTGACCTCAAGGAGAGCAAGCCAGTCAATCTTAACAGAAATCAACCCTGAACACTCATTGGGAGGACTGAGGCTGAAATTGAAACTCCAGTATTTTGGTCATCTGATGCAAACACGCGACTCATTGGAAAAGTCCCTGATGATGGGAAAGATTGAGGGCAGAAGGAGAAGAAAGCATCAGACAATGAGAAGGCTGGATGGCATCGCTGACACAATGGACATGAACTTGAGTAAACTTTGGGAGCTGGTGAGGGACAGAGAGGCCTGACCTGTTGCAGTCCATGGGGTCGCAAATATTCAGACACCACAGGGTGACTGAACAACAACAACAACAAAAATAACTCTAAAAAACTTAAGGGATCAATCTACTCTTGTAGATTCAAGAAATGATACAAATTGTATGCAACATTATAAAGCTACATAATAGATCCCAAATATTTTAGATACTAACAACATATCCTAAGTGGTGTGTGGTAAAATACACTTTCTGAAAACAAATGCTTTTAGAGAGTGACTGCCTGCCACTTAATATGGACTAAATATTTGGGTTCCCCATAAATCCACAGGTTGAAACCTTAATTCCTAATGTGGTGTATGGAGGTGAGGGCTTTGGAGGTACTTAGATTTAAATCAGGTCTTTGGGGTGGAACACCCATTATGGGGTTAGTACTTTTATCAGATGAAGAGACCAGAGGTCTCTCTCTCTCTGTGAGAAATCAGCAAGAAGGTGCTGATCTGGAAAGTGTATAGAAGGCTCTCACTGAGTCAGACCACTCTGACATCTGAGCATGGTGATCATGGAGCTCATCTCAGACTTCCAGCCTCCAGAAATGTGAGAAATAAATGTTCGTTGTTTAAGCCACACACTGTATGATATTCTGTTATCACAGAATTCCAAAACTAATAAAATATTCACTTATAAACATCCTGCTGCTGCTAAGTCACTTCAGTCGTGTCCAACTCTGTGTGACCCCAAAGATGGCAGCCCACCAGGCTCCTCTGTCCCTGGGATTCTCCAGGCAAAAACACTGGAGTGGTTGCCATTTCCTTCTCCAGTGCATGAAAGTGGAAAGTGAAAGGGAAGTTGCTCAGTTGTGTCTGACTCTTAGTGACCCCGTGGACTACAGCCTACCAGGCTCCTCCGTCCATGGGATTTTCCAGGCAAGAGTACTAGAGTGGGTTGCCATTGCATCCTATTTAAGGTTAATTTGCAAATTTTTATTCCTGATTGCCTGATGTTCTAATTCTTGATTCCATGCATGCATGGTAAGTCACTTCAGTCGTGTCTGACTCTTTGTGACCCTGTGGACTATAGCCCACCAGGCTCCTCTATCCACAGGGTTTTCCAGGCAAGAATACTGGAGTGGGTTCCCATACCCTCCTCCAGGGCATTTTCCTGACCCAGGGATCAAACCCCTGTCTCTTAGTTCTCCTGCATTGGCAGGCGAGTCCTTTGCCACTAGCGCCACCTGGAAAGCAAAATTCTTGATTACCTAGATTCTGTTTTACATGTGTGAACATGTCAATCACCCAAAAGTATGTTTAAATAGAGTGAATGTTTGCAAACATAAAATGACAGCTCCTAAGAATTTAGGTATATACTAGGATGTGACCACAGGGTCACAAAGAGTCAGACAAATGTCCTTGCAAATGTTGAAATGGAAGCAATTGTAAAAAATAAAGTTTTACAATAAACAGATATAAGAGGGCAGATTGATCATATCAATTTTTGCTTGTTTTAATAATATCTTGAAAACATGAGCTTTTGTTTGTTTGCTATTGATTTATATAGCAAAGTGATAGTGATATGGAGGCTTTCATTCAAAATCCTAGCCTTATGTCAATCAGATTAACAATTTTATTTTGATGTCTGAAAGATTAACTTTTTTCTCAGTGATATTTTCATATTAGTGGTAAGCTAAATAGTGCCACTCCTCACTTCCAAACAAAATATCTAGGTCCTAATCCTAGATTCTGTGAGTCTTATATGCAAAAAGGGTCTTTATGATGTGATTAAGTTAGAAATATTGAGATGGAGAGGTTATCCTCTGGCAGGTCCTAAATGACATGATAAGTATTTTTGTAAGAAGAAGCCAGAAGGAAAGTGGACTACAAGTAGAAGAGAAGAAGTCATGAGAAAGAAGCAGAAGGAAGCAGAGTCCAAGAGAATAGATGCTATCCATGGTCCTAACTTTGAAGATGGAGGAAGGTACTATGAGCCAAGGAGTAGAGCTCTACATGCTGGAAAAGTCAAGACAGATTCTTTCTTGGAGCCTCCAGAGGATGCTCAGCCTTGACAGCACGTTACTTTGTGTCCCATAAGCCACATTTCCTATTTCTGGATGCCAAAACTGTAAGAGAATACATTTCTGTTGTTTTAAGACACCCAATTTGTGGTAATTTGTTACAGTAGCCATAGGAGAATAATGCAGTATAGAAGTAAAAATCAGTCCTTTTCCAATAGTTTTTGTTGGAATACCAATACATATTACACTTTAAGAGCTATAAGTTTTCCTACTACTCAAGCAGAAAACTTAGAGGCCAAACAATATGCTCTTTCCTTGTCCTTAAAATATCCTCATCAACATATACAATTTTTTGATAAACAAATGCATTTGACAAATATTTTGAAATCAAATTCTATAAGGGAAAAGTATTTACACGATTTATACGTTTAAACTCTATATATACATGTATATCTACATATAAACTTTATTAATCAGCATCAAAGATGCTTAAATCCATACCAGTCCTTCTGAGCCCAGTTTTGAAAGACATTTTTAAATGTGTGCTGGAAATTCTCAGAATCTGAGACAATGCTTATTTAGGTAAAAACAGGCCACTTAACCCATGATAGAGGTTATTCTTATACATGACAAGAAGTACCCAAATAGTATCAACAACCCATTTCTTTGAATTACTGCTTCACCCAAAAGCAGTAAATCTCCTTTTGTTTCAAATGGAGTTTCAAGCCACTGACAGGGTTACTATCGATCCATAGCTGCAATTTCCTTTATGATTGGAAAATTGTCTACATTTCTCATTTTAAGAGCGTTATCAGAGTACAGATAAGGTCTAAACCCTTTTTCTCTTCTTCTCTGATCATAGTATTAGATTCATCCTTAGCCCAATAGCTGGTATTTACTGAGTATTTATGATATGTCAGGCACTGTTACATAACTTTTACATGTATTAAGTCATCATATCAGTCTTGTAATATGAGTGATGGCTGTGATACAACTAATGTTTTACTGGTGGGAAAACTGAGGAATGGAGGTCACAAAGCTTGTTCAGAGACCCATAGTTAACAAAATAGAAGAACAGTCTATTTGCAGAGGTAGAATCCTTAGTCACAAGGCCACTGACCTACTAAGTGTCTGTCAGCTGGAATTTCACAAGCCACTGTTGATAAATCATCTAGTGAAGACAGCAAGAGAGTAAATATCTCTTCAGTTCAGTTCAGTCGCTCAGTCGTGTCTGACTCTTGGCAGCCCCATGAATCATAGCATGCCAGCCCTCCCTGTGCATCACTAACTCCCAGAGTTCACTCAGACTCATGTCCATCGAGTCAGTGATGCCATCTAGCCATCTCATCCTCTGTTGAACCCTTCTCCTCCTGCCCCCAATCCCTCCCAGCATCAGGATCTTTTCCAATGAGTCACCTGTTTGCATGAGGTGGCCAAAGTACTAGAGTTTCAGCTTCAGCATCAGTCCTTCCAATGAACAGAACTGATCTCCTTTAGGATGGACTGGTTGGATCTCCTTGTAGTATCTCTTAGCTGATGCCAAACACATACATTTGTGTACACACATTTAAATTTTTCAAGTGTCAAATATAATATGCATCTATGATGAGCTGAACTAGTTGACCACTTATTAGTAAATAGCATAACGCTCCAGCCATCTGCATAGTCTCCACTTATAAAACATTAGAAACTTTGGTCTTATGTATGGTGGTGGTGGTTTAGTCACTAAATCGTGTCTGACTCTTGTGACCCCATGGACTGTAGCCTGCCAGACTCCTCTGTCCATGGGATTCTCCAGGCAAGAATGCTGCAGTGGGTTGCCATTTCCTTCTCCAGGGGATCTTCCTGACCCAGGGATCGAACCCAGGTCTCCTGCATTGCAGGCAGATTCTATACATAAGTCAGGTCCAATGTATAGGGGATACACAAATTAGCAAGATATAGTCTGTAGGATCTACCTCTAAATTTTTTAAATTTAATATGTAATCCATATATATATACTTATCTCTAGGAAATATATAAGTGGTATTATCTGATCCATAAATTCAATGTGAAAATCTGTCATGTAAAAAATATACATATATATTTAAAAATTTTATTTAAAATTAAATTTTAAACAGTTGCACATTTAAATTTATTACAATGATAAGAAAAGTTTTGTGGAACATAAATATTTTTCTCTTGAGTCTTTTAAACTCTGCTGGATTTAAGTAGTTCATAAACCCAAGTAACCAGAATCAGTTTAGTAAAATCTGTTTAGCAAAAACAATTTAGTAAAAACACATCCGAGCTTATCCAGGTTGAGTTACTTTAGACATCTCACTTTCACATGATACAACTGTCAAAACTGGTTTTAGACAATCTGATATATGATACACATTTTATGCATTTTTGTTCCCTGCTTAGATGTCTCATAGGTACTAATGACAGGACAATTTTCTGAGTTACTTGTCCGAGACTGCCTCTCCCCTAGGTTTCCAGCATATTGGGTTAATGGGGGTTAGGCAGAAGACTGAGAAGGGTAACATACTCACCACTGCTCCAAAAGGTTCCATCTAAGTGTAAGAGTGCCCATTAGTTGGGGATACTTGGTCTTTTTCTTCCTTCTTTATTTACTCTCTCCAAGCAAGTGGTCTGTTTATCTATCTAACCATCTTCTGTTATTGTTCTTTAGTTGCTAAGTCATGTCTGAATCTCTGTGACCAAATGGACTTTAGCCAGCCAGGCTCCTCTGTCCATGGGATTCTCCAAACAACAATACTAGAGTGGATTGCCATTTATTTTCCAGAGAATCTTCTCAACCCAGGAATCAAACTTGCCTCTCTTGCATTTCAGGTGGATTCTTTACCACTGAACCACCAGGGAAGTCCATCTATCTGTGTGTATGTAATATACATGACTCTATATGCTGTTACAGGGCTTACCTGGTGGCTCAGTTGGAGAAGGCAATGGCAACCCACTCCAGTACTCTTGCCTGGAAAATCCCATGGACAGAGGAGCCTGGTAGGCTGCAATCCACGGGGTCGCTAAGAGTCAGACATGACTGAGCGACAGTGGTAAAGAATCCGCCTGCAATGCAAGAGCCACAGGAGATGCAATTGTGATCCCTGGGTTGGGAAGATCCCCTGGTGGAGGAAATGGCAACTCACTCCAGTATTCTTGCCTTAGGAAACCCATGGACAGAGGACCGTGGTGGCTACAGTCCATGGGGTTGCAAAGAGACACGACTGAAGCAACTGAGCACATATATGGTATATTTAGTACATTCCTTTTCCTTTATATTTTCCATTAATATTTGTCTACTCATTGTTATATCTTATGTTTTGTATGTTTCCATGTCATGCTATATTGAAATGAGCATGTTTCAGCAACTGTGTGTCTTGGGAATGGATAAAGCATACTCATATTCATGTGCAAAAACCAGCATAATAGTCAACAAAATTTATTCACAGCTTTGTATTTTAAAATGTAGCTACAAGAAAACATACACTTTGTGGGGGAAAAGATGTCCTATGTTTTCAACTGGTCTTGGATAAGATTAATGGTAAAAGTTCTGTCCCTATGGTCTTCTGCCTTTGGAGGGTGAACTTCTTAATACTAGGTTGCTTGTAAAGCCCATTTTAGAAATACCTATATCAAGTTCTGTAGTCTAGTCTTTCACTTTAAATAAAAGTATTTCATTTTCATCTGCCTAACTTTGAATATTTTTCAGGTTGTTACTTACTGTGCTTACACTTAAGAAAAAAATATTGTAGGTGTGCTTTTTTTTTTTTTTTTTTTGATGTTCCCTTCCAGTAATTTTTTATTTCTTTTCATTCTATTCATGTATAGCTATGTATCTCTTTTTATTCCAAATAAATTAATATGAAACCTTTCTTACCTTTGAACTAGAATTTTTTTAAAAAGTCAAGCTTTATTCTATTTCTCCTTATCTTGAGAGAAGAGCAGATAAAAGCGTCAGAGAATGCCTTCCTAGGGCTGAGTAGGGTCTTATATGGATGACCTGAGCTCAGCTTTCTGTTTTGAACTTTAGTGATATGACCATTTTCAGGGCTTCACCATTCTCTGTTTCATCCCTTAGAAAATGATTTTAAATGCATTGAGATTTAAATTGTCATTAAATTTTATGTCTTCATTATATTTTTGATATCATTGTTTGGCTGAATTTAACTGCTCCTTTTATAAGCTGTAAAGGTTGAAATATTCTGGAATTCAGTTGTATTGTCAGTGTAATCATTTGTGAATTCCATCCACCAAGGTTATAGGCATAGACTAAATAACTCTTAGATAATGGCTTTAAAATGCTGCATAAAGATTCATGGCTCTTAAGATAGGGATCCCAAAGCATAACTGGAATAAATTAGACCCATAAACTCAAAATGCCACATCATCTGCTTCTTTTTAATTGAAAATAGTTCCTCTGCATATTTTATCATGAGCTCTGAAAGGGAAACTCCACAGGGTGACACCTAAGCTGACCTCCAAGCTCCTGTTGCATAGCCTCTGGAACCTGATCAGTGTTACCATTACTTCTCTTTGTCACATACAGTGGGTCCTGACAACTAGTCTACTGATGGTCCAGACCCCTGGTCACCATGAATATTTGAGGGAGATAGATGCCATTCTCTGAGCACTTACACTTTTAGAGTGTTTCCTGAAACACAAATTGTGGTGCCCTGCTTGTTCTGTCCTGTGTAGTCATTCCCCAAATCATGGGTCACTACCAGGTACCTTCAATCAAGCCTGATTTAAACTACAGGTTTTCAACCAGAGATGATGTTGATCATCCAGGAAATATCTGGTAATGTATGGAAACTCTTTGGTTGTCGCAACTAGGTCAAGAGTTTGCTATTGACATCTGATGGGTAGAGACCAAGGCTGTCATGAAATATACAATGTTGTTTTGCTGTTGTTTAGTCTCTAAGTCATATCTGACTCTTTGTGATCCCATGGACTGTAGTCTGCAAGGCTTTTCTATCCATGGAATTTTCCAGGCAAGCATACTGGAGTGAGTTTCCATTTCCTTCTCCAGGGGATATTTCTGACCCAGGGGTCAAGCCCATGTTTCCTGCATTGGCAGGTGGATTCTTTAACACTGAGTTACCTGAAAAGCTCCTAAACATACAATACAGCTCCCCAAAACGATGAATCAATCTAGCCCAACCTGTAAATAGCACTGATGTTGAGAAATCTTTTTTTAAAAACGTTGTAGATCTGAAGCCAAACCTCTGAGCTCCAGATAACATTATTTTTCAACTTCTTTTCAATATTGACAATACCAAGTGTCTGATTAAATAAATTTAATTTCCCAGTCATCTGAAATATCTAAACTCTTTCATTAGTGTAGCTAACGGCATCCACATACATCTCCAATTATTCATGGTGGGTAACAATTGTTATTACTAAAATGTTAGTTCCCTAATGAGATAACAATGATTGAAGAAGCCATCTGGAAACTTTCTCACCAGAACAGAAAAAAAAATTAAAAATACTTATTCAAAGAGTACCACTGCACAGAGAGGGAAGAGTAAAATTAGTGCTAAAATAAGAATGCAAACCAAATACTTGAAGAGTACATCAGAAGAAGTTCACACATTTGCAAAATCTGATTTTGAATTTAAATTTGATTAGCGGGTGTTTTAGTAGCATTGTGACTTTGTAACCTTCTAAGATTGACTCAGCAGCTTCAATTCACCTACAGAAGCTGTTTTGGCATTGATTTTCAATAAAACCCTTGTCTCAGCATTGTGCAAAGAATATCATTGATAATAATCAGCTAGCTTTAATACTGTAACAAGCCCTACATCAGTATCCTTATTCCTTATTCAACTGGTAAATAAACAGAGTATATAGTATCTGTAGGCTGCACCTCATGAATCCTAAAATTCTCACCATGTTTTCCCCATGAACAAAGAGCAGGTGCATCCTGTGGAGCTGAGATGCTGTGAGTAAGAGGGCTTACTGCCAATGCTTATAAAGAACAATACTTGACTCTGATACTGGGGAGATTAAGTCAGAACATAAGAAAGAAAACATACCCCTGCCCTCCAAACAGGGGTTTAAGAATATAAATTGGCACAAGGTTTGAAAAGTGCATTGATTTAGAAGAAATAGTTCTTCTAAGTTCCAAGGTTTAAATTCCGGTTATGCTACTTAGTTATTTATTATCACATGAAAGAACAGACAAAATTATAAACAGTTTTAAATTATCCTTGGATGATTTATGTAAATATAAATCTTAAAGATCATTTTATAGCAACTAATGTATTTCAAATGTTGTTTCACAAGAGTTTTTACTTTTAATATTTAGTTTAATTTATCTTAGACATTGTTTCATGATAAAGAAACTTATATTAGCTATTGAAGAATGATACTAAATGAATATAGGACACAATGAATGTTCAAGAATATTCTGATTCTCTTTCACTGAAGGAAGGTTTTTATCCTATGCTCTTAAGTAATGAAGATGTAGGAGCATCCTAAAGAGAGAGAATCCTAAGGTCTATGGTCTAAATTTAGAAAATGTCTAGGTCCATCTTGGGAAACCTGAGGCTAAAGTGGTCCTTTGAGAATGAATCAGTTATATGGATGAGATGCTCTGTCAATTCTCACACTCTGATTAGATATAAGAAAATTTATACTTCCTGGCTGAAGATTTACTTTATCTTTACTTTGGAAACTATTCAGTCAATAGCTGTTCATGACTCCAAAACAGGGAGAGACATTTATTATCTAATATTTAGGGTTTTTTTAATATTATTTTTTTGCTTTCCAAGTGGTGCTAATGTTAAAGAACTCACCTGCCAATGCAGGAAACATAAGAGACATGGGTTCAATTCCTGGGTCTGGAAAATTCCCAGGAGGAGAGCATGGCAACCCATTCCAGTATTCTTACCTGAAGAATTCTCATGGGCAGAGGAGCCTGGTGGGCTACAGTCCATGGGGTTGCAAAGAATCAGACACAGCAGAAGCAACTGAGTATGCACTTTGTTTTTACACTGGCCGTTTCAACAAACCCCCTAGGAATTCTGAATGAGATAGGATTATAGAATCCATGTTACTGGGAATCCATGTTGGTGGGAAAACCAAAACAAGATCAGACCTGACATGTGAGCTAACTTCCTTATGAGCATATTTCCTTTTATAATAATATATCATCATAGTTTACCCTCTATAATCCAATTGTAAAGAGCATCTTTTAAGAATGTCTTCTGGAACCCCTATTCCTTTAACACAGGACCTACCTTCCTACTTACACTCTACCCTTTAGTACCAGGATCACTGTGGGAATAGGCATGTTCTTAAGTGACTGAACACAGCTGTTGTTGCTGTTGTTGTTTTCAAGGAATGTGCACCTGACTCAGATTAGACCACCACCTAATTCACACAGTAAATTTGTCTACAGATAATTGTATTCTTATAGAGCTAATCTGTCCTTTCCATGGAGTTTTTGAATTTGGCAACAAAGAAACCATTATAGAAGTCTTTCTTTAATGATATAAACTGTGAATTGCAAAATGTGAACACTATGGATGATCAACCACGTGGGTATTCTGGCCACCATGTAAAGGACGCCATTGTGTACTGAAACGAAAGGAAGCACATATTCTGAGAGAAATACTGGCAAGATATTGAGAGATGTCTGACTCATGTTTTGGCAAATCATTGCACCTTAATTTATTTAGCTATGCAAATACCAATTTGTTACTTTAAGCTTTCTCTATCAACATCATGTCAGTACCCAGTTACCATTTTTTCTTACTACTCAGCTGCATTCTTCCCCTTCCTGTTATTTTGCTGATAAATCCATCCTTGAATTCTTTATACTAATATAAATTTCTCTTTCCACTTAAGTCCATTTTAGTAAGTATTTATCTGGCAACAAAAGAGCCTAAGTAATATAACTGCTACATTGAAAAGCTGGAAGTATTTGTCACTCAATCATGTCCAACTCTTTGTGACTCCATGAACTGTAGCCTGCCAGTCTCCTCCGTCCATGGGATTCTCCTGGAATAATATTGAAGTGGGTTTCCATTCCCTTCTTTAGGGGATGTTCCTGACCCAGGGATCGAACTCAGGTCTCCTGCCTGGCAGGCAGATATTTTTTACCATCTGAACCACCAGGGAAACCCAACTGCTACATTAAAATTGTTTTATTTCAATGTTTTATTTTGTTTTATTTCAATGTCTTGTTTTGACAAAATTATGACCAACCTAGACAGAATATTAAAAAGCAGAGACATTACTTTGTCAACAAAAGTCCATCTAGTCAAGCTATGGTTTTTCCAGTGATCATGTATGGATGTGAGAGTTGGACTATAAAGAAAGCTGAGTGCTGAAGAATTGCTGGTTTTGAACTGTGGTGTTGGAGAAGACTCTTGAGAGTCCCTTGGACTGCAAGGAGATCCAACCAGTCCATCCTAAAGGAGATCAATCTTGGGTGTTCATTGGAAGGACTGATATCAAAGCTGAAACTCCAATACTTTGGCCACCTGATGTGAAGAGCTGACTCATTTGAAAAGACCCTGATGCTGGGAAAGATTGAGGGCAGGAGGAGAAGGGGGCAACAGAGGATGAGATGGTTGGATGGCATCACCGACTCAATGGACATGGGTTTGGGTGGACTCCAGGAGTTGGTGATGGACAGAGATGCCTGGCGTGCTGCAGTTCATGGGGTCACAAAGAGTCAGACGTGACTGAGAAACTGAACTGAACTGAACTGAACAATCCTCTTCACAATATCAAAATTTGACTTTCCTATTTCAGTGCGGCTGCTGCTAAGTCACTTCATTTCAGTGCTACATCATCAAATTTTCCATATTTTTTAGTCAGATCTATTTCCATTGTTTACTTGACTTAATTAAGCAATATATTTTCCTTTGATGCATTTATTCTATGTCAATCATGGGCTGCAGTCTTTCAACCATTCTGAAGCAAGCTGAAGTCAGGCCTAAAGTGTAGGCCTAAAGAAATGTCCTTTTTCTTGAATTGCAGATTGAACATGAACTTAGGCATGTATGGGTTATGTCAATAAACGGGTGGCAGTGTAAAATATTAAGACCATCGATGAGGAAAAGGATGTGATAGACAACAACTTTTAGAATGTTAACAGTACCTAAACTGAAGATTCCACTAGAGTCTGTAGAAAAGTTGAATCTAATATCTCATATGGAAGATCACATGATTGTCCAGAACCATCTTAACTGTGAAATGCCTTTTCCTGAAGCATTGAAATTGGGCCTATTGTATATAGAGCAGTTATTGACAAGCACCAACCAATTTAGACTAAAGCTTCACATCCGATTTCTGTTTTCTCAGAGTTGTGCTGATGACTGAAGCCATGTACTCATGTCTGATTAATTTTTCAAGTTATTTTTTTCTTCCCTGCTGTCTGCATATTTAACTTGCATGATGAAGAAGAGATTTCTTGATGGTCTTCTCACAGAGTCAGTTTGGTTCACAAAACAGGAGACTTCTGTTTTCCAAAGAGAGGGGACGGTAGGGAGCATGGTGCCACCTCTGCACCCACTACCTTACCTGGGCCTCCCCACAGTGGGAGAGGAAGCTAAAGACCCCCAGCTATTAGAGTATTATTGGGAGACATTCCACATGGACAAAGGCCTGAACACAGAGTATGAATCTGTACTCATCCTCTCTTTCTGCTTTCATGCATATAAAACCTCTTGAATTGATGCTTTCCACAGAATAAGCAGTTTTGAAAAGGCTTACTTCATTTCCTGATCCCCCTTGGCTGGCTCTGTCCCTGACAATCTCAGCATTTTCTCTGTTCCTACTGGAGACTAGGTAGATGGAGCAGGCACCCTTCATCATGCTGCTGGTTGAGGAAACAATGTTATACCAGCTTGGCAATCTGTTGCTCTTTCCAGCCCTCTCTTTTGCTTCTTTTTACTCAACATACCAGAGTTTAAATTTTAAAATTTTAGAGTGGGAGACAATAGAATCCAAAATGCATTTTTCCAAACTATCTTTTCAGATCAGATCATATCAGATAAGTCGCTCAGTCATGTCCGACTCTTTGCAACCCCATGAATCACAGTACACCAGGCCTCCCTGTCCATCACCAATTCCCGGGGTTCACTCAGACTCATGTCCATCGAGTCAGTGATGCTATCCAGCCATCTCATCCTCTGTTGTCCCCTTCTCCTCTTGCCCCCAATCTCTCCCAGCATCAGAGTCTCTTCCAGTGAGTCAACTCTTCACATGAGGTGGCCAAAGTACTGGAGTTTCAGCTTTAGCATCATTCCTTCCAAAGAAATCCCAGGGCTGATCTCCTTCAGAATGCACTGGTTGGATCTCCTTGCAGTCCAAGGGACTGTCAAGAGTCTCCAACACCACAGTTCAAAAGCATTAATTCTTCGGCGCTCAGCTTTCTTCACAGTCCAACTCTCACATCCATACATGACCACAGGAAAAACCATAGCGTTGACTAGACAAACCTTTGTTGGCAAAGTAATGTCTCTGCTTTTGAATATGTTATCTAGGTTGGTCATAACTTTTCTTCTAAGGAGTAAGCGTCTTTTAATTTCATGGCTGCAGTCACCATCTGCAGTGATTTTGGAGCCAAGAAAAATAGTCTGACACTGTTTCCACTGATTCCCCATCTATTTCCCATGAAGTGATGGGACCACATGCCATGATCTTCGTTTTCTGAATGTTGAGCTTTAAGCCATTTTTCACTCTCTACTTTCACTTTCATCAAGAGGCTTTTTAGTTCCTCTTCACTTTCTGCCATAAGGGTGGTGTCATCTGCATATCTGAGGTTATTGATATTTCTCCGAGCAATCTTGATTCCAGCTTGTGTTTCTTCCAGTCCAGTGTTTCTCATGATGTATTCTGCATATAAGTTAAATAAGCAGGGTGACAATATACAGCCTTGATGTACTCCTTTTCCTATTTGGAACCAGTCTGTTGTTCCATGTCCAGTTCTAACTGTTGCTTCCTGACCTGCATATAGGTTTCTCAAGAGGAGAACCTATATGCAGGTGGGTCTGCTATTCCCATACTTTCAGAATTTTCCACAGTTTATTGTGATCCACACAGTCAAAGGCTTTGGCATAATCAATAAAGCAGAAATAGATGTTTTTCTGGAACTCTTTTGTTTTTTCGATGATCCAGCAGATGTTGGCAATTTGATCTCTGGTTCCTCTGCCTTTTCTAAAACCAGCTTGAACATCAGGAAGTTCATAGTTCACATATTGCTGAAGCCTGGCTTGGAGAATTTTGAGCATTACTTTACTATCGTGTGAGATGAGTGCAATTGTGTGGTAGTTTGAGCATTCTTTGGCATTGCCTTTCTTTGGGATTGGAATGAAAACTGACCTTTTCCATTCCTGTGGCCACTGCTAAGTTTTCCAAATTTGCTGGCATATTGAGTGCAGCACTTTCACA
Organism: Bos javanicus; assembly: GCF_032452875.1. Taxonomy (NCBI): domain Eukaryota; kingdom Metazoa; phylum Chordata; class Mammalia; order Artiodactyla; family Bovidae; genus Bos; species Bos javanicus. The sequence goes on from NC_083868.1 coordinate 11,965,264, forward strand.
GCATCATCCTTCAGGATTTGGAATAGCTCAACTGGAATTCCTGCACCTCCACTAGCTTTGTTCGTATGCTTTCTAACGCCCACTTGACTTCACATTCCAGGATGTCTGGCTCTAGGTCAGTGATCACACCACCGTGATTATCTGGGTCGTGAAGATATTTTTTGTACAGTTCTTCTGTGTATTCTTGCCATCTCTTCTTAATATCTTCTGCTTCTGTTAGGTCCATGCCATTTCTGTCCTTTATCGAGCCCATCTTTGCATGAAATGTTCCTTTGGTATCTCTGATTTTCTTGAAGAGATCTTTAGTCTTTACCATTCTGTTGTTTTCCTCTATTTCTTTGCATTGATTGCTGAAGAAGGCTTTCTTATCTCTTCTTGCTATTCTTTGGAACTCTACATTCAGATGTTTATATCTTTCCTTTTCTCCTTTGGTTTTTGCTTCCCTTCTTTTCACAGCGATTTGTAAGGCCTCCCCAGACAGCCATTTTGCTTTTTTGCATTTCTTTTCCTTGGGGATGGTCTTGATATCTGTCTGCTGTACAATGTCATGAACCTCATTCCATAGTTCATCAGGCACTCTATCTATCAGATCTAAGCCCTTAAATCTATTTCTCACTTCCAGTGTATAATCATAAGGGATTTGATTTAGGTCATACCTAAATGGTCTAGTGGTTTTTCCCTACTTTCTTCAATTTAAGTCTGAATTTGGCAATAAGGAGGTCATGGTCTGAGCCACAGTCAGCTCCTGGTCTTGTTTTTGCTGACTGTATAGAGCTTCTCCATCTTTGCCTACAAATAATATAATCAATCTGATTTTGGTGTTGACCATCTGGTGATATCCATGTATAGAGTCTTCTCTTGTGTTGTTGGAAAAGGGTGTTTGGTATGACCAGTGCATTTTCTTGGCAAAACTCTATTAGTCTTTGCCCTGCTTCATTCTGTATTCCAAGGTCAAATTTGCCTGTTACTCCAGGTGTTTCTTGACTTCCTACTTTTGCATTCCAGTCCCCTATAATGAAAAGGACATCTTTTTTGGGTGTTAGTTCTAAACCAGACAGCTTTGTTCAGAGGTTTTTGACTGCTTGTACAGACCAGATTTTTAAAAATCTCATTTGGCTATAAATAGTTCAGCATTTCAATCCACAATGAAGTCAAAAGTTGCATGTGTCAACACAAATAATCAATTCAATAAACAATCGATAATAGGAATGAGCTTTCCACATGGCGCTAGTGGTGACTAACCTTCCTGCCAGTGCAGGAGACACAAGAGACCTGGGTTCGATCCCTGGGTTGGGAAGATGCCCTGGAGCAGGAAATGGCAACCCAATCTTGCCTGGAGAATCCCATGGACAGAGGAGACTGACAAGCTATTGTCCATAGGGTCACAAAGAGTCGGACACGACTGAAGTGACTTTGCACGCATGCAATAGAAATAGAAAAGAGTTTTATTTTAATCAAACCGAGGGATATAGCCCAGAAGAGAGTCTCTCAGTTAGCTCTGAAAAATTACTCCAGAGAAATATGGTTTCCAGGTTTTCACCCCATCTTTATAACTTGTCAGAACAAAGAACATCAAACAACTCAGCAATACATTCCTTCAAGATTTTTTTTTTTTTTTTTTTTTGTGAAAAGAGACCAGCATGTATACAGTGAGTCAATATGACCTTGGCACCTTGAAAGGGAGTTTTACTATCTAAGTAGTAATAGCACTGGTATCCCAGGAAGGGAGAAATTTCATCTTTTTTAAAATTAAGTTTTAATGGAGTATAGTTGCTTTACAATGTGGTGTTATTTTCCACTGTACAGCAACATGGATCCAGCCATACATACACATATACCCCCTCTCTCATTTGGACCTCCTTCCCATTCAAGTCACATTTTGCATTAAGTAGAGTTCCCTGTGCTATACAGTATGTTCTCATTAGGTATCTATTTTATGCATAGATATACAAATCTCACTTTTAACAAAGACATTATTTCTGGCCAATGTTTCTTTTTATCTTTAATAATTAAAGCAAATGTATAACATATGCCTGACAGACCACAAATGGGCTGCTTTAGTTGGTGTAAAAAATTCAAGTTGACACATGTATGAACCAGGATGACTACTCTACACCTCAGCATGTGAAAATATCTTTCATCACATGATATATCAAACTCCTTACATTACTTGATGTGAGAGCTAGTCTTTCATTTTAGATATTCCAAATGTGTACCATGGGGGAGAGTTTCTTTAACCTAAACTTTTACCAGAGTATAACTCATCTGGTCATATAAGTAAGGTGTGACTCCCTTCCCCCATAGAATTGGGGTGAATTTTAGGTGACAGCAGAGTAATCCCTCATAATTGATTTAGAAATGAAAGCATTGTGAAGCAGAAGGTAGAAAACATATCACCAGCTGAATAATCCTTGCAGAAATTGTTGTGCATATCTCAGAGAATTCAGAGCTTCTAACCAACCACCTTTTGATAAAAACTGCTCTAAGACTTACTTGTGATTGCAAGACTAAGTCCTGTATTTATAATTTTATGGAAAAAGATAGAACTTCATATCATGGTAGATTATCAGACTGACTTCCTGTCAAAGGCTGTGGATCACAGCTGTTGTTATATTTGCCAGATAAGAAGTGAACTGCCTGGCTTCAGGAAAGAGGTCACCCACTGCCATATGTCCACATCCAGAGGCAAAGCAGAAAGCTGGTATACCTAGCATTTGACCAGAACAGAAAATTAAATGTGCTCCTATGTACTCATATTTACTGTAAAATTGAATTTTGAAGATGCATGTTAATTTACCTAAAAGCAATTTAGGGGCAAGTGGGAGACTCCCATGTGTAGTGCTCCAGAGCTGTGTGCAGGAACAGAGTAGTTTTCACTGACTGGTGCAGGATCAATTTAAAATATTCTTGAAAACCATATCATCAACTTATATTTTAATCTTATACGCTATGAAACAATTAATTCCATGTAAGGATTTAATTCTAAAGGAGAAATAAGCATTAAAATTATATGAACATAAAAAGTACTTCTGATGATGACATATTGAAAGATGTTTCAAGTTTAGACACCTAAGGAAAAAAAATTACAAAAGGAAGACTGACACATCTGATAGAAAACTGGTATTTTTTCCTTACTTTCATTTTATCCATGGAAAAACTGATAATCAGAGGCACAGACAAAGTCAGATGACTGCTGGAGACAGAATTAAGATGAACACTTTGAGTAGTTCATTAAAAATGTGCCTGGAGCAATTATTCAACTTATTAGCAGGAATGAGCCCTCGCCCTCCAGTCGGAAATCTACTCATCAGAGCTATCACATAGCAGAATCACAGACAGGAACAGTGACCCCCCAAATGAAGCTGACCTGGATTAAAGAAGCCCTGAATAAAACATGTTGGACAACAACACAAGCTAGAACATTTATGACAGCTCTGCTATCCTATGTCAGCTTCCTCATAGAGGCAATTAATTTTCCCATGGAGCAGGCGGAAGTTGTGACAAAATCAATGATATTAATTACTCAATGAGTGGTGCCAAGGTGAAATACATAAAACCACAAGTCAGATATGTTTATCATCAGGCAACACTGGTAATTAAATTTATTTTATAATTAAATTCAATTTTTGTTTATATGGCAAAATCTTTAGTAGAATAAAACAGAAAAATGTTTTAACCTGATGGTAACAAAAGCAGACCTATGGTTCCATTAAACAGTTTTCTGAGGAGGATGAGAAATGCTTGATTTTTATGTTTTCCCAATATGTGCTCCTGACATAATGCACAATCATGTCTAATTGATTCTATGACATTGGCTTTAATAGATGTCTCTCACATACCAATGAAGGTTTATAATATCTTTTTTTAATTTAAGCATCCTCAACATACTATTCTCAGGTGAAAAGCACATTGCTATTATTTTCTTTTAAACCTATTGGCTTTTAATATTTACTTCCATTAATAAAATTCATTGATGTCTTAGAATACTGACAAACAATATTTCTTCTTCATCACTACTACTTCATTGCACTCAGAAGACATGTGGTTTACATGTTTTCCTAACTGAAAATTCCATTATGACGGTCCTCATGACAGAAGCACTGAGGGGTAGAGGAGCAGGCAGCCAGTCCAATACTTAGTAGTGAAGCAGGACACAGCCCTCCTCACACACATTTTCACGGTCAAGATTGCCAAAAATTTAGAGTGATTGATTTTGCAATTTAAAAATGTACACACACACACACACACACACACACATATATATATATGTCTTGGGCTCCCCTGATGGCTCAGTTGGTAAAGGATCCACCTACAGTGCGGAAGACCACTTGCAATGCTGGAGATCTGGGTTCAATCCCTGAGTCAGGAAGAATCCCTGGAGAAGTAAATGGCAACTCACTCTAGTATTCTTGCCTGGTATATCCCATGGACAGAGGATCCTGATGGGTTGCAGTCCATAGGGTCACAAGAGTAGGACAGAACTTGCTGACTAAGCCAACAACATGTGTGTGTATATATATATGTGTGTGTGTGTGTGTGTGTGTGTACATAATTGCCTAAACAGAAGCTTGAGGTACTTTTTCTGAGACACAGGCATACTATATAGGTATTTTGTGTTTGTCCAAAGGGCTATGCACATATATGTTCTTGTATATGTATATTTCTGTGTCTGTATATATATGAGAGAGAAAGATAGAAAGAAAGAGAGAGCTCATTCCAGAAAACATTTCATCTCAAGGGAAAAGCAGCTGAGCACTATGTTATGCATCAAAGGTAAAGATAAGATACAGCTTGGAGTAGGGGAGTAATACTAAAAGCAGGGCTCGTTACTCAAGTTTCCTTTCAGCTTATACCAAGTGTCCTTGTGCCTCAGTCTTAGAGACATGGGTTTGCCTTTAATGAATAAGATACTTAAAAAAAAAAAAAAAAGGCAGATGTTATTATTAATAGTATCCTCATGGGATTTTGAGTACAAAGTGAGCATGCATTTCAGCTGTTGACCTTAGTAGGGCTGGCAACCATGCCAATGCTTTTAAGATTGTTAAGGAGAGTGCCCTCTGCAGAGAAATCACTGAGTTGTAGACACCAGTGGCATCTGCACAGATGGTCCCCGGGGCAGCAGTGCTGTGGAGTGCCCAAGTTGCCAGGTGCCAGTGCTTTAGCGTGACTCCGGACATAGAAAACCACAGGTAGAGTAGTCAAGGAAATTGATACTTGCCACAAAATACCCATAGAAACTGATGCATGAGATGATTTCAATTCCTAGAATTTTCTGGGGTTTTGAGATGTGTTTAGTAATCCTCATAAAGCAAGTAGGAGCAGAACCAAAGAAAAATATCTTTTGTGTTTATAATTATCTTTAACTCCTTAGTTTTGCAGACAGTGTAGTATTTTCCTAGCCATGCCTTATTTCTCCATTGTCTAGGAGTCTCAGAGGCCACAAGTGACATTGAATCATTCTCTGCATGTGTGCATGTGTGTGACTATGGTATGCATGACTCATATCACACAGTATCTACCTATAGAAATCTTATCATGTTTGTATAGGTGCTGTCAATTTATTTTAAAAGCCATAATTGAATTTAAATATAAAATAGTAACCACTAACTTAATATTAAGAAAATTTATTTTTATTTTAAATTGGTTGGAAAATAATCATCTATTAAAAATCTGTTTACTTTACATATAACATTCTATTTCATAGATTGCCAAAACATCTTTGCTTAAAGAATTCTTTAGATTTATTATTATTTTTTTTTTTCAAAGCACCACTGGGCCAAAGTGAAAATGAAGTCGCTCAGTTGTGTCTGACTCTTTGCGACCCCATGGACTGTAGCCTATCAGGCTCCTCCGTCCATGGGATTTTCCAGGCAAGAGCGCTGGAGTGGATTGCCATTTCCTTCTCCAACCACTAGGCGAAAGGGAATCCTAAATCCTAGTTGCATTTATATTAGTTCAGCCTAACAACTTAAAGGGCTTCCCAGGGGGCGCGTGTCCGACTCTGTGTGACCCCATAGACGGCGGCCCACCAGGCTCCCCCGTCCCTGGGATTCTCCAGGCAGGAACACTGGAGTGGGTTGCCATTTCCTTCTCCAATGCATGAAAGGGAAAAGTGAAAGTGAAGTCGCTCAGTCGTGTCCGACTCTTCGCGACCCCATGGTCTGCAGCCTACCAGGCTCCTCCGTCCATGGGATTTTCCAGGCAAGAGTACTGGAGTGGGGTGCCATTGCCTTCTCCACAGGTGGCGCTAGTGGTAAAAAAAAAAAAAAAAAAAAACCCGCCTGCCAATGCAGGAGACATAAGAGATGCGAGTTCGATCCTTGGATCAGGAAGATCCCCTGGAGGAGGGCATAGCAACCCACCCCAGTATTCTTGCTTGGAGAATCCAATAGACAGAGGAGACTGGTGGGCTACAGTCGGGGTCGCAAAGAGTGGACATGACTAAACCAAAACAAAAGACCTTTAAAAAGTATTCTTAAGAATTATCAGCACAGAACCACTTAAACTTCCACCCAGACTGCATGCTGTCACCTTTGTTTTCTTTTCTACATTGTTTTTCTCTGTGTTAACTCAGTCATCACTGAAGACCCAGTTTCACAATGGTAAGACATCACAGAAAGAAGTTTAGTAATCTGATGTTTAAACTATAAATCACTTTGTGTTCAGTTTTCACAGCCTCCAATAGATACCATTGTGTTTCCCTCAGATAATTAAAATGTCTTAAATTTTATTCTTGAATTTAACTCAATCATTTAACAGAATCATTTAAAAATTTCAAACAACCTCGTGAATTCACTGTACTACTCTGAGTGGACTTCAGTGTTTGGTTTGGAAAAAGCAGATGTATTTAAAAGTCATTACAAGTGTCAGAGTAAAAATATAGTAGTTCCAAATACATATACTAAAATGTTTACCAAAAAGGGAACACTGTTGACAATATTATTTGTCATTATAGACAAAAGCAAATGAAAGTTGATGCTATCAAAGTAAATTAAATGTTAAGGGACTATAAACCTTATTATCATATATATAGTTCTAGGCTAACATTTGCAATATAATCCTAAACTTTAAAGGCTTTTCTTTCTTTCAGAAGACATTAATATAATATTATCTAATGTTTATATGGTGAAAGTAAATTTAAAAAAGAGGTAAGATGGGTTTTCACTTTGGTATCAGAGAAGCTTTTTGCCTAAGAATTATTTTCAGAAGAATTGTTTTTCTATGAATTATTTCTCTGTAAATTGAGATTTCATCAGCATAATACCAAGCCATATTAATAAGTCTCTCATATTAATAAGTATGTAGCAGGAATAAAAAATTTAATTAAATACCCTCACAATTAAAAGTTCAGTACAAGCAAAAAGCTGTTGTTTTGTTCACAAATAAGCAGGCAAGATCAAAAAATAAATAAAAAGCAAATGTTAAATATTTTCTGAATAGAAATTTACACACATTTGTATATACATTATTTTTCTAATACATTATTTCTAAGATATTTTCAAATATCATTAACAAGTTTCATTTCTATAATATAGTATTTCCTTCTATATAATAGAATGCTAAAATCAAACCTATAAAATGGTAAATACATAGAAGGCATTACAGTAGTGCTAGAAATGAAGAGTAGTTCTGGGGGGGGGGTGAGACATATATGTTTTCTTTCCTCTGCAACCATCCTTCTGTGTCTGCTTACCCTGACTGAACTCCTACGCTCCTCATTACAGCATCACATTTTAGCCTGGTGTGTCGAGGGTCTTATCCCTGGCAGTTCTGCAGATCTAGCTCCCACATTGGCATGTAACCTAGGCAAGGCCCAGCTGTAGAAGGTCCTTACTCACTCCAGCATCCCAGGAAAGTGCAGTGGATAAACCTGCCTCTCAGTGGTCATGAGATTCTAGCATTTGTTTTTAAGGTTAAGATTTACACTGTACACCAACATCCAACTGAGAGATCTTCATGAGGTTTCAAACTGAAAGATTTAAAATACCTATTGTGTCTCTTGTTTCTGCCCTGAACCCCAGCAGTTCTGTTCCAGTCCCATGCACAACTATGCGTTGCAATTCTGATTCAGATTCAGAGTGGCACATATCTTATTTTTGCACATGATTGGTTCCTATTTCCATTTTATCTAAATTTTGTGCTTGAAAGAATAAAAGGTAGTTGTCTGCCACATAAAATAACAGCACAGACTTTGCTAGAGGTCTGCAAAATAGGATTAAAAAAAGTTCTGGTCTTTAAAATGAACAAAGGGTGAAATATATTAACAACAATACAGTTGAATTAATTTCTTATAACTTCTGAAACAGGGTAAATAAAAGTCATAAACTGGATCTCAAAGGTGGGAAAGGAATAAAGAAAATAGAGGAAAGTGATAAATGTGGCTCAAACAGCAAGGGGTAAGAAAAGGAAATTTTATATTCAGAAATGATCCTCTCTCAGGATAATAGATTTCAACAGAAAGCAAGTGCAAAGAAATTGGAAACAGCTAAGTGAAAATTCAGGAAAATGACTTTAATCCAATTAGGAACTGCCTGTCATAAAAATTTTATATCAGGGCTGGACAGAAACACCTGGGCACTTTTGACAGGCTAGTTTAAGGCCCTCATTCAAAATAAAGATTAAAAAGTGGATATTTAGTAGGAGAGAGAACTTCTCTCCACAAATGTTCATATCACATTCATTTTGAAATAAAGAATTAATAACCAATAACAAGATAAAGGTAACCAAAGTCCTCCCTGATGACTCAGACAGAAAGAGTCTGCCCAAAATGCGGGAGACCCAGGTTTGATCCCTGGATGGGGAAATCTCCTGGAGAAGGGAATGACAACCGACTACAGTATTCTTGCCTAGAAAATCCCATGGACAGAGGAGACTGGACAGAGGAGACTGGCAGACCCCAATCCATGGGGTCACAAAGAGTCAGAAAAGGACTGAGGGACTAGCACACTAATCCTAGCTGACCCCATGGAAAGCAACATGCCAGGCTTTTCTGTCCTTACTATCTCCCAGTTTGGTCAAACTCATGTCAATTGAGTCAGTGATGCCATTCAACCATCTTGTCCTCTATCATCCCCTTTCTCCTCCTGCCTTCAATCTTTCCCAGCATCAGGGTTTTTTCCAATGAGTCAGATCTTCCAATTAGGTGGTTAAAGTATTGGCGCTTCAGTTTCAGCATCAGCTCTTCCAACGAATACATAAGGTCAATTTCCTTTAGGATTGACTGATTTGATCTCCTTACTGTCCAGGGGTTTCTCAAGAGTCTTCTCCTGAACCACAACTGAAAAGCACCAGTTCTTCAGTGCTCAGCCTTCGTTATGGACCAACTCTCGCATCCACACATGTCAACAGAAAAAAACATGGCTTTGACTATGTGGACCTTTGTTGGCAAAGTGATGTCTCTGATTTTTAATACTCTATCTAGGTTTGTCATAGCTTTCACTCCAAGCAGCAAGTCTTCTAATTTCATGGCTGCAGTCACCATCTGCAGTGATGTTGAAGCCCAAGACAAGAAAACCTGTCAGTATTTCCACTTTTTCACTTTCTATTTGCCATGGAGTGATGTGACCAGAAGTCATGATCTCAGTATTTTGAATATTGAGTTTTAAGCCAGCTTATTCACTCTCCACATTCATCCTCATGAAGAGTCTTTTTTTAACATTATCATTGTTCTTTGCTTTCTGCCATTAGAGTGGTATCATCTGCATATCTGAGTTTGTTGATGTTTTCCTGGCAAACTTGAGTCCAGCTTGTGAGTCATCCATCCCCACATTTCTCATGATGTACTCTACATAGAAGTTAAATGAGCAGGGTGACAATATACAGCTTTGACATACTCTTTTCCCAATTTTGAACCAGACCATTGTTTCATGTCCAACTCTAACTTTTGCCTCTTGACCTGCATACAGCTTTCTCAGGAGGCAGGTAAAATGGTATGGAATTCCCATCTCTTTAAGTATTTTCCACAGTTGGTTGTGACCCACAGAATCAAAGGCCTTAATGCAGTCAATGAAGCCGAAGTAGATATTTTTATGGAATGCTCTTGCTTTTTTTATGATCCAGCAAATATTGGCAATTTGATCTCTGGTTCCTCTATCTTTTCTAAACCCAGCTTGTACATCTGAAAGTTCTCAGTTCACATACTGTTGAAGTCTAGCTTGAAGGATTTTGAGCTTTACCATGCTAGCATTATATTCAGTATTAATTTTTTACCCATGTTTCAGAGTGCCAAAAAGCAGATGCCAGTATCTTTCCAAGGCACTACTAATTTAATTAATTGCAATTTGAAAAATTAATAAGACCCGTGGCAATTAATTTTATGTGTCAGCTTGACCATGAAGTTCCCAGATATTTCAGTTCAGTTCAGCCCAGATATTTGGTCAAATGTTATTTTGGGTGTTTCTTTAATGGAGTTTTTGGATAAGATTATCATTAAAATCAGTAGATTGAGTAAAGCAAATTGCCTTCCCTAATGTGTTTGAGCCTCAATCAATGAGTTGAAGGTCTGAATAAAACAAAATGGCTAACTGAATATTTCTCCCTGAATAAGAGAAAATTCTTTCTGCTTGATTCTCTACTAATCATTTTTTAACTAAACAACTCTCCCCAAATCTTGAGCCTACCAGGGTCGCAAAGAGTCAAACACGATGGAAGCGACTTAGCCCTTATAATGTCTAGTGTCTCAGAATGTTACCTTACTTGGAAATAGGTTTGAGGCAGGAGATAGATGGGCCACATACTGAGCAGATGAAGTCTGGGCCCTGTGGACAGATGTATGTGTGTGCTCAGCTGCTCAGCCCTGTCTGACTCTTTGTGACCCCACTGGACTGCAGCCCACCAGGCTCCTCTGTCCATGGGATACTCCAGGCAGACTATTGGAGTGGGTTGCCATTTCCTCCTCCAGGGGATCTTCCAAAAACCAGGGACTGAACCCTGGTCTCTTGTGTCTCCTGCATTCGCAGGCAGATTCCTTACCACTCGCACCACTTGGGAAACCCCTCAGTATGACTGGTATCTATATAAAAAGGAGGAAGAAGATATGAAGACAGACAGACAAGAGGCCTTGTCATGTGACAATAGAGGCAGAGATTGCAGTGCTGTAGTTGCAAATAACAGAATGCTAAGGTTGGCTAGCAAGCCAAGAAAAGACAAGAAGAGGCAAGGAGGACTTCTCTCTTATAGACTTCTAGGCATCATGACCCTGCTTACACCTCGATTTTGAACTTCTAGCTTCTAGAAGAGTGAGACAATACATTTTGTTGTCTTAATCCATCCACTTTGTTGTACTTTGTTATGACAACTGAAGGGAAATAAGCACTGTGAAAATATAATGAAATTATTTTAATATATATCCTTTTGTTTTCAAATTTTATAGCCAAGGTTATTCTATTAATATGGAAACAATTAGATAACCCCCATTTGTAAGCAATAGCTTATTTAAAAAATAGATCCTAATCTTTATTAATATGGGACAAAGGATAATTTTATTTAAAGCCAAAGGTAATAAAAAGTAAACGTTATAACACAAATTTGAACTATTATGCTAGTTTGTATATTCATGGTTCCCACAGAAAATTCCATGCATGCTATTCTAAAAATAGGGATGCAAATGTAATTACCTGCTGATTTTTTTTGTCACAATTATCCTATGTGTTAAAGGCTAAAACCAACCCAACTCATTTTTGTATTGAGAGCTTCACACAAAGTATCCTGTGATATCTAACAGTGAAATAAAGCCATGAAAAATGCCTCATTTATTGAATGCAGTGTCTTACATCAACAGAGAGAAGATCCTATCTGCAGATAAACTAACATGTCCTAAAAGAAAATCAGGTTTGAAGGCTGCCTCTAATTTAAAGTCCTTGCAAACTTTATTTGCAGAGGGACTATTCAGGTGTACAAAGTGAGTACATTTTTTTTTAACATTAAAGAAATAGATTTTTTAAAATTCCCTGGAAGAGAAATTTTATTCTAAAATTTCAGGAATCATCCCTGCTTCTTTTTATTTCAAGTCTCACATACATACAGGTGAATTGTTAGCTGGTAAAGATATTGAATAAATATCCTCTGAACTGGAAAGAAACTTTGAGACTGAAAAATGAAGCAGTCAACTCCATTAAGTGCAATTGTGGGGCTTATTATGAGTAACTTACAAGCAAGTAGAATAGGGAGGATGACAATCTAAAGGCATTTGCAGCTGCATTCCAGGGCTGAAATGGGGAGAGCAGGATTCAAAGGAGCCAAAGCTAAAAATAGAATCTGACTACTAAGGGAGAAGCATGTCTGCATTCACCGGAACCAGGGTGTTTTTCCTCCCTTCTGAGCATCTCACAACAATTATTTCTCAAGAGCTGTTAACCATCTCTGCCAGCCAAAGACATTTTTATAGTTTTCACATCAGGTGAAGGTGAGGTAAAAGCTGATAGGGAACGATCTGGTTTGGGCACCTTCTTTAGAGTAGGCTGAAGCTCAGCTATGCACAAAGTGGAGGGGATAGGACTGTGGGCCTCAGATGGAGCTAACAAAAGGAGTTAGTATGGTTCAGCACATATAAACGAAACACTGAACAGAATATCTTGTTGATTTCAAAATATATCCAGAATGGAGCCATGTGTGTGCACCACACATCCATTTCACGTCACCATCATCTCTTACCTGAATGACTACTGGAGCCTTTTAACTGGTTTCCTGTTTCCTATGTTGCCCTCTCAAATAATGCTAATGAAGAGCGATGTTAAACATGTGTGTGTGCATAATCAGTTGCTCAGTTGTGTCAGACTCTTACGACCCCGTGGACTGTAGCCTGCCAGGCTCCTCTGTCCATGGGATTTTCCAGGCAAGAATACTGGAGTGGGTAGCCATTCTCTTCTCTAGGGGATCTTTCCAACCCAGGAATCGAACTCACATCTCCTGCATCTCTTTCATTGGCAGGTAGATTCTTTACCACTGAGCCACCGGGGAGTCCTGTTAAACCTAAGTCAGATCTTGTCACTCCAAATAAAAATCTGCAGTGGTCCCCCGTTTCACTCTGAGGAAACACAGACACTCTCCTTTGACTTGCTAGGTCCTACACATCTTGTTCTGGGTCTCTTCTCTAAGCTCACCTCCCTGTAGGTGCCCATTCCCTTACTCTACACACTGGCTTCCATGGTGTTTTTAGAACACACCATGGTGTTTTTAGACCTTATCACTTCAGTTCAGTTCAGTCACTCAGTCCTGTCCAACTCTTTGCGACCCCATGAATTGCAGCACACCTGGCCTCCCTGTCCATCAGCAAATCCTGGAGTTCACTCAAACTCACGTCCATCAAGTTGGTGATGCCATCCAGCCATCTCATCCTCTGTCGTCCCCTTCTCCTCCTGCCTCCAATCCCTCCCAGCATCAGAGTCTTTTCCAATGAGTCAACTCTTCACATGAGGTGGCCAAAGTACTGGAGTTTCAGCTTCAGCATTATTCCTTCCAAAGAAATCCCAGGGCTGATCTCCTTCAGAATGGACTGGTTGGATCTCTTTGCAATCTAAGGGACTCTCAAGAGTCTTCTCCAACACCACAGTTCAAAAGCATCAATTCTTCAGAGCTCAGCCTTCTTCACAGTCCTACGCTTACATCCATACATGACCACTGGAAAAACCATAGCCTTGACTAGACGGACCTTTGTTGGCAAAGTAATGTCTCTGCTTTTCAATATGCTATCTAGGTTGGTCATAACTTTTCTTCCAAGGAGTAAGCATCTTTTAATTTCATGGCTGCAGTCACCATCTGCAGTGATTTTGGAGCCCCCAAAATAAAATCTGACACTGTTTCCATTGTTTCCCCATCTATTTCCCATGAAATGATAGGACCAGATGCCATGATCTTAGTTTTCTGAATGCTAAGCTTTAAGCCAACTTTTTCACTCTCCTCTTTCACCTTCATCAAGAAGCTTTTTAGTTCCTCTTCACTTTCTGCCATAAGGGTGGTGTCATCTGAGGTTATTGATATTTCTCCTGGCAATCTTGATTCCAGCTTGTGCTTCTTCCAGCCCAGCGTTTCTCATGATGTACTCCGCTTATAGGAAACAGATATTAAGAATAGATTTTGAAAAGTATGTTTATAAATTATAAACCAATGTTTATTCCAGAACCAAAAAAAAATTGACATGAAAACTCAGTATATGCATATAATAGCAGATTACACACAGGTGAGGATAAAGTTAATGAACAGAAATGAGTATCACAATTAAATAATCAGAGAAAAGTACAAAAATCAAAGGAAGGAAAATTAGAAAAAAGTGAAAGAGCACATGAGTATAACCAAAAATTCTAACATATGTTTAATTAAAGAAAGAGAATCGAGACAGTATTTTAAGAAGCAATAATTGAAGAGTTTATGACTGAAAACTATTAAAAAAAACTGGAAATAATATAAAGCTACAGATAAAAAGAAATATACATAAATTAAGAAATTAAAACAATGCCAAACTTTAAAATAAAACAAAACAACAAAAAACATAGCACAACTGGCATTAAAAAGCAAAAGATAAAGAGTAAAGCTTAAAAGCACCCAAGATTTGGGGTGTACGACAAGGAATGGGGTCATAAAAGGAATTCTACCTGCAAAGTAACAATATGAGGGCTTACAGTTAACATTTCAACAGCAACAGTGAAAGTCAAATAATAATGTAAAAATATTTTCAAAGATTTCAAAGTAATTGTCGACTTCAAATACTCTACACTTCCAAAAATATCTTCATTTTTAATTTCCTTTATCTTTTTAGTGACTTCTTTGTGCTCCCTCTGGGCTTAATTCACATATATTTATTGAATTTGTTCATATTCTTATTTTGTTCATATTCTTAAATCACCATGGAAAATTTGTCTATGTCTGTATTTTATTTAGTGTCAGCATTTATTACATGGTCTAGCTTATCATCAGATCAGATCAGTCGCTCAGTCGTGTCCAACTCTTTGTGACCCCATGAATCGCAGCACGCCTGGCCTCCCTGTCCATCACCAACTCCCGGAGTTCACTCAGACTCATGTCCATCAAGTCAGTGATGCCATCCAGCCATCTCATCCTCTGTCGTCCCCTTCTCCTCTTGCCCCCAATCCCTCCCAGCATCAGAGTCTTTTCCAATGAGTCAACTCTTCCCATGAGGTGGCCAAAGTACTGGAGTTTTAGCTTTAGCATCATTCCTTCCAAAGAAATCCCAGGGCTGATCTCCTTCAGAATGGACTGGTTGGATCTCCTTGCAGTCCAAGGGACTCTCAAGAGTCTTCTCCAACACCACAGTTCAAAAACATCAATTCTTCGGCGCTCAGCCTTCTTCACAGTCCAAATCTCACATCCATACATGACCACAGGAAAAACCATAGCCTTGACTAGACGAACGTTTTTTGGCAAAGTAATGTCTCTGCTTTTGAATATGCTATCTAGGTTGGAAATAATTTTCCTTCCAAGGAGTAAACGCCTTTTAATTTCATGGCTGCAGTCACCATCTGCAGTGATTTTGGAGTCCAGAATCATAGCCCTAAGAAATATTTTAATTATACGTGTAAATGCTGAACTATCTCTTGACAATGTTCCTTCTTAGAAGTTAGGCTTAAAATTCCTCTTTAAATAGGATTAAAATCTATTTACACAGCCCTGTGACACTGGGTAAAATAGTATAGCTAGGCAAGTAGATGTGCTCTTTTTTCTTTTCTTAGTAATATGATTTCCAAACTCTGACAGACAATTTTCCCCTCACAGCCTTTCCTGGGGAGTGGAATGTTTGACCACCTAAAGCCTATCTCTTATCTCTAACACTGGGAAAGAGGAGACAATTTTAGAAAACAAACATAAATAAGATCTTGAAATCATGATTTTCAAATGTGGAGGCTATTTTCTCATTTTACAATGTGATGTCCCATGGATTTGCTTGTATTCATGATCCAGTGATTGAATAATGAATGTAATCATAGCAGTAGGAAATCTGAGAAAACAATCAGGGACAATCTGCAATTATAGATATTAGTTTACTACAATAACAGATTTTTACCTTTATGTATTGAAAATCATACTTCCAAAAAAGTAAGGTCTAGCATTAGAAAAGCTAGATGGAATATTGTACAGAATCTATCAGTTTATGTTAAAAAAAAAAGAGGAGTCATTCTATTGTATATACATAGATCCATAACTAAGGTGACTGGATAGTCAGGTTTACTCAGGACAATCCTTATCTATATTTATTGTCCCAGAATTATCCATACCATTTCTTTTCACTCTCAAAATTGTCCCAATTTGATAAAAAGTTATATGGCTATTGAACTGGTAACTGAATGTGTGTGTTTCATGGGCGTTTTAAAACTGTTGGTTTGAAAGTGAAAGTGAAGTCATTCAGTCGTGTCCAACTCTTTGGGACCCCATGGGCCTGTAGCATACCAGATTTCTCCGTCCGTGGGATTTTCCAGGTAAAAATACTGGAGTGGGTTGCCATTTCCTTCTCCAGGAGATCTTCCCAACCCAGGGATTGAAACCAAGTCTCCTGCATTGTAGGCAGATGCTTTGCCATCTGAGCCACCAGGGAATTCCTATCAAAAAACCATCCTTTTTCACATTCATTCCAATCAACTTAAGAGGGGCAGAACATAAAATAATAGGTGTTCTATAATAAATTTCTAAAACTTATTTTTTAATTTTAAAAATGAGTTTATATGTTGCTTCTCATGTAAATTCTGTCATAGTTTATTGAAATGTGTGGGATGCTCAGGAATATTTCTAAGTAATTTTTATAGGTACAATACAGCATAGGGTATATTGAGAGCAGATAATAGCATGGAGTTTCCCAAAACTTTTGAATCCTGGCTGGTTCAAAATCATTCAAGTCTCCTGTGCCTGTTTTATAGTTTGTAAATTAAGGATCATTGGATCATCACTGTGCTTACTTTGAGTTGCTGTAAAAACTAAATGAGTTATAAAGCTTTATATATTAATGTTAATTAGATATAGCATTTGGCATTTTGTGACCATGATATAAAGTCTTTAGATAAAGACAGATAAATAAAGATAAAGAATAAGAAGTATATGCTGGTAGATAAAAAGGAATTTGTGTATCTTAATAAGTCTTCTGTAAAAGTTAGGTTTTTCTTGGAAGAAAGGGGGAGTTTGAGTTCTCAACACACTTTGAGATGCCACACTTAGAAAGAAGAAACAATGTCATGGCCAAGAATGTGTTAAAAGCCCTTCAGCTCTTTTAGGACTCTGCACTACACATATTTAAGACAATCCTCTTCAGAACTCAGCACCTCACAGATCTAGGATAACTTGTAGGAATGTAGCACGATATGACTTCTAAGAGTGCTGAATGCGTTTCTTAAAATAGATGAAAATTAAAGTAGAAAGAAAAAACATTTATCTTTCTTGTCTCTTCTCTTTATGCATTCCATGTCTCAGAAGCCAGCAAGTCTTATTGATGTTGCTGCTGCTGCTGCTGCTAAGTCGCTTCAGTCGTGTCCAACTCTGTGTGACCCCAGAGACGGCAGCCCACCAGGCTCCTCCATCCCTGGGATTCTCCAGGCAAGAACACTGGAGTGGGTTGCCATTTCCTTCTCCAATGCATGAAAGTGAAAAGTGAAAGTGAAGTCGCTCAGTCGTGTCCGACTCCCAGCGACCCCATGGACTGCAGCCTACCAGGCTCCTCCGTCCATGGGATTTGCCAGGCAAGAGTACTGGAGTGGGGTGCCATTGCCTTCTCCCTTACTGATGTTGCCTTTATGTAATTTGAAAATGTGCATATATATGTATATAGATAATCATTTCCACTTCTACCACCCTGGTTTATGCCAGCATCACTTTTATTTCAATTACCTACTAATTGGCCTCTTTGTTTTTCCCCCATCCTTCATTCAGTGTATTCTCTCCCAATATTCTCTCTGACTCACTGAAAAAGAACCCAAAGCTAGAAAAGATTGAAGGCAGGAAGAGAAAGGGATGATGGGGGATGAGATGGTTGGATGGCATCACTGACTCAATGGACATGAGTTTAAGCAAACTCTGGGAGATGGACAGGGAAGCCTGGCATGCTGAAGTCCATGGGCTCACAAAAGTCAGACAAAACTTAGTGACTGAACAACAACTCCCAATAGCAAGAGTTATTAGTTAAAGCAGAAGACACAACTTATCTCTGAAACCAACCAACAGTTTCCCAACCTATCATAGTAACAGTAAAAAGTTCTTACAGCTCTACAAAGTACTATATGATCTGATCCCTTTAAATTATACCCATTAATATTGTCTCCCTTTCTTATGTTTGCAGAAGCCACACTGATTCCATGCTTGTACTCCACAGGTACATTTATGCATCAAGGATTTGTGCATATTTTCCCTTGAGCATGAAAACTCTCCTCCCACATAGTCATGTGACTCAAATGTTCACCTCTTTCAGGTTGTGGATAATAATGCTTCTTTATTAAACCTTTTCTTGAGTCTTGTGAGGGAAGGACATTCTGTCTGTTTTGGTCCCTGCTTCCATGGCCAGTATCTGGGATGGTTTCTGACATTTAATAAATCCCCAATAAATATGTGGCAAATAAATAAGCATTACATTAGCTATTTTATTAGCTACCTGTCTACAGCTAGATGATAGCTATTAATATGTTAATTCAATATGTCAGCCATGATTTAGGTTGAGGGCCAAGTTTTCATTTCAAAATGAATTCCAACATCACTCTTCTTTCTGCTGTGAAACACAGTTTACTAACATAGCTGCAGAAATTGGAATAAATTGGATTTATTTATATTATCTAGATGTTTACTGTATTTTAGCAGCCTTTAATGATAATGAAGAAAATAATAATAGAGAATATTCTATGTAATGGAATAGTAAAAAATAATATACCAGTAAAATGTTTTGTAAACTGCTAATGAAAAAAACAAGTGGTTAATTATAAAGTTATGGCTACTGAGGTGCACATTTGACTCTTTCCGTTTCAACAAATGATTGTTACTATCCTGAAACCTATAATGGTGCTGTACATTCTAAATCTGCAAAAAAAGTACAAAGTGCTTCTGCATTATTTTTATTGAGTAGGAATTGTTTAGCTCTTAAAATAAGCATTATTTCCATTAACCACATATTTATTTTAATACACCCTTCTCAATCAAGAGGGCTTCCCTCAGTGGTAAAGAATCTACCTGCCAATACAGGGGACGTGGGCTTGACCCTGGGTAGAGAAAATCAGCTAAAGAAGGAAATGGCAACCCACTCCAGTATTCTTGCATGGGAAATCCCGTGGACAGAGGCGCTTTGCGATTTAAACTTCATGGGATCGCAAAAGAATTGGACTTGATTGACTTAGTGACTAAAATAACATCTCATGTAGGAACATCAGTACTGAATGCTAAGTATCCAGTAGGACAAGACTTTTTTCTCATGTAAATTAACAGTATTTCAAGACACATAGAATGAATGTGTTTCTAATACTGACTTGAGGCTTCTTAAATCTGGGTCATGTTGGGATTTTTTGTGTGTGATTTAAAAATATAAAACTTGAAAAGACATAGAAATACAGAGGAATGCAGCTTTCTGCAATAAATGATTGAATTTTCCAGTTCTCTAGACCTAATTTCACATTTGGATTAGGAGAAGAGGAGGTTCTCTGTAGTTCAGAGGTCCATTTTGCCCTCCAAGTAGAGAATGTTTCTTGGCAGCCCTTTCATTAGTAGGCCAGCCACTCTAGAGACACATTCTCCAAAACTGTCTTTCCAAAACTGTCTCTTCTCAACCTTTGATCAGTGGCCACTTATTATACAGCATACAGTAAACTGAATTCACAAGCATATTTAGCCAGAAAGTTCTTTCAGCATTCTTTGCACTATAAGACAAAACTGAGATATATTATATCACAAAAGAGAAGACAATATCATAATAAAATAAGAATTCTCTAGAGAACATACTGTTATCCAAAACAGTAAAAATTTTTACCAAGATCCTTAAAAGTGATAGCTGTATGGCCATAACATATTTTCATAAATAATTCACATGATTAGTAGATGTGTCTCCTCAAAATCTAACAAAGCAATATTCTAAAATATACTTTCTGGAGCAAGTGAAGCACAGATATTAGTCTAAAGTCTGCTAAACAAAAGAAGGGATCTGTGTAAACTCATTCATCTAATCTAGTTAGTCGCTCAGTCATTTCCAACTCTTTGTAACCCTGTGGACTGTAGCTCACCAGGCTCCTCTGTCCATGGGATTCTCCAGGCAAGGATACTGGAGCGGGTTGCCATTTCCTTCTCCAGGGTATCTTCCTCACCCAGGAATTGAACACTGGTCTCTTACACTGCCAGAAGATTCTTTACCATCTGAACCATCAGGTAAACCCACTGAATTTATTAATATTGATCTTTTACTCATTTCAGTGTTGTTTCTGTTTCTCTGGCTACTTCCTCTTGCAAAACGATTACTTAGATCTCTCAGATGCCATATGTTAGATCTGAGACAAGAGATATTGAAATGGAATCAGATATTTTAGGAAGTCAGCTTTAACAATAGCTTCAAGTGGCAATTATTTTAATATTGAATTTTCTGCATTTCCATAAGATAAAGGAATATCTGTATTAATAATGGAATGAACTTTAACAGTTGATTTGCTATGTTAGCTCATCACCTATATGTGCTTTACTTTGGAAAATGCAAACATGTTTATTACAGCAAAACTTGCTCTTGTAAGAAAGTTAACAACATTAAGCAAACTCAAGCCAACGCAGTGCATTCATCTTCTATATTCATTATCAAAGTGTCCTTTGCATCTAACTTTCTTCATTTAAGAAACAAAGAACAATACACTAAATAAGCATTTTATTCCCCCTAAGTAATACCCTGGATAATTCTTATGTAGGATTTAATCAGGCAAGATGTCTTCAAGTGAATAATTGGTTCACTCACCAGATGATTTCTGAAATATTTCACTGAAAGCAGACCTATTATATTTTCACCTTCAGGTACCAAGGGGCAACATGTCTAATTAATGCTTCTGATGAAACTCTTCTGCTTTCACAAGCATAGTACCAGATCGACAGCTCATCAAATAAAATGGATACTTTTTAATCAATTGTTCAATGAAAGGTATTATGCAGAGTTATGATTTTCTTAAACCAAGTATAAATTTTTTATGACAAAAATGGAGAAATGTGAATACACTGAATCATTTTGCTAGCAGAAAAATACCAATAAGCAGTTTTATGGGGAAAATATCAGGCTTCCTATGTGGTGTAGTGGTAAAGAATCTCCCAGCCAATTGAAGAGATGTAAGAGATGCGGGTTTGATCTCTGGATCAGGAAGATCCTCTGGAAGAGGCTATGGCAACCCACTCCAGTATTTTAGACTGGAAGTTCCCATGGACAGAGGAACCTGACAGGCTACAGTCAGTGTGTTGCAAAGAGTCAGACATGACTGAGTGACTCAACACACATGGAGAAAATATCAGATATGATTATTTTATAGAAAACTACTGAATAAGTAGCACTAATTATACATTATAAGACTAAATTTTTCATTATTTTTAATAGGACCCATACTCTTTTCCCATAAAGAAATGCAATATTAAAGTTATTTTATTGAGGATTCAACCCATCTAACATATGTTGTTTAGTATACAAGTAGATCCATACATTCTTGTTCCAATTTGTATCAATTATAAGTTTAATACAAAGAGATTAAGTTACGTTTCTTTGCATTTTAATGTCAAGAAGACAAACCTTTCAAGTGGTAAATTCATCCTCTTTATAATCTATAAACTGTAGTAATGTGCAATCTATAATCTATGTAATGTAATATATAATCTATATTCTGAAGATATTATATGATATCCCCCCAAATTATGAAAGCTTGTATACTCATGAAAATTACATCTCTATACACAAGAAAAGTAATATATTCAGTTTACCACACTGATAAATTAGTTTACAAGTAGGAAAAAACTTTAGACTCTTCACAGTTTTGGACAGTGTTGGCAATGAATATGATGCTAAAAGATCATATTTGAGATGGAAACCTATGGAAACCATTGGTGAAAATGGCAATGGTGAAAATATTATATGATCAACATGGATATAAATGGTCCTCAATCTTATTGTCTACAACTTAAGAGAAATGGACAGACTGCTGCAATCCAAACACCATGAAGCAGAATCAAAAATTTAACAGTGTTCTGGTTTTACTCAGTCTTGTATGATAACAGAGTTCTACTTGCCAACTGGAGGTCAACCTCTGGTTCACAATATTGTAAAAATAACATCAAGATCCATCCAAGGTTGGCAGAAAATCTGGACACTTTTCCAAAGTAGTTACAAAGAGGTACACTTACATTGAATATAAAATGAGGGAATGCAAGACTGCTATGGGCAAAACATGGGCTTCCTAGGTGGCTAAATGGTAAATAATCCACCTTCTAAACAGAAGATGTGGGTTTCATCCCTGCATTAGGAAGATCTCCTGGAGAAGGAAATGGCAACCCACTTCAGTATTCTTGCTTGGGAAATCTTATGGACAGAAGAGCCTGGAGGACTACAGTCCTTGGGGTTGCAAAAGAGTTGGACGCAACTTAGTGACTAAACAACGACAATGGGCAGAACCTAGGCACATAATCAAACTTTTGCTGGTTCTCTTGGGAGAGAAGGAGCGAGATATGAAATGCTTACGAAGGGCAAATGAAAACAGTTGGGGCATCTTAGGGCTCAAGCTCGCCCATTTCCTTAGATTTATTAAGAGGTAATACTAAGGGTCTCAGAATAAACACAGTGACTCTTACTTGCCAAAAGGGCACTTTGGCTCTCCTGGGAAGATTTTCTGTAAAGAGACAAAGTCCATGGGAAAAATTCTAGATTTCACCATTCTTATAGCGTTCGATTGGGTTGATAATGCCAGTGATGGTGACAAATTAAAGAATGTGAAAAGTCAATCTAAGTATATTCTCATGTTCATATCTGTTTGCCTTGCAAAACTCCCTTAAATCTTGTGCATAAACCTGCTATCTATCTATATCTATATCTATATCTATATTTATAGGAGTCCTTATCTTGGTAACATGCCAGCAGATGACCCAGATTAAGGTAGATTCCTAGAAAAAGGTCACATCTGTGTAAACCAAACTCTGGTCACCCAGAGGTGCACACTCCTTGTCTCTAAACCATAGAGTGTGTAGCTGTTGGTTTTTAATCAAGAAATCTTCAAACCTGAAACAGACAGTGTCAGTAATGATGTCCAGAGTGTAATACAGGAGTCTTGCATATTTGAATAAAAATTTGGCTTCCCTGGTGGCTCTGATGGTAAAGAATCTGCCTGCAATGCGGGAGACCCAGGTTCAATCCCTGGGTCGAAAGATCCCCTGGAGAAGAGCATGGCAAACCACTCCAGTATTCCTGCCTGGAGAGTTCCATGGACAGAGAAGCCTGATGGCCTATAGTTCATGTGGTCACAAATGGTCAGACAGGACTGAGCAACTAACACTTTCACTTGGAAACTGAAGGCAAGTGTATCCACATACTGGCAACGAGCCACCCGGCAGCACTGCATCAACCTTCTATCTCATCCTCAGATGCTTTATGAAAAAAGGTGATGAAGGGTGGGACCAAAATCTCACTGGCTCCAAATAAGATTGAAAACATTAGGCATGTTATTTGAGTAGACAGGGAAACTTGCTCCAGGAGGCTGACAAATGAAGGTGAGCCACAGCAGACCATGAAGTGTACCACACAGGAATGATTTTGGTGAACCAGGTGCAAGTGTTCATGCACACATGCATCTGATGCTACATAATTTAGCTCTCTCTCCATTCTGGCCATGTTGAGTCTAGGTATTAATACAAGTCGCATGAAGGGCATGAACCCAGATCAGCTGAAGAGAGACTGGACATTAGAATCTGGGGACATACTCAAGAAAAAAGCAGCAAACTGTTACAGGGAGTTTAAGCATTCAAGAAGCTTGTAAATGGAGGGGAAACACAGAGAACCAGCCAGTCTCAGAATGCACCATGGTAGAATCAGAGACTAACAGAATGAGAATAAGAGCTTTAAACAAAGCATCCAGCAGTATAGGATACAGGTAACAAGTAAATAGTACTGCTGCAATAATTCCCACAAAGTTAAGAAAAAAGACTTTGAAGTCTTCAAAGCTTCTCTTTATTCTTATTATTTTATATACCCTGCCTCTGTCCCTAATTCCTAAGCCCCAGGCTACCCATGTCTTCCTTTATTCTGGATTTTGACTATGTCTTTCCCAGAACTGAGATGACTTTATGGACAATTCTGTAGTTTCAACACTTTCTTAGCTGGTGTAGGAAGTATTCACAGTCTTTTCTCTGTCCTCTATCCCCAGCAGTGCACAGAGTCTCCTACCACCACTGACTTATCTCCCACAGGAATATTTTCTCTAGCTGTCCCCCAAGGACAATCTATCAAAATATGAGGAATGGAAACCAGGTGCGACAGACCAAGTAGACGACATTAATACAGAGAGAACGTTTGATTCAGTCAATTTCATTTTATGTGCGTTTTGGGAGAACATTTACCAACCTTGTTTAGGCTAAAGTTTAAGCCCAAAATATAATTACTTTGTTGTAATTATGGCCAGGGCAGAGCCACATAAGATAATGTATAACACTCTGGGTAGGAAGAGAGGAAGATTCTTGTTTTTATTATATTTATAAACTTCCAATCACGGACATAAAATCTCTTGAACCATGAACAATTACTGAACTGTGTATTTGTATAGCATCTGTTTCCATGGAATCTAAGTGGCAATGTTACCTACAGAATATACAAATGCAGATTTTGTATGCACAACATCTTTTACAAATACATTTTCTTTCCATTTAGGTAATAGCCTGAAGTTGAGCCAGATATACAGCAATATTTTGACTGAAGGTCTGTGTGACGTAGAAAAACAATGTTGTTTTCCTCCTGTTCAAAACATAATGTGTTTTTTCCCACTTAATTCATGGGATGCTTCATTTTCAATGAATATTCTTTATTTTCCAATAATAAGAAATAAATTCTTGTTCATTGCCAGCCTGTTTGTACATATCTGAAGTGAATATCAGAAATGAACATACATCAGATTCTTAGAGTTGACTCCAGAATATGTTAGTACATCATTTGGGTGCAATTTCTCTCAAAAAACCTCCTAGAAAATGCAAGGTCTAGTGCATATACTGGCTAAAATAGAGAAGGAATTTAAAAAATCGAAGAGTATTCACTAAACTTCATTTAAAGATGCTCTACAAAGTAGCTATATTTCTTATCAGATTATTAAAGATAGTCACTTAATTGTGTCCAGCTCTTTGTGACTGCATGGGCTACAGCCTGGAAGGCTCCTCTGTCCATGAAATTCTCCAAGCAAGAATACTGGAGTGGGTGGCCATGCCCTTCTCCAGGGATCTTCCCAATCCAGGGATTGAATATGTGTCTCCTGCACTGCAGGCAGATTCTTTACTGTCTGAGCCACCAGGGAAGCCCATTGAAGATAACAGTAATCAGAGAAAATATAATCAGAAAAGTACGCCATTCAAGATTTAGATAAAAAAATAAATATCTCCCAGAAGGGGGAAAAAAAAAAAAAAGAAGAAGAAGACACAGAAACTTACTGAGAGACACATTTTTCTCATTTCTCTTAAAATCCAGTCTCTAGAATTCGCCTACCATAAGCTTGATAGCACCTAGGACATCTTGTAAATCTATTTTAGATTGTTATTAATGTTACTAAAGCATCATCCTAAAGTCTAAACGCTTTATTAATTATATTGATAATTTATTTCTTCTTGGATCCAAATATCTTTAAAAATAAAGAAAAAATAATAAACTGAAAAGACTGAGTTTAGGCATAATGGAATTGATAACAGATTTCAAATAACACTAACTTCATTTCACAGAATTCTCCTGCAGGTTTTGTTTTTTTCTATATGAGTAACTTTATTTTAGGCAGTGGCAGGGTGCACTTTGGAGAAGGCAATGGCAATCCACTCCAGTACTCTTGCCTGGAAAATCCCATGGACAGAGGAGCCTGGTAGGCTGTAGACCATGGGGTCACGAAGAGTCGGACACGACTGAGCGACTTCACTTTAACTTTTCCCTTTCATGCATTGGAGAAGGAAATGGCAACCTACTCCAGTGTTCTTGCCTGGAGAATCCCAGGGATGGGGGAGCCTGGTGGGCTGCCGTCTATAGGGTCCCACAGAGTCGGACACGACTGAAGCGACTTAGCAGCAGTGGCAGCAGCAGGGTGCACTTAGATTCTATTGCAACAAGAAAGAGAGGGATAAACATGATGTTTAAGGCAAAGTTTCTAAGAGATTAGATATTAAATGCCCCACCACAAAAAAGAAACATAAATTATATGATGTGATATAGGTGTTAGCTAATGCTAAAGTGCAATATATAAATGTATCAAATAAACATGAACACTTTAATGTTTCACAGTGTTATGTATCAATTACATCTTAATTTAAAAAAATAAACATTCAGAACTCAGAGTCTGCCAGTTCAAAGTCATCACAGGGTACTAATTATCACAAACCTATCACCATGAGCTATATTAACAAAAGATCACAAGTGATTATAGGCAAATTTCTAACAGATAAAAACAATAGCATTAATCTAAATATAAGTAAGCAAGAGGAGAGATTTAATATTGACAAGAAGACAATAATATGTGGTGACGATAATATCATCAGGTGTTAGAACTTCAACAGGTAATTTTGTGGAGGCACAATTTAATCCCTGACAATAACTTTAGAGGCTAGGTTGTAGTAGACTGTGCAGATTCCACCTTTATTGCTGTAAATTTTTATTTTATAGCCTTGAGTTGCCATTTAAGAAGTACAACTGGCAAAACTGTGTAAGGAGGCCTTAGGTATATACATATATAGCCATGTTTTCTGAATGTGAAAATATTGCAAGATGATATTGTTGACCTTTGGACTTTCTACTACTGTGGCTCTAGCTGGAATGCCTGGATCCAAGAAGTCAGATAATGCAAAATTGAATTTGAAAATAAATGCAACATAAAATGAATTTTTGGATCCTGTAATGACTCAGGGCTGGATTCTGGGCCTTTTTTCCATCTGCTTTTGTTCTCTAGATGATGTCATCCAGTGATGTGACTTTGAAAACATTTCTATTCTGATGACATCCAAAATTGTGTGTCTAGCATGTTCTCACCTCTAAACTTCCACTGAGATTTCAAATGTCCAGCCCACACAGTTTCTCACCCAGTTTTTTAAATCAAGTAAATGGTAACACCTCAAATAATATGCAAGAGGCATCATTTCCCCACACACTCAAACCATGAGAAGCTTGTCCAGATTCACTCTAAATGTGTGGCTCTTTACCATATATATGCTAAATCTTTTCACACATTGAACACTACAATTTCATCCAAATAGATCTTTCCTGCTTTATGTTTTCCCCCTCTGTCTATTGCGTGTCCAAGGAGAATTAAAAACAAAAATAGTTTACATCATTTCCTTTCCCTTACCAGAACACTTCAGTAGCTGCCCACTTCAGTGGAAACAAACTCTAACTCCATGGTTTTTTCTATAAAGTCTTAATTTACTGATTCTTGTTTTTCCCACCATTCCACCCTCATCTCAAATTTTTTTTTCTCTTTACTGCATACACATTTGCTTTCTTTACTGTCTTCCTTGTGGTAAGTTTGTGTCTGTAACTGATCAAGATATTATGAGACCATTCCAGGACAGATTCCCTCCCTATATCCTCTGTTTCAGATCTTCTGTGAAGTGTCTAGATAACAATATCTGATGCACATTTCCTTACTTGATTTACAGATACTAAAATCCCCACCAAATGGAAGAAATAACACATCTCCTCCAGAGTCTGGCCAGAACCAGGAAATATTTGCAAAAACTCGTCACTTTTTTACCTTACCTTAGCATCAACCGATCAGAGAATTATGTTGGTATATGAGCTGATCACATACTCAGGGACTCTGTTCTCTTAACTGACTCTTAAAAATGCTTTGCAGAAGCCCATTGGGGAGTTTGGGCTCTTTGAGCACTAGCTGTCCGAGACTCCTTGTATGCTTTATAGAATACTGAACTTTCCTTCACCATCACCATCATAACTTTTATTGTATTCTGGCGAGTGAGTTCAAGTTTTGGTTTGGCAACATGTCTACTTTAGAGCAATTATATCCCAAAAAGCCCTTTTCAAGATCCCTAGGCAATCTGCTTCTAGTCACTTAGGTCTCATCTTAAAATTCCCTTCCTATTACAAACCTTATTTAAACATGCAATCAAAGACACTCCATGTATTTTGCTATTATATCACCAAGCTTAACTTTGACAATAGTATTTCTCTATCGTACTTCTTAGTAGTCTCCTACTTATTTAAACATTTATTATTCCTCTACCCTCTATTACCACCATTAGGATAAAAGTTCCATGAATTAGGGCTGCTTTCTTCCCTTTTATCTTATATCAATCATGCTTATAAGCATGCCAAATCCATGGTAGGTAAGCAATAAATATACATTTAATAAACTAACAGCTGAGGAGCTTAAGCCACCATTTAGAACTAAGAACAGACCACTAATCTACCTTCTAATTTCCTCTAAATCTTTTATTTCTACTAAAAAGAGGAATTTTTGTTGGGTCACTAAGTCGTGTATGATTCTTTTGTGACCCTATGGACTGTAGTCAGCCGGGCTACTCTGTCCATGGGAATTCCCAGGCAAGAATACTGGAGTGGGTTGCCATTTCCTTCTCCAGGGGTTCTTCCTGATCCAGGGATCAAATCCATGTCTCCTGCACTGACAAGCAGATTCTTTATCACTAGAGCCACCTGGGAATCCTCTCAAAGAGGAATACTCAAGACATATTCTTGCTTACTTGAGATTAACTTCTTAAAAACTTATGAATTTTAGCATTTAAAAAGTAACAAATTGTTAGAGTTCAAAATAAAAAAATCTTCTCATACTTATACCTCATAAAGAGAAGAGAAAGTTATAACAATGAGAACTACAGTTTATGAATTTAGAGGTATAATTATTTTTGTTCTTCATATTTTTTATTAGATACAGTGGCTGTTTTTGTAGTTAGACATGACAAATATTTTTTAAAAATAGCAACATTCTATGTGGAAAAATTCTTCTCA
The DNA here is from genome assembly GCF_032452875.1 of Bos javanicus. Classification (NCBI taxonomy): domain Eukaryota; kingdom Metazoa; phylum Chordata; class Mammalia; order Artiodactyla; family Bovidae; genus Bos; species Bos javanicus. The sequence continues at coordinate 11,994,389 of NC_083868.1, forward strand.
CTCTTCTACACACTGTGGAATCAGGGACATATACATGGTAGCTGTACCATTCAACTTCCTAAGAACTCTGTAAGGCCCAACTATGATGACCTGAGATCCTTTTATCCTGGAATAATTTTTGGCCCATCTTGCTTATTTCCCTAGAAACCTTAGCCAAATGTTGCAATTAAAAAAAAAAAAATTGCTTCTTCCATTTTTTTGTTCCCTGAAAAAAAAAGGATTTAGCTGCATATGATACCCAAGGGAAGTAGAATAAAATGTTAACTGTGAAGACTATCATTTCCAGCACCTAGATGTTGGCCAACATATAGCAAATACCTCAAGAATAATTGTTTTCAAAATGAATAAATAGATTATAGTGAAGACACTTTTATGTTTTCTTACTTATCTGTTGACCATACTGTTTGGATCCATGTTGCTACCTATTTTATCTCTTTAATTTTTTTCTATAAATGTATGGGCTGAATTGTTTGTTCCCAAAATGCATGTATTAAAGCTCTAACCCCCAATAAGACTGCATTTGAAGACTGGACCTTTGAGGAGGCAGTTTAGGTGAAATGAAGTCTGAGGGGGGGAACCTAATCCACTAACACTGCGATATTTCTAAGGAGAGAAAGAGATCTTTCTGCACACATAGAGGGAAAACCACATGAAGACAGGGAGAAGGTGCCTTCTACAAGCCAGGAAAAAAACTTTCCCCGGAACCATTCTTGCTGGCCTTTGTCTTGAACTCCCAGACTCCAGGAGTATGAGAAAATACACTTTTGTTGCTAACCCAATCTGTGATATTCCATTATGCAATCTGAGCAGATTAATACAATGAGTCTTAGAATAATCACAATCACCCAATCATTTTATAATACATTTTTTGCCACCTGAGATAAATAAACAATAAAATCTATAAAATAACTACAATGTATCTCATTGTTATTCCCAATCGTGTAACTTGTATTGGATCACATGGATGTGCTCAGATCAGATCAGATCAGTTGCTCAGTCGTGTCCGACTCTTTGTGACCCATGAATCCCAGCACGCCAGGCCTCCCGGTCCATCACCAACTCCCAGAGTTCACTCAGACTCACGCCCATCGAGTCAGTGATGCCATCCAGCCACCTCATCCTCTGCCCTCCCCTTCTCCTCTTGCCCCCAATCCCTCCCAACATCAGAGTCTTTTCCAATGAGTCAACTCTTCGCATGAGGTGGCCAAAGTACTGGAGTTTCAGCTTTAGCATCATTCCTTGCAAAGAAATGCCAGGGCTGATCTCCTTCAGAATGGACTGGTTGGATCTTCTTGCAGTCCAAGGGACTCTCAAGAGTCTTCTCCAACACCACAGTTCAAAAGCATCAATTCTTCGGCACTCAGCCTTCTTCACAGTCCAACTCTCACATCCATACATGACCACAGGAAAAACCATAGCCTTGACTAGATGGACCTTTGTTAGCAAAATAATGTCTCTGCTTTTGAATATGCTGTCTAGGTTGGTGATAACTTTCCTTCCAAGGAGTAAGCGTCTCTTAATTTCATGGCTGCAGTCACCATCTGCAGTGATTTTGGAGCCCAGAAAAATAAAATCTGACACTGTTTCCACTGTTTCCCCATCTATTTCCCATGAAGTGATGGGACCAGATGCCATGATCTTCGTTTTCTGAATGTTGAGCTTTAAGCCAACTTTTTCACTCTCCACTTTCACTTTCATCAAGAGGCTTTTGAGTTCCTCTTCACTTTCTGCCATAAGGGTGGTGTCATCTGCATATCTGAGGCTATTGATATTTCTCCCAGCAATCTTGATTTCAGCTTGTGTTTCTTCCAGTCCAGTGTTTCTCATGATGTAGTCTGCATATAAGTTAATTAAGCAGGGTGACAATATACAGCCTTGATGTACTCCTTCTCCTATTTGGAACCAGTCTGTTGTTCCATGTCCAGTTCTAACTGTTGCTTCCTGACCTGCATACAAATTTCTCAAGAGGCAGATCAGGTGGTCTGGTATTCCCATCTCTTTCAGTATTTTCCACAGTTTATCGTGATCCACACAGTCAAAGGCTTTGGCATAGTCAATAAAGCAGAAATAGATGTTTTTCTGGAACTCTCTTGCTTTTTCCATGATCCAGTGGATGTTGGCAATTTGATCTCTGGTTCCTCTGCCTTTTCTAAAACCAGCTTGAACATCTGGAAGTTCACGGTTCACGTATTGCTGAAGCCTGTCTTGGAGAATTTTGAGCATTACTTTACTAGCGTGTGAGATGAGTGCAATTGTGCGGCATTTTGAGCATTCTTTGTCATTGCCTTTCTTTGGGATTGGAATGAAAACTGACCTTTTCCAGTCCTGTGGCCACTGCTGAGTTTTCCAAATTTGCTGGCATATTGAGTGCAGCACTTTCACAGCACCATCTTTCAGGATTTGGAATAGCTCAACTGGAATTCTATCACCTCCACTAGCTTTGTTCATAGTCATGCTTTCTAAGGCCCACTTCACATTCCAAGATGTCTGGCTCTAGGTCAGTGATCACACCATCGTGATTATCTGGGTCATGAAGATCTTTTTTGTATAGTTCTTCTGTGTATTCTTGCCATCTCTTAATAACTCCAGACAGAATGAAGTGATGGAGCCAAAGCAAAAAGAATACCCAGATGTGGTTGTGCTCAGTCACGTCCAGCTGTTTGTGACTCCATGGACTATAGCCTACCAGGATCCTCTGTCTATGGAATTTCCCAAGCAAGAATACTGGAGTGAGTTGCCATTTCCTATTCCAGGGCATCTTCCAAACTCAAGGATGAAGCCTGCATCTTTTGAGTCTCTTGCATTGGCAGGCAGATTCTTTATTCCTGAGCCATCTGGGAGGTAATTGAGTCAAATTTGAAGATAACTGTTAGATCTCAAGCTCACTGTCTGATCCACTTTATCAAATAATCTCCCAATTTTTAACATATTTTCAAGTAAACTAATATAAAATAGTATGTTTGTGAACATATTGTAAAGTATGTAAGTGACTTTTGAAAGCAAAGAGAACTATCAGAAAACTTAGCTTCAATTGTTAATTTACCACATAATAGCCTTGAAGTTTTGAGTTTCTTAGAACATTGTTTCCTTTACATGTAAAGTAAAACAACTAATACTTGGATAAAGTAGTTAAATCATATGTGGATTAAATATATGAAAAATAATTCTATAGTCTCCTTCAGTTCAGTTCAGTTTACTCAGTCAGTCGTGTCCAATTCTTTGTCATCCCATTGACTACAGTACACCAGGCTTCCCTGTCCATCATCAACTCCCAGAGCTGTCTACCTAGTACCATATAAACATTGGATATTTTCAGTATTTTAACAATATAATAGAGTAAAATTTTATTGACTATTGGTCAGAAAGTAGAAGCAAATAAAACCAGGGTTTCAATAGCTTTCAGTAACTCTCAAAATAATGTATCTTGAAATGTGTAAATTATTTGTTCTGCATGCTTTGTATTTCATTACATTTTTATTTAATTGCATCTTTTAATTTAATTGCATCTTTTAATTTAATTGCATCAATCAGAAAGAATAAAAGCATTATATAACACATATATACCATGCATAAAATTTATATTTTAATATTTGTAGTTATTAAATAAACAAGATTTTAACAAAATTTGCAAAAGGATTTGAATTTTATAAACTACTTCTACTTTATTATGTATAAGAATCATTGAAAAAATGTTGATCTATTATTTGGTTTGCTTTAACAATTCTCAGAGTCTTAAAAAATACGATTAAGTTTTATCATTTTCTCACAAAACTTATTCATCATAATCACCTCAACTTTTTCTGTATTCTGGCATATGATAAAGAATATATTTTTTGCCAAATAGCCTCATACAAAACAGATATTAAGGAATAAAGGCCAGAAACATAATAGCCTTTTCTTTTAATCAAAAGTACTAAAATTCTTTTATAAAGCTACACATACATATTAATAGATTCCTAAGCATAAACTTAAATTTATTTTTATGAGTAAAAATTTACTAGGACTATTGTATATGTACAATTTGACTATCTAAAGGCAGATGATTTCTGTGTAATATGTAAAGGAACAATATTTAAATTCAGTTTCATAAAAAGCACTTTCTGTCACTTAGATGAATCTTTAAATACCACAACATAAACTCAGTTTGCCCATACCAAGCATTTAGAATTAGGAGTATAAAACAATATTTCATGAAATAAAGTGAAAGGTAAATTTTCCACTCTCCATCTTTGTGTTCTTCCTTTATCCAGAGTAATGATATATTTTATACATCGTATTCAGTAGGAATAATTGGCTTAACTAAAACTGAGAGACAAAAGGAGTTAAGAACTTCATCTTCTTTAAACTGCATTCAAATGGTTAATTATAATACATAAAACCAGATAAAAAATTATTGAGTAAGACTAGGCTGTGGTCTGTGTGATCAGATAGGCTAGTTTTCTGTGATTATGGTTTCAGTGTGTCTGCCCTCTGATGCCCTCTCGCAACACCTACTGTCTCACTTGGGTTTCTCTTACCTTGGACGTAGGGTATCTTTTCATGGCTACTCCAGCAAAGTGCAGCCACTGCTCCTTACCTTGGACGAGGTCGTCCCTTCTGACCCTGAACATGGAGTATCTGCTCTCAGCCCTCCTGTGCCCATGCAGCTGCCGCTCCTTGGATGTGGGGTAGCTCCTCTCAGCCACTGCCCCTGACCTCAGACGTGGGGTAGCTCCTCTCGGCTGCTCCTGCACCATTGCAGCCTGGCGCTGAAACCATAATCACAGAAAACTAGCCAATCTGATCACATGGACCAGTTTTGTCTAACTCATGAAACTAAGCCATGCTGTGTGGGGCCACCCAAGACAGACAGGTCATGGAGGAAAGTTCTGACAAAACTTGGTCCACTGGAGAAGGGAATGGCAAACCACTTCAGTATTCTTGCCTTGAGAACCCCATGAACAGTATGAAAAGGCAAAATGATAGGACACTGAAAAGGGAACTCCCCGGGTCGGTAGGTGCTCAATATGCTACTGGAGATCAGTGGAGAAATAACTCCAGAAAGTACAAAGGGATGGAGCCAAAGCAAAAACAATACCCAGCTGTGGATGTGACTGGTGATAGAAGCAAGGTCCAATGCTATAAAGAGCAATATGGCATAAGAACCTGGAATGTTAAGTCCATGAATCAAGGCAAATTGAAAGTGGTCAAACAGGAGATGGCAAGAGTGAACGTCGACATTCTAGGAATCAGAAAACGAAAATGTACTGGAATGGGTGAATTTGACTCAAATGACCATTATATCCACTACTGCAGGCAGGAATCCCTTAGAAGAAATGGAGTTGCCATCATGGTCAACAAAAGAGTCCAAAATGCAGTACTTGGATGCAATCTCAAAAATGACAGAATGATCTCTGTTCATTTCCAAGGCAAACCGTTCAATATCATGGTAACCCAAGCCTATGCTCCAACCAGTAATGCTGAAGAAGCTGAAGTTGAACAGTTCTATGAAGACCTACAAGACCTTTTAGAACTAACAAACACCCTTTTCCAACAACACAAGAGAAGACTCTAGACATGGACATCACCAGATGCTCAACACCAAAATCAGATTGATTATATTCTTTGCAGCCAAAGATAGAGAAGCTCTATACAGTCAGCAAAAACAAGACAAGGAGCTGACTGTGGCTCAGACCATGAACTCATTGCCAAATTTCCAAAAAAAAAAAAAAAGATGTCCTTTTCATTATAGGTGACTAGAATGCAAAAGTAGGAAGTCAAGAAACACCTGGAGTAACAGGCAAATTTGGCCTTGGAGTACAGAATGAAGCAGGGCAAAGACTAACAGAGTTTTGTCAAGAGAACACACTGGTCATAGCAAACACCCTCTTCCAACAACACAAGAGAAGACTCTACACATGATCATCACCATATGCTCAACACCGAAATCAGATTGATTATATTCTTTGCAGCTAAAGATAGAGAAGCTCCATACAGTCAGCAAAAACAAGACAAGGAGCTGACTGTGGCTCAGACCATGAACTCCTTATTGCCAAATTCAGACTTAAACTGAAGAAAGTAGGGAAAACCACTAGACCATTTAGGTATGACCTAAATCAAATCGTTTATGATTTTACAGTGGAAGTGAGAAATAGATTTAAGGGACTAGATCTGATAGACAGAGTGCCTGATGAACTATGGACAGAGATTCATGACATTGTACAGGAGACAGGGATCAAGACCATCCACAAGAAAATGAAATGCAAAAAAGCAAGATGGCTGTCTGAGGAGGACTTACAAATAGCTGTGAAAAGAAGAGAAGCAAAAAGCAAAGGAGAAAAGGAAAAATATAAGCATCTGAATGCAGAGTTCCAAAGAATAGCAAGGAGAAATAAGAAAGGCTTCCTCAGTGATCAATGCAAAGTAATAGAGGAAAACAACAGAATGGGAAAGACTAGAGATATCTTCAAGAAAATTAGAGATACCGAGGGAACATTTCATGCAAAGATGGGCTCGATAAAGGACAGAAATGGTATGGACCTAACAGAAGCAGAAGATATTAAGAAGAGGTGGCAAGAATACAAAAAAGAACTGTACAGAAAAAATCTTCACAACCCAGATAATTGTGATGGTGTAATCACTAACCTAAAGCCAGACATCCTGGAATGTGAAGTCAAGTGGGCCTTAGAAAGCATCAATACGAACAAAGCTAGTGGAGGTGATGGAATTCCAGTGGCGCTATTTCAAATCCTGAAGGATGATGCTGTGAAAGTGCTGCACACAATATGCTAGCAAATTCGGAAAACTCAACAGTGGCCACAGGACTGGAAAAGGTTGGTTTTCATTCCAATCCCAAAGAAAGGCAATGACAAAGAATGCTCAAAATGCCGCACAATTGCACTCATCTCACACACTAGTAAAGAAATGCTCAAAATTCTCCAAGCCAGGCTTCAGCAATATGTGAACCATGAACTTCCAGATGTTCAACCTGGTTTTAGAAAAGGCAGAGGAACCAGAGACCAAATTGCCAACATCCGCTGGATTATGGAAAAAGCAAGAGAGTTCCAGAAAACATCTATTTCTGCTTTATTGACTATGCCAAACCCTTTGACTGTGTGGATCACAATAAACTGTGGAAAATTCTGAAAGAGATGGGAATAACAGACCACCTGAACTGCCTCCTGAGAAACCTATATGCAGGTCAGGAAGCAACAGTTAGAACTGGACATGAAACAACAGACTGGTTCCAAATAGGAAAAGGAGTATGTCAAGACTGTATATTGTCATCCTGCTTATTTAACTTAGATGCAGAGTACATCATAGAAATGCTGGACTGGAAGAAACACAAGCTGGAATCAAGATTGCCAGGAGCTATAGCAATAACCTCAGATATGCAGATGACACCACCCTTATGGCAGAAAGTGAAGAGGAACTCAAAAGCCTCTTGATGAAAATGAAAGTGAGAGTGAAAAAGTTGGCTTAAAGCTCAACATTCAGAAAACTAAGATCATGGCATCTGGTCCCATCACTTCATGGGAAATAGATGGGGAAACAGTGGAAACAGTGTCAGACTTTATTTTTGGGGGCTCCAGAATCATTAAAGACGGTGATTGCAGCCATGAAATTAAAAGACACTTACTCCTTGGAAGAAAAGTTATGACCAACCTTGATAGCATATTGAAAAGCAGAGGCATTACTTTGCCAACAACTGTCCGTCTAGTCAAGGCTATGGTTTTTCCTGTGGTCATGTATGGATGTGAGAGTTGGACGTGAAGAAAGCTGAGCGCTGAAGAACTGATGCTTTTCAACTGTGGTGTTGGAGAGGACTCTTGAGAGTCCCTTGGACTGCAAGGAGATCCAACCAGTCCATTCTAAAGGAGATCCGTCCTGGGTGTTCTTTGGAAGGAATGATGCTAAAGCTGAAACTCCAGTACTTTGGCCGCCTCATGTGAAGAGTTGACTCATTGGAAAAGACTCTGATGCTGGGAGGGATTGGGGGCAGGAGGAGAAGGGGACGACAGAGGATAAGATGGCTGGATGGCATCACCAACTCAATGCACATGATTTTGGGTAAACTCTGGGAGTTTGAGATGGACAGGGAGGCCTGGTGTGCTGCGATTCATGGGGTCCGAAAGAATCGCATAATACTGAGTGACTGAACTGAACTGAAAAAAATTATTAGAACAGTAGTAACTGTTCCCAGAGATCAAGTCATTTACTTCGCTTCAGCAGCCACTAAAAATGAATTTGTTAAGAATTAAACATACCAAATTTCCTTGGTGGCTCAGTGGTAGAGAATCTGCCTGCCAATGCAGGAGACATGGGTTTGATCCCTGCTCTGGAAAGATCTCATATGCTGCTGAGCATCAAAGCCCATGTGCCACAACTACCAAGCTGTGCTCTACAGCCCAGGAGCCACAATTACTGAGCCTATGTGCTACAGCTATTGAAGCCAACGTGCCCTAGAACCTGTGCTCAGCAACAAGAAAGAACACTGCAATAAGACACCTGCACACCACAACTGGAGAGTATCCAGCTTGCCGCAACTAGAGGAAAGCCAGAGCAGCAAAGAAGGCCCAGCACAGCCAAAAACAAATTAATACCTAAGAATTAAACATGCCAATGGATACTCAAGGAAAAATACTACAAAGCTACATAATAATTCAATATTAATATGTCCCCAGAAGAAGTATAAATACAAATAAAGACATATCATCTAGTGAATGATTACAATTGCTTGCTTTGTTCAAAAACTATAAAAGTCCATATAATATTGGATTTATAATCCATATAATATTAGATACAGAGGTGAGATGGTCAAAAACAAATGAGTAGTCCATCCCCATATATTCTGCATTGGCTCTCCTAGATCCCAAGATAATATCACAAATGTTACGAACATCTTGTACTGCAATCTGTCACTGACCACCTCCTCTTAACTCTGTGTTTGTCTACATGTGTGTGTGTGAGAGTGTGCATATCTCTGAAAAAGGCAGATGTATCAGAAAGAGATATAGACTCAATTTTATAGAAAGAAGCATAGTAATTTTAACTTTTGAAATACTAAAATACTGAGGCTAATTCAAAGCACAAGTGGAATTACATCTGGAAACATTACTTCAAAGCTTACAAAAGCATACTATAATACAAAGTGCTTTTCTGTAATAAATGTTCTTAACTTTTCCATTAGATTTTTCAATTAATTTCATGTGGTTTCAAGTTGCAATTATTTTAAATTGTACAGTGAAAAGAATACTAATTGTGATCAGCTCTACTTTTCTCTGTTCTTTAACCACAGGCAAAGCACTGTAATGAAAGAAGAAATACTTCCTGAGATGTCAGTTATATGTGTTGATTCAATGGACAATTGTGTATGTTTTGATGTGAATAGATACTGTCAAAGAGCTGTTCAAAGGAATACTACCAATTTTCCTCTCAATAGCACTGCATGAGAATTTCAGTTGCTCAAAGTATCCCCAGAAATCAGCAGACTACAACTTTGTAGAATTCATTGTAAATATATTCAAAGACTTAAGATAAATACTCTTCAAGAGATGGAATATCAGACCAATTTACCTGCCTCCTGAGAAATCTGTATGCAGGTCAAGAAGCAACAGTTAGAACTGGACATGGAACAACAGACTGATTCCAAAATGAGAAAAAGAGTATGACAAGGCTGTATATTTTCACCCTGCTTATTTAACTTATATACCAAGTAGATCATGAGAAATGCTGGGCTAGATGAAGCATGAGATGGAATCAAGATTGCAAGGAGAAATATCAATAACCTCAGATACGCAGATGATACTACCTTTTGGCAGAAAGTGAAGAGGAACTAAAGAGCCTCTTGATGAAAGAGAAAGAGGAGAGTGAAAAAGTTGGCTTAATACTCAACATTCAAAAAACGAATATCATGGCATCTGGTCCCATTACCCCATGGCAAAAAGATGGAGAAACAATGGAAACAGTGACAAAATTTACTTTGTTGGGCTCCAAAGTCACTGCAGATGGTGACTGCAACCATGAAATTAAAATATGCTTACTCATTGGAAGAAAAGCTATGACCGACCTAGACAGCATATTAAAAAGCAGAGACATTACTTTGCCAACAAATGTTCATCTACTCAAAGCTATGATTTTTCCAGTAGTAGTGTATGGATATGAGAGTTGAACTATAAAGAAAGCTGAGTACAAAAAAAATCGATGCTTTTGACCTGTGGTGTTGGAGAAGACTCTTGAGAGTCCCTTGGACTGCAAGGAGATCCAACCAGTCCATCCTAAAGGAAATCGGTCCTGAATATTCATTGGAAGGACTGATCCTGAAGCTGAAACTCTAGTACTTTGGCCACCTAATGCGAAGAACTGATTCATAGGAAAATACCCTGACCCCAGGAAAGATTGAAAGCAGAAGGGAATGACAGAGGATGAGATGGTTGGATGGCATCACTGATTCAATGAATTTGAGCAAGCTCTGAGAGTTGGTGATGGACAGGGAACCCTGCCGTACTGTAATCCATGAGGTCGCAAAGAGTCAGACACAACTGAGCAACTGAACTGAACTGAAGATAAATATTCTTATAATGAGTGAATGCATGCAGAATATCAAAAGATAAAAAGGAGCTATATGAAACAGCAAATGTAAATTCTACAACTAAAAGAAAGCAGCCTATTATACAGAGTGAAGTAAGCCAGAAGGAAAAACATAAATACAGTATACTAACGCATATGTATGGAATTTAGAAAGATGGTAACAATAACCCGGTGTACGAGACAGCAAAAGAGACACTGATGTATAGAACAGTCTTATGGACTCTGTGGGAGAGGGAGAGGGTGGGAAGATTTGGGAGAATGGCATTGAAACATGTAAAATATCATGTAAGAAACGAGTTGCCAGTCCAGGTTCGATGCACGATACTGGATGCTTGGGGCTATTGCACTGGGACGACCCAGAGGGATGGTATGGGGAGGGAGGAGGGAGGAGGGTTCAGGATGGGGAACACATGTATACCTGTGGCGGATTCATTTTGATATTTGGCAAAACTAATACAATTATGTAAAGTTAAGAGACACTGATGTATAGAACAGTCTTATGGACTCTGTGGGAGAGGGTGGGAAGATTTGGGAGAATGGCATTGAAACATGTGAAATGTCATGTATGAAACGAGATGCCAGTCCAGGTTCAGTGCACGATGCTGGATGCTTGGGGCTGGTGCGCTGGGAAGGCCCAGGGGGATGGTATGGGGAGGTTGGGAGGGAGGAGGGTTCAGGATGGGGAGCATGTGTATATCTGAAATTAAAAAATTAAAAATAAATAAAAAATAAAAAAATAAAAAAAAAATAATAAAAATAAAATAAAATTAGGAAAAAAAAAAAAAAAAGAAAGCAGCATCACAATTTAAAAATTAACTGGATTGGCTTACTCAGATCGGAGATGCCAGAAAATGGTCTGATAATTTGGTGGTGCAGTAGTAAAGAATCTGCCTGCCATTGTAGGAGATGCAAGAAATGTGGGTTTGATCCTTGGGTCAGAAAGACCCCCTGCAGTTGGAAATGACAGTCCACTCCAGTATTCTTGCTGAGATAATCCCCTGGATAGTGGAGCCTGGCAGGCTATAGTCTTTGGGGTCACAAAGATTCAGACATGACTGAGTGACTAAGCACATAATTTGAACATAAATCAGTAGAAACCATCAAACTAGAACAGATAGGAAAAGAAAATATATGAACCTTTGTAAAATGTCAGACTATATCACGAAATCTAACTTATACATATATGAAGTTCCATAAATAGAAGAGACATAATGGGACTTGAAAAAAAAATGTTTAATTAAGAGTGGCTAAAAATTCCCTAATGTTTCCCAATTCAGGGAATTTTTAGCCACTCTTAATAAAACATCTTTTTTCCCCCCAAACCCCATTCTGTCTCTTCTATTTATGGAACTTCAAAATGGTGTAAATGTAAAGTCTGTAAGAATTAAAAGAACAAAGTCAATCTAAAAGAAGTTATGAGTATTTTATCAAATATTAAAAGGTCAGATAGTACCACATTCCTACATTGGGAAAACTTATTGAAGAAAATTCAATTTATTGTGAAGTCTTATCTTTGAAATATTATAAAGGTCACAGGACAAATTATTTAAAATTATCACAAAAGTAGCAATATTTTAAAAATCACTTTGATCTTTGCTCTCCTCTCTTTTTTTACCATATAGTCATGGCTCCATATGCTGTATCTCTCTCCCACTGCAATGAAATCACATTTCAAAGATAACTGATAACCTACTTCCTGAGTATAACATCCTTTTTAATTTCTCACCCAGCTCAGTCTCTAACAGTATTTTATATTATTTGCTATCACTTTCTCTTTGAATATTTTACATCCCTGGCTTTTTTATTTTCTTTTTCATCTCTGAATGTATCTCAGTCTATTTGCTGCTACCTCCAAATTCAATTCCTGAAACTCCCTAGTGTGTACTTAATGATGTTGTTGTTGTGTGGTCTCTAAGCTGTGTCCAACTTTTTTGTGATCCCATGGACTGCAGCCCACCAGGCTTCTCTGTCTGTGGGATTTCCCAGGCAAGAATGCTGAAGTGGGTTACCATTTCCTTCTCCAGGGGATATTTCTGATCCAGAGATTGAACTCACATCTTCTGCATTGGCAGGTGGATTCTTTATCACTGAGCCACAGGTGAAGCCCACTCTATGATTTAGTCACACAAACCACCTTCGTGTCCACCCTTAATAAATCTGAGCATTTTTATAAGTTGTTGATTTCTCTGAAATGTAGTGTCCCTTCTTCCCATCCCTATACACCTTTGGTGATCTTGTTTATTAGCAAAATTCCTAGTCATTCTTCAAGATTTAGATGATAATTTTACTTCTCTATACATCTGCCACTCAATATAGGTAGAATTCTAACAACAGATCGGACAAGGCAATGGCACCCCACTCCAGTACTCTTGCCTGGAAAATCGCATGGATGGAGGAGCCTGGAAGGCTGCAGTCCATGGGGCCGCTGAGGGTCGAACATGACTGAGCGACTTCACTTTCACTTTTCACTTTCATGCAGTGGAGAAGGAAATGGCAACCTACTCCAGTGTTCTTGCCTGGAGAATCCCAGGGATGGGGGGGCTTGGTGGGCTGCCATCTATGGGGTCACACAGAGTTGGACATGACTGAAGTGACTTAGCAATAGCAATAGCAATATCAACAGATCCTTATTCCCAAGACATAGGAGTGTCCTTGGAAAATAAGAGACCTTGAATATATGCAGTAGGTCAAAAAAAAAAGAGAGATTTAGATTCAGATAGCTTAACATTTAAATAAATGTTAGCTTTCTCATGTATGTAAAATTAAACTAATAAACCCTTCTTTGAAAGATTTTTTGCTTCATAAGAAACAGAACTAAAAACAACTTTCTTCAAAGAGTTACATGAGATAATTAGTGAAGTCAGGGAGTTCTCTGGTTGTGTAGTGATTAGGACTCAGTGTTTTCACTGCTGGATCTGGGGTTCCATCCCTGGTCAGGGAACTAAAATCTTAGAAACTACTTGGCATGACCAAAAAAACAAACAAACAACAACAACAAAAAAAAAACAGTGTACTGAAATAACCTAGGACAGTGTGTAAGTTCTATCACCAGTTGCTACTAACGCCACTGTTATTATTTCTCTGTCCTTCCACCCACTGTTAATAGCTATTAATAGTTGAATGTCCTTTTTTGTGAAGCTATATCAAGAGTCAACATAATCACCTTTCTGTCTAGAGAGATGTGCGGGTAGAATGCATTCTCTGAACTTTACTTAGAATTTGTTTCTCTCCTGTTAGATGAGGTCACTGCAAATATGACTGCCAGTTAATCCATGAGCTGAACCTGGGCTTTGGGGGCTCTTCATGCCCTCCCTTGCTCTTTGGGTCTCTCTCCCATAGCAGGAGATATTTTCAAGGACACAGCATTTAGAGACCAATGTGCTGTTGAGAACATTTGAGTAGTGTACATAACTGAACTCAGTTAAGACCTCTGACTATAAAAATTTTAAATTCTAACAGGTAAGTACAGAGATCTACTTGTCTTGCTGTTGTCCAAGCAAGCCTCGTATGTATGTTTCCCTGCTTATTAAACTTGCCACCAACCAATCTAGAATAGAGAGTTTGAACCATTGACACTTTATAAGAAAGCCTCTTAAATTGATAAAATCCAAGCATTTTCACTAGTCCCTACTCTAGGCATTTAGTTGGTCATTTAAAGTTCATGTGAGTTTTTCCTCCACAGTGATCACTTGCCAGGCAAAAATATGTTATATATTACAATAAATATCTAAAAGCTTTTAGGGAAAGCTGGGTGCCTATCTTTGATTACAAATGTTAACTGAAACTACATAAGGTAAAAGATAGGCTATTGGAGAGTGTAGGTTTCTTCAAATGATCTAACCAGAGGTACAAAAAGATATTCAAAGGCCTAGCTGGAGAACTAGGGTAATAACAAAAGTATGCATTGTGTGTGTGCTAAGTCACTTCAGACATGTCCCTCTCTTTGTGACCCTATGGACTGTAGCCCACTAGGCTCCTCTGTTCATGGATTCTCCAGGCAAGAATACTGGAGTAGGTTGCCATGCCCTCCTCCAGGGGTTCTTCCCAACTAAAGGATTAAACCCCATCTTATGACTCCTGCATTGGCAAGTGGGTTCTTTACTACTAGCGCCACTTGAGAAGCCCAACAATGAAGATGGGTTATTAAGTACACTTAGAAGAAAGCAGGGCCCTGTTTCTGACAGAATTAAGAGAGAGAAGTCAACATATTCATGTCTTCTGCTTTTCAGAAAAACCACAACTTATTAGATTGGAACAACAGTTTCCTGCAATAATTACAGTCTTTTTCAAAATGATTAGTCTAGAAAGGGAGGGGAAATCTGGATGGTGGGGTAGAAAGACACTGAGCTTACCTCCCGTAGCAAACACAGCAAAACTACCACTACATATAGAGCGACCTGAGTTGAGAATAACCTGAAGACTAGCAGAAAGGAACTTCTACAACCAAGGCTGTAAAGAAAGATTGTAACAGAGTATGAGTCTAGACTACATGGAGTCTAGTAGGAGTGGAAGAGAAGCAATCTACACATGACCTGCACTCCTAGTTGGTAGCCCAGAAGAGGAGGGTGATATCCCAGACTTGGGAATCCTTTGTAAGGAGTGAGGGTTTTAAGTCACCATCTGATGCCCCAACCCTTGAACCTGATACTGGGAAGATAATCTCCTTAAATGGTTTCAAAACCATGTGTCTTACAAAGTCTGTAAGAAACCAGGACTCCAGTCTTGAAGGGTACACGTGGACTGGCTTGCTCCTGGTCCCAGCACTCTGGCCAGCCTGCCAGGACCATCAAAGTAACCTCCCAAGTACCCACGGGTCTGGCCGCAGCACCTGCTACTCCAGCACTGATCCTCACTAAGACAAAGACTGCCTTTGCCATTGCACACACGTGTACCTGAGAAAAGGCAGAGATAGCTCAGAAATGTGTTGTCCCCCACCGCCTAGGGACCCAACCTCACCTGTAACCAAGGCAGAGACTGTCATTACCATTGTGCACCCATGCACAATGGGGGAAAAGTTGAGTCAGCTTAGATGCATGGCGTCAAACCCATCATCCCTGATCCTGCACCAACAAAGGCAATGGTTAGTTTTCTGGGAGAAGCTCAATTCGTTCAAGGCTTTGACTCCAGGCCCCAGCTCTGGCCCTCATTGGGGTGTGCATGTGCTAATTCGCTTCAGTCATGTCCAACTCTTTGTGACCCCAGGCTCCTCTGTCCGTGGAACTATCCAGACAAGGATACTGAAGTGGGTTGCCATACCCTCCTCCAGGGGAACCTTCCCCATCCAGGGATTTAACTCGTATCTCTTATGTCTCTTGCACTAGCAGGTGAGTTTTTTTACCACTAACCCCACGTGGAAAGCTTAGGATAAGCCCCAGCTAACACCTGGCTCTGGCTTTAGTCCCTTAAATCCCAGGCCTGTCTCCCACCAAGGTGGCAGCTACCAGTATACCATGGGACAAGATCAGTTCATACTCACTTCAACACTAGCTATCACATCAAAGTCACCAGGCACTGTAGACTGCATAGGGACACTCATACTCAGGTACATGTCTTCAAGAATAGGATAACTGAAATTTCACATAGTTTTATAGAGACAGAGAAAGTCAAACAAAGTGAGAAGACAAAGGAGTATGTTTCATGGAAAAGAAAATATCAAACTACAGGGCAGGGGGAAACTAACAATATAGAGATAAAAAGCAAAGCAATTGTAATACAAATGCCTACTAGGCTCAGGAAAAGAATAGAGGAACACAGTGAGAACATTAACAAGGAACTACGCAAATCAAAACCACTATGAGGTACCATTTCACACCAGTCAGAATGGCTGTGATCCAAAAGTCTACAAGCAATAAATGCTGGAGAGGATGTGGAGAAAAGGGAACCCTCTTACACTGTTGGGGGGAATGCAAACTAGTACAGCCACTATGGAGAACAGTGTGGAGATTCCTTAAAAAAACTAGAAATAGAACTGCCTTATGATCCAGCAATCCCACTGCTGGGCTTACACACTGAGGAAACCAGAAGGGAAAGAGACACATGTACCCTAATATTCATCGCAGCACTGTTTATAATCGCCAGGACATGGAAGCAACCTAGATGTCCATCAGCAGATGAATGGATAAGAAAGCTGTGGTACATATACACAATGGAGTATTACTCAGCCATTAAAAAGAATACATTTGAATCAGTTCTAATGAGATGGATGAAACTGGAACCTATTATACAGAGTGAAGTAAGCCAGAAGGAAAAACACCAATACAGTATACTAACGCATATATATGGAATTTAGAAAGATGGTAACAATAACCCTGTGTATGAGACAGCAAGAGAGACACTGATGTATAGAACAGTCTTATGGACTCTGTGGGAGAGGGAGAGGGTGGGGAGATTTGGGAGAATGGCATTGAAACATGTATAATATCATGTATGAAATGAGTCGCCACTCCAGGTTCGATGCACGATACTGGATGCTTGGGGCTGGTGCACTGGGACGACCCTGAGGGAGGGTGTGGGGAGGGAGGAGGGAGGAGGGTTCAGGATGGGGAACACAGGTATACCTGTGGCAGATTCATTTTGATATTTGGCAAAACTAATACAATATTGTAAAGTTTAAAAATAAAATAAAATTTAAAAAATGTATAAAAAAAACTAATCAGAGCTGACAAATATAATAACTGCAATAGAAAATACACTAGAAAGTATTAACATCAGATTCAATAATACAGAAGAACACATAAATGAATTAGAAGATAGATTAATGGAAATATCCCAATCAGAAGAGCAAAAAGAAAAAAATAATAAGAATAAGAATAGTTTAAGGGGACTTTGAGTCAACATCAACCATACTAACAATTGTGATATAGTGTTTCCAGAAGGAGAAGAGAAAGAAGCAGAAAGTATACTGATAGAATTATGGATGAAAACTTCTCTAACTTGAGAAGAATACAATATCCAAGGTTCAGGAAGCATAGAGTCCCAGTCAAGAGGTATATGAAGAGACACATACCAAGATATATCACAACTAAAACAGCAAACTTAAACAGAAAATTTTAAAGGCAGCAAAAAGAAAACAAATAATCACATACAAAGGATTGCCTTGAAGGCTATAGGCTGATTTTTCAGCAGAAACTTGGCAGCCCAGAAAAAAGATGGAGAATACATTTAAACTGGTGAGTAAATTACAACCTAAGATACTGTACTCAGCAAAATTATCATGCAGAACTGAAAAAGAGATAAAGAATTTTCAGACAAGTAAAAACTAAGAGTTTATCAATACTAAACCAACCTTATGATTTAAAGAATATTCTTTAAACAAAAAAAGTTAACATTATAGCAATAAACAAGAAAATACGTAAGAGGAAAAATTCACTGGTAAAAGCACACATATAGTAAAGCCAGTGGATCAGTTACTTCAGTTAGTATGTATCTTAAAGAAAAAAATTGTAAAATCAACTATAACTATAATAAACAATTAATGGAAATGCATGAAAATGTGAAATATGACATCAAAAGCATAAAATTTCAGGGGAGAGTAACAATGTAGATATTTTAGAATGTGTTTGAATTTAAATGACTATCAGGTTAAAACAAGTGATATAGATTTGTCTGCCTGCCTGCTAAGTTGTGTCAGTCATCTATGACTCTGTAACCCTTTGAACTGTAGCCCAGCAGGCTCCTCTGTCCATGGGATTATCCAGACAAGAATACTGGAGTGAGTTGCCATGCCCTCCATCAGAGGACCCTCCCAACCCAGGGATCAAATCCATGTTCCCTGTGGCTCTTACACTGCAGGCAGATTCTTTACCACTGAGCCACTGGGGAAGCTCAAATATAGTTATAGGTTAATATATATGAACTTCATGGTATCCACAAATTAAAAACCAGCATTAGATAAAATCTAGAAAGAAATTCGCACAAAAATTCTCCTGAAGATCTTCAAATCACAAGAAAATAATAAAAAGAAGAAAAGAATAGAGAAAAACTGCAAAAATAGCCAGAAAAAAGTTCAGTTCAGTTCAGTTCAGACGCTCAGTCCTGTCAGACTCTTTGCGACCCCATGAATAGCAGCAGGCCACGCCTCCTTGTCCATCACCAACTCCCGGAGTTCACTCAGACTCACGTCCATCGAGTCAGTGATGCCATCCAGCCATCTCATCCTCTGTTGTTCCCTTCTCCTCCTGCCCCCAATCCCTCCCAGCATCAGAGTCTTTTCCAATGAGTCAACTCTTCGCATGAGGTGGCCAAAGTACTGGAGTTTCAGCTTTAGCATCATTCCTTCCAAAGAAATCCCAGGGCTGATCTCCTTCAGAATGGACTGGTTGGATCTCCTTGCAGTCCAAGGGACTCTCAAGAGTCATCTCCAACACCACAGTTCAAAAGCTTCAATTCTTCGGCACTCTGCTTTCTTCACAGTCCAACTCTCAAGAGACAATAAGCACATACCTATCACTAATCATTTTAAATATCAATGGACTAAAAGCTTCAATCAAACGACATAGGGTGGTTGATTGCATTAAAATTGTGCACATGTATATGTGGCTTATAAGCCATATAAGCCAAGCTTATACTATGAAAGCCAAAGAACACAGTCTGAAAGTGAAGGGATGGAAAATGATATTTCATGCAAATGAAAACACCAAGAAAGCAAGTATAGTCATTTTCAAATCAGATAAAATAGACTTTAAATCAAAATCTATAACAAAAGCAAAAAAAGGCATTATGTAATGATAAAGGTCTCAGTAAAAGAAGAGAATACAAAACTCATAAATATATATGTACCTATTATAGGAGCAAATATATAAAGCAAATATTAACAGACATAAAGTGAGAAATTTATAGTAATGAAGTAATATTAGGAGACTTTAACACCTCATATCAATGGATGCATCATAAATTGGTTGATGAAGAAATCAAAGAATTAAGCAGAAAATATTTTGAAAAAAATAAAATCACAAATTTTCTAAATGCAAAACATTTCTAGGAGGAAAATTTTATCATGATACAGGCCTTCCTCAAGAAACAAGAAAAATCTCCAAAAACTTTCCATCTAAAGGAATTACAGAAAAAGAACAAACAAGGTGCAAAATTAGCAGAAAAAGGAAATAATAAGTATCAGAGCATAAATAGAAACAAAAATAACAAGAAAGATCAATTAAACTAAAAACTGAATTTTTAAAAGATAAATAAAACTGATAAATCTTTAGCCAGACACACTATCAAAAAAGAGAGTCCAAATAAACAAAATTAGAAATTAAAGAGACTGTTAGAGCCAATATCACATAAGTACCAAAAATAGAACTGTCGTGCTGGAGAAGACTTCTGAGAGTCCCTTGAACTGCAAGGAGATCAAATCAGTAAATCCTAAAGGAAATCAATCCTGAATAATCACTAGAAGGACTGATGCTGAAGCTGAAGCTCCAATACTTCAGCCACCTGATGTGAAGAGCCTAATGGGAAATACCCTAATGCCAGGAAAGACTGAGAGCAGGAGGAGTAGGGGGTGATAGAGGATGAGATAGTTGAATGGCATCACTGACTCAATAGACAGGAGTTTGAGCAAACTTCAGGAGATGGTGAAGGAAAAGGAAGTCTAATGTGTTGCCATTAATGGGGTCACAAAGAGTCTGACAAGGCTGATCAACTGAACAACAGTTACGTTCTTACAAATTAGACAATCTAGAAGAAACTGTTAGTTCCTAGAAATATACACTCTTCTAAGACTGAATCTGGAAGAAATAGAAACTCTAACACACAGATTACTAGTATCGGACTGAATTTGTAATAAAAAAAAAACTCCCTGCAAACAGAAGTAAAAAACTGTTCAGGTTCACCAGGAAATTCTACCAAACATGTAAAGAATAGTCAATACCTATCCTTATCAAATTATTCAAAAAAAAAAACAAAACAACTGAGAAGGGAACACTTTCAAATTTATTCTATAAAACCAGCATTATTATCTTTCTAAAACCAAAGACACCAGTATCTAAAATACACAAAGAACCTATACAACTCAATATATATATTTTTTAAAAACTGATTAAAAATGAGCAGAAGATCATAAGAGGCATTTTCCAAATAAAATATATAATTAACAATATGTTTAGAATTAATCATTAGGAAAATTAATGACAGTTAATCATTAAGAGAAAGGCAAATTAAAACCACAGTGAAACATGATCTCACACTTGAGAGAATGGCTATTATTGTATGACCTACAAATAACAGCTGTTTCCCAGGATGTGGAGAAAAATTAATCCTCACCTGCTGTTGAACACTTACCCACTGTTGGTAGAAATATTGAGAGACCTTATTTTCTTGGGCTCCAAAATCACTGAAGTTGGTGACTGCAGACATGAAATTAAAAGATGCTTCTTGGAAGAAAAGCTATGACAAACCTAGGCAGCATGTTAAAAAACAGAGACATTACTTTTTCAACAAGGTTTGTCCAGTCAAATCTATGGATATGAGAATTGGACTGTGAAGAAAGCTGAGTGCTGAAGAATGGATGCTTTTGAACTGTGTTGTTGGAGAAGACTCTTGAGAGTTCCTTGGACTGCAAGGAGATCCAAAGAGTCAATCCTAAAGGAAATCAGTTCTGAATATTCATTAGAAGGACTGACGCTGAAGCTGAAACTCTAATATTTTGACCACCTTATGTGAAGAACTGACTCATTTGAAAAGACCTTGATGCTGGGAAAGATTGAAAGCAGAAAGAAAAGGGGATGACAGAAGATGAATGGTTGGATGGCATCACCAACTTGATGGACATGAGTTTGACCAAGATTTCGGAGTTGGTGATGAACAGAGTAGCCTGGCATGCTGCAGTCCATGAGGTTGCAAAGAGTTGATCAGGAATGAGTGACTGAATTGAACACTAAAGATAGTGCAGCATAATGGAGAAGCCAAGAAGAGGCTTAAGTTATTAGTATGTATTAAAAACGTGTCCAGAGTGAGAAAATATGGGAAAACAAGAAGTATGGCAAAACAACCAACAGAGCTAGCCATAGTTTTCTGGTTCATCCTATGTTGTGTAAAACTATAGCTTCAAAAAATAAGATGCACTCCATAACCCATGGAGAAAAACATAGAACTAACCAGACTAGACCAATGGAGGATTCTATTTTGACCTTGATGCTGGGAAAGATTGACTCAGGAGGAGAAGGGGACAATAGAGGATGAGATGGTTTGATGGCATCACTGACTGAGTTTGAGCAATCTCTGGGAGTTGGTAATGGACAGGGAAGCCTGACGTGCTGCAGTCCATGAGGTCACAAAGAGCAGGACATGACTGGAGACTGAACTGAACTGAACTGGCAGTCACTATGGAAAACACAGAGATCTCAAAAAATTAAAAATAGAACTACTGTGTGATCCAGCATTTCCAATCCTGGGTATTTACCCAAAGAAAACAAAAACACTTTTTAGAAAAGATATATGTACTCCAATATTCATAGTAACATTAATTACAGTAGAAAAGATATGGAAAAATCTTTAGTATCCATTGATAGATGAATGGGTAAAGAAAAATGTAGTGTGCCCATGTGTGGGTGTATATATATATATATATGTATGTATCTTGATGAATAATTAAGGCTTCAGTTCAGTTCAGTTCAGTTGCTCACTCATGTCCAACTCTTTGCGACCCCGTGAATCGCAGCATGCCAGGCCTCCCTGTACATCTCAAACTCCCAGAGTTCACTCAAACTCACGTCCATCCAGTTGATGACACCATCCAGCCATCTCATCCTCTGTCGTCCCCTTCTCCTCCTGCCCCCAATCCCTCCCAGCATCAGAGTTTTTCCAATGAGTCAACTCTTCACATGAGGCAGTCAAAGTACTGGAGTTTCAGCTTTAGCATCATTCCTTCCAAAGAACACCCAGGACTGATCTCCTTTAGAATGGACTGGTTGGATCTCCTTGAATTCCAAGGGACTCTCAAAAGTCTTCTCCAACACCACAGTTCAAAAGCATCAGCTTTATTCACAGTCCAACTCTCTCATCCATACAGGACCACTGGAAAAACCATAGCCTTGACTAGACGGAACTTTGTTGGCAAAGTAATGTCTCTGCTTTTCAATATGCTATCAAGGTTGGTCATAACTTTTCTTCCAAGGAGTAAGTGTCTTTTAATTTAATGGCTGCAGTCACCATCTGCAGTGATTTTGGAGTCCCCCAAAATAAAGTCTGACACTGTTTCCACTGTCTCCCCATCTATTTGCCATGAAGTGATGGGACCGGCTGCCATGATGTTTGCTCTCTGAATGTTGAGCTTTAAGCCAACTTTTTCACTCTACTCTTTCACTTTCATCAAGAGGATTTTTAGTTCCTCTTCACTTTCTGCCATAAGTGTGGTGTCATATACATATCTGGTGTTATTGATATATCTCCCAGCAATCTTGACTCTGGCTTCTGCTTCATCCAGCCCAGCGTTTCTCATGATATACTCTGCATATAAATTAAATAAGCAGGGTGACAATATACAGCCTTGATGTACTCCTTTTCCTATTTGGAACCAGTCTGTTGTTCCATGTCCAGTTCTAACCGTTGCTTCCTGACCTGCATATGGGTTTCTCAAGAGGCAGGTGAGGTGGTCTGGTATTCCCATCTCTTTCAGAATTTTCCAGAGTTTATTGTGATATTAGATATTAATACCAGCACTTTTGTATCCTGATAAAGTGTTAATGACTCAGCCATGTCAGACTCTGTGTGACCCCATGGACTGTAGCCTGGCAGTCTCCTCTACCATATAATTCTCCAGGCAAGAATAATGGAATGGGTTGCCATTCCCTGATCCAGGGAATCTTCCTGACCCAGGGATTGAACCCAAGTCTCCTGGCATCACAGGTGATTCTTTACCATCAGAGTCACCAGGGAAGCCCATTTTTGTCTACTGTTGATACTAAGTAATTTTACAAGGTTAATGAATTTTAATTTGTATGTCATTTTTTACTTTGTCTGCTTTTTCCTATCTGCTGCAGAAAACCCAATCTATTAAAGCTCAGTGTGGGGGAAAGACACAATGATCTGTTTTGTAATTGCTGATTGATAATGTTGTACAATATTTGGTCCAGAAGAAATCTGGCCTGGTTAATATGACATGGGAGCAGAGTGAAATGCCACAAAGGTTACTGAAGAATATGAATCAGAATTTGAATAAGAGAAGTCACCCTGGTGATAAAATAGTGAAATTATGTTTACCCAATTGGTAGCTGTATTGAACCACTTAACAGCATTAATCTCAGGCAAATTAATGAGCTTACACTTCTCCAAAGTCATTCAGCAAAGATTCCAAATCATTGGAGAAACCAATTAAGCCATAATAAAGGAGCCCATGCTGATCAGTCTGACCATATATTATACACTGCAGAGTCTCCTAAGCATTCTTTTATTATGCATAGCCACAGAATTTAAGGTGCAATCACGACCAGAATGGAAAAAAGAGACATTACTGGGACCATAGGCAAAATTTTTCAAGGTTTTATGTATGGGATGGGTGGATAAAATTAATTACTTACCACTGATCATATGATGAGGTGAGGAGTATGAGAGTGTTTTGTCTTTTTTTCTTGCAACTTTAATGTACATTTTAAATCATTTAATAATGAATTATTTTTAAAAAATACACTCCAACTAATAAAAAAATTCAAACACTAAATAATAATAACAGGTAATTTAACAATCAAACCTGTTATCATAATTTTATTTTCAATCCTCAGAGTGTTAGTCACTGTCGTATCTGACTCTTTGTGATCCTATGGACTGTAGCCCTCTAGGCTCCTCTGTCCATGGGATTTCCCAGGCAAGAATACTCGAATGGGTTGCTATTCCGTTCTCCAGAGGATCTTCTCGACCCAGGGATTGAACCCAGGTCTCCTGCATTTCAGGCCATGTCTCCTGCATTGGAGGCAGATTCTTTACCATCTGAGCTACAGGGAAGTCCCAGTTTCAATTAAATCAACATTAAAATCAAAGAATAGACAGGAACATGAAAGTATCTTTGTGTTTATTTTTGACCAAGTAACTCCCAGTGAATATAATACTTAATGAATACATAGTAATATAAATAGGGATAATATATTTAGAATGTTTAAGAAGCAGGTCTTGATATAGTTTTATTAAAAAAAAAAAAAAGTCTCGTGTTGTACAATCAAGGCAGTGCCTCACACAAAAATGTGTTTGTTTTTTCCTATTTAATTAGTCAAAAGCAAAAACTTTTCTGATCCCTGATAGCTGTCACTTGTTTAGTTGCTCAGTCATGTCCAACTTTTTGCAATCCCATGGACTGGAGCACGCTAGGCTTCCCTGTCCTTCACCATCTCCCAGAGCTTGCTCAAACTCATGTCCATTGAGTTGGTGATCAACCAATCATCAACTCAACCATCTCATCCTCTGTAGCTATCAGGGGCTGCTTCAAATGATAGGGTCAGGGTTCCCATAACCAAGGGACTGGGCAGGCCCTAGTGAAGAAAATCTTTCTGAGGCTCCACGTAAGTCAGGACTGTAGCTATCTCATTTGCAAAAGCATTTACTTAACCAACTTTAACAGAGAAGTATGGCTTGCTGAGAGTCATTACTGCAATAGTCAATGCCCACAAATGGGCATTGCCAATCAGCTCTCCAAATTTCTTGTAACAATGTACTTCCATGTAAGTGTAAAAAATATTTCTCTTGTTCCTCAGTCTCTCCACTACTTTATATTTCAAACTGAAAAAGCTTAGTGGTATGTCTAAAATTGTATCTAATTGAAATTGTCTTTTTCATTTTCTTGAATACTAGATAATTTGAATACCTTTTTACATGCTTATTTATAATTTGTATCATCTGTATATATTTCATTCATATCTTTAGTTTTAAATTGGTCTTAAAAATTTAACCTTTAACTGATTTATAGAAAATATGTGTGTATATATATATGTTTGTGTATTGATTGTCTGTTATATATATTTTAAATAGCATTTCTATTTTTCATGTCTTTTCATGTTTAGCAAGGTATTTTGATCTAGATAAGATTAAATTTGTTATGAAGTAAAAGGTATCAATCTTGTGTTTTCTTTAAGAAATTGTTTTCATTCCCAAGTCATAAAAATATTCTCCTACAGTTACCTCTTATGTTTTCATTTTCATGATTAGAAAGCATGGGTCTCAGTCAGTAAAGATTTCACCTGCAATGCAGAGACCCAGATTCAACCCCTGGGTCAAGAAGATCCCCTGGAGAAGGAAATGGCAACCCACTGCAGTATTCTTGCCTGGAAAATCCAGTGGACAGAGGGGTCTGGCAGGTTACTTACTGTCCATGGGGTCACAGGAGTCAGACATGGCTTAGCAACTAAACAAAAAACACCACCATAGTTTCTTTATGATGTTATGCTTCTGCTGTACAATGAAGTGAATCAGCTGTGTGTATACATATATCCGCTCCTTCTTGGGCCTCCTTCACACTCATGTCATGCATCTAGGTCATCAGAGAGTGTCAAGCTGAGCTCCCTGTGCTATAGAGCAGCTTCCCATTAGATATTTAATTTCAGTTCGGTTCCCTTCATTCACTCAGTGCTGTCCAACTCTTTGTGACCCCATGGACGACTGCAACAAGCCATACTTCTTTTCCATCACCAACTCCCAGAGCTTGCTCAAACTTATGACCATTGTCAGTGATGTCAACCAACCATGTCATCCTCTTTCGTTCCCTTCACCTCCTGCCTTTAATCTTTCCCAGCATCAGGGTCTTTTCCTATTGGTCAGTTCTTCATCAGGTGGCCAAAGTATTGGAGCTTCTGCTTCAGCATCAGTCCTTCCAATGAATATTCAGGACTGATTTCCTTTAGGATTGACTGGTTGGATCTCCTTGCTGTCCAAGGGACTCCCAAGAGTCTAATACGTGGTATATATGGGCTTCCAGTTGGTGCTAGTGATAAAAACAAACAAACAAACAAACAAACAAAAAAAACCACCTTTCCTACCAATACAGGAGACATAAAAGACCCAGGTTTGATCCCTGGGTTCAGAAGATCCCCTGGAGAAGGATATAGCAGCCCACCCAATATTCTTGCCTGGAGAATCCCATTGACAGAGGAGCCTGGTGTGCTGCAGTCCATGCAGTCGCAAAGACTTCCACACGACTGAGCGACTAAGCACACTGCACATACATTCTGAAACTCTGTTACTAGGTATATTGAGGTTCATTTATAATTATATCTTAGTAAATTGAACCACATATCATCAGGAAGAAAACTTTTGTTACTTAATTATACCTTTTTTCTTTTTCTTGTTTTAAAATCTAATTTGTTCTTACCATAGCTCTTTTAGATTGATTTGTGTTCATCTTCATTTGATATAACTTTTTCTACATTTGAATTTATTTTATATTCTAGGCATATCTCATATATGATATGTAATATTACACACTGTGTTTACTGATAATTTAAATACAGATACATTTATTGTTTTTACAGTCAAGTTTGGATTCTTTTCTATCATTTTGCATAGCATTTATTTGTTCTTTTCCTTTTTTATACACTTGAATTTTTAGAATTTAGTTTATACAATGGAATAAAATTTCTCCAATATGTCATTTTGCTTAAATGTCAGAGAAAAATTTCTACTTTTTCATTTCAAATTTTCTATTACTTGATTTGCTATTTGGTTCAATTCAGACCATAAAGCCAAAATAAAAGTATGGAATTCCTTACTCAGGACTGGAGAAAAAATTCTACTAGTATAAACTGGGACTAAAACTTAATTCCTCATTTTCTCACTTATCTACTTTTTTCTCCTTTTATGCTGCAGAATTCTTATATTTTATTAATCTACTTCCCCATCACCTATGAAAAATGCTACAAGAGTCATTACTGTTTGGTTCTTCAGGGGTTTTCCTGTCTGAAATGAAACTCCTTACCAGCATGTAGGGGAGAAAGGAAGATGAACGGTGATGAGTTGTAGGTGTGGAAAAAAGATTCTAGACTTGAGGAGGTGATATTAGATGGTCAGTCAGTCAGTGCAAAGATGGATTTTACTCTGGGGTTGCTTGGTTCCTGTTCTTTCTCACAGGGACAGAGGTAACAGTGACTGACTCTACTTCCTAAATCTTCTACACTTTTTCTATGTTAACCTTTGTATTCTCTCATTTCCTCCTGTCAGTTGATCAAGTTTCATTCTATTATTTTTGTTTTCTGCTAGGAAATTGTAACGGCAGTTTTGTTTATGGATGACTATCACTTAAACTTCATATTCCTACTTCATTGAGCAGTCTGAGCTGAATCCTCCCAAACACTAAATGGCACCTTACAGCTGATAGATAGTCACAGTCTACTAAACAGTGGATCATAGTACTCTAATTTCTTCTGCTTATTTTATTATCACAGAGACATTTTGCTTTTTATTTCTTAGGTATCCTCCTTCCTTGAATTACTTCAAAGACGTCTCTTTTTCAGTGTTGTGCTGTTTTATTATTATTTTCCCAAGTGTGGATGTTACTTGCTATCATCCATTTAAAAACTACAATTATTTATTAATCTCATGGTTTACGTGTGTGGTCAGTCTCTAATTCATGTCTGACTCTGCGACCTCATGAACTATAGCCTGCCAGGTTCTTCACTCCATGGAAATTTCCAGGCAAGAATATTGAAGTGGTTGCCCTTTCCAGGGATTGAATCCAGGTCTCCAAGTATGCAGTTGGATTTGTACCAACTGAGCCACAACACAAGAGAAGACTCTACCCACATGGACATCACCAGATGGTCAACACCAAAATCAGATTGATTATATTCTTTGCAGCTAAAGATGGAGAAGCTCTATATAGTCAGCAAAAACAAGACCAGGAGCTGACTGTGGCTCAGATCATGAACTCCTTATTGCCAAAGTCAGACTTAAATTGAAGAAAGTAGGGAAAACCACTAGACCATTTAAGTATGACCTAAATCAAATCCCTAACAATTACACAATGTAAGTGAGAAATAGATTCAAGGAATGAGAATTAGATCTGATAGCATACCTGAAGAACTATGGACGGAGGTTCGTGACACTGTACAGAAGGCAGGGATCAAGACCATCCCCATGGAAAAGAAATGCAAAAAAGCAAAATGGCTGCCTGAGGGGGGCTTACAAATAGCTGTGAAAAGAAGAGAAGTGAAAAGCAAAGGAGAAAAGGAAAGATATAAGCATCTGAATGCAGAGTTCCAAAGAATAGCAAGGAGAGATAAGAAAGCCTTCCTCAGTGATTGGTGCAAAGAAATAGAGGAAAACAACAGAATGGGAAAGACTAGAGATCTCTTCAAGAAAATTAGAGATAGCAAGGGAACATTTCATGCAAAGATGAGCACAATAAAGGATAGAAATGTTATGGACCTAACAGAAGCAGAAGATATTAAGAAGAGGTGGCAAGAATACACAGAAGAATTGTACAAAAAAGATCTTCATGACCCAGATAGTTACAATGGTGTGATCACTCACCTAGAGCCAGACATACTGGAATGTGAAGTCAAGTGGGCCTTAGGAAGCATCACTACCTACAAAGCTAGTGGAGGTGATGGAATTCCAGTTGAGCTATTTCAAATCTTAAAAAATGATGCTGTGAAAGTGCTGCACTCAATATGCCAGCAAATTTGGAAAACTCAGCAGTGGCTACAGGACTGGAAAGAGTCGGTTTTCATTTCAATCCCTAAAAAAGGCAATCCCAAAGAATGCTCAAACTACCACACAGTTGCACTCATCTCACACGCTAGTAAAGTGATGCTTAAATCCTCCAAGCCAGGCTTCAACAAAACGTGAACCATGAACTTCCAGATGTTCAAGCTGGTTTTAAGGCAGAGAAACCAGAGGTCAAATTGCCAACAACCTCTGGATCATCAAAAAAGCACAAAAGTTCCAGAAAAATATCTATTTCTGCTATATTGACTATGCCAAAGCCTTTGACTGTGTGGATCACAATAAACTGTGGAAAATTCTGAAAGAGATGGGAATACCAGACCACCTCACCTGCCTCTTGAGAAATCTGTATGCAGGTCAGGAAGCAACAGTTAGAACTGGACATGGAACAACACAGACTGATTCCAAATGGGAAAAGGAGTTCGTCAAGGCTGTATATTGTCACCCTACTTATTTAACTTCTATGCAGAGTACATCATGTGAAACGCTGGGCTGGATGAAGCACAAGCTGGAATCAAGATTTCTGGGAGAAATATCAATAACCTCAGATATGTATATGACACCACCCTTATGGCATAATGTGAAGAACTAAAGAGCCTCTTGATGAAAATGAAAGAGAAGAGTGAAAAAAAGTTGGCTTAAAGCTCAACATTCAGAAAGAAAAGATCATGGCATCCAGTCCCATCACTTCATGGCAAATAGATGGGGAGACAGTGGAAACAGTGGCAGACTTTATTTTCAGGGGCTCCAAAATCACTGCAGATGGTGATTGCAGCCATGAAATTAAAAGACGCTTACTCCTTGGAAGAAAAGTTATGACCAACTTAAATAGCATATTCAAAAGGAGAGACATTACTTTGCCAACAAAGGTCCATCTAATCAATGCTATGGTTTTTCCAGTACTCATATATGGATGTGAGAGTTGAACTATAAAGAAAGCTGAGCACCAAAAAAATCGATGCTTTCGAACTGCGGTGTTGGAGAGGACTCTTGAGAGTCTCCTGGACTGCAAGGATATACAACCAGTCCATCCTAAAGGAAATCAGTCCTGAATATTCCTTGGAAGGACTGATGCTGAAGCTGAAACTCCAATACTTTGGCCACGTGATGTGAAGAACTGACTCATATGAAAAGACCCTGATGCTGGGAATGATTGAGGGTGAGAGGAGCAGGAGACAACAGAGAATGAGATTGTTGAATGGCATCACAGACTCAATGGATGTGAGTTTGAGTAATTTCCCAGTGTTGGTGATGGACAGGGCGGCCTGGTGTACTGCAGTCCTTGGCGTCACAAAGAGTCGGACATGACTGAGCTACTGAACTGAACTGAGCCACCAGGGAAGCTAGGTTTAAGTAAAATTAAGACAAAATTTAAAATATCTTTTATATATATAAATATTCAAATTTTGGAATACAGTATGTTTATATTTTATTAAAATTGCCATCATGTGTAATTTATTTGCAATAAATGATCAAAGACAAATAAAGGAAGGAACTTTTATCAGAAAGCTGCATATATATTCCCTAACTGCCTTATGATCCAGCAATCCCACTGCTGGGCATACACACTGAGGAAACCAGAAGGGAAAGAGACACGTGTACCCCAATGTTCATTGCAGCACTGTTTATAATAGCCAGGGCATGGAAGCAACCTAGATGTCCATCAGCAGATGAATGGATAAGAAAGCTGTGGTACATATACACAATGGAGTATTACTCAGCCATTAAAAAGAATACATTTGAATCAGTTCTAATGAGGTGGATGAAGCTGGAGCCTATTATACAGAGTAAAGTAAGCCAGAAAGAAAAACACCAATACAGTATACTAATGCATATCTATGGAATTTAGAAAGATGGTAACAATAACCCTGTGTACGAGACAGCAAAAGAGACACTGATGTATAGAACAGTCTTATGGACTCTGTGGGAGAGGGAGAGGGGGGTAAGATTTAGGAGAATGGCATTGAAACATGTATAATATCATGTATGAAATGAGTCGCCAGTCCAGGTTTGATGCATGATACTGGATGCTTGGGGCTGGTGCACTGGGACGACCCAGAGGGATGATATGGGGAGGGAGGAGGGAGGAGGGTTCAGGATGGGGAACACATGTATACCTGTGACGGATTCATTTCGATATTTGGCAAAACTAAAACAATTTTGTAAAGTTTAAAAATAAAATAAAATTAAAAAAAAAAAAAGGAAACAACAGATCACAAATGGAGTCACTTTTGCTAAACCCTGGATTTCCCATGTTGCACTAGTGGTAAACACTCCTGCTAATGCAGGAGACATAAGAGACATGAGTTCAATCCCTGGGTTAGGCAGATCCCCTGGAAAAGGGTATGGCAACCCACTCCAGTATTCTTCCAGTAATCTCACGGACAAAGAGCCTAGTGGGTCATAGGGTTGCAAAGAATTTTGTACTACTGCAGCGACTTAGTATGCATGCTAAGCCCCAGGTCAGCAAGACTTAATACCTAAATCAGCCCTTCCCAGGAACATGACTTTTAAGTCAGTCTGGAATTTCCTGGCCAGCATTAATAAGCCAACCCACCACATAGACTCCTGCCTTCCCCCAAAGGAAGGTGACCTTGCCTGAAATAATTCTTTCTTTTATTTCAGGCTTCCTTGTCCCACCTGCTTTATGCTGTTGAAAATCTCCCGTTTTCTATGCCAGTTTCTATTTTTCAGATCGGATGCTACCAAATTCATGAATTAGTGAATAAAGACAATGATATTTACATTTACTTGGTTGAATTTTGTTTTCTGACAGTGTAATAGCTTTAAATTGCTCATTTAAAATAATAAACAAGAACCAGAGTGTTTCTGAGTTGAATTTTAATAATATATTAAAATATATTATGTCTGCATAGTTCAGTTTAAAAACTGCCTAAGTGAAAATACTTACAATGAAACGTCAACAGCAAACATTAACAATTTTCAACACTGCTGTTATATCCTCAGTTTTAATTCCACATGATCTCTCTTTAGAGAGAATTTCCTATATACATGGTTAGGTGAAATGATAAATTTGTGGAGCTTTTTCAAAGCAATGATAATTATGGCTGTATTAGCACTTCATGGAGTTTGTAAATCTTTAATGGCATGCTAACTCACATGCAAAAAATCACTAAAATATGTGCATTTTAGTTGAAGATTTTTAAAAATACATTTTGGTGCTATTTTAATATAAACTGACTTAGCACATGCTATAAGCCCTGTTCCATCAGCCAAACGTTATTTTTAATACTTTTTCCTTAAGTATATTGGTTCCCAGGTACTTGCTTAAGGACACGATTTCATAATGATTTGGTTTCAAAACCACACAAGTTTCAAAAATTTTCTGAGATTTGTTAACCTCTTATTCCTGGACTGATGCACCATTGGCATATGAACATGGCTTAGGGCAATTTATATGCAGGCTAAGTAATGCAAAGAGTGAGACAATTATCCCAGTTAGTTATCTACATTGATTAGATTCACCTTCAAGTTGCTCTTGTCTCTGAATCATTTGATGAACCATGTACACAGGTAAAGGATTCAGTTAAAATTGCGATTCCCTCAATTCCCAAGGTAATACCTTTCTTCTTTCTTAGAAAGATAACTCATCTGAAAGATCGTGATTGGAAATGAGTAAAAGCCTTAAGTCAGTGATTCCCAACTTTTATATGTATCAGAATCATCTAGGGAGCTTGTTAAAAGGGAGATTACTGGACTCCGTTCCTACAATTCCTCTTTCTAGGGTTGGGCCTGAGATCTTGTGTTCCCAAGTGATGATAAGCTCCCAAATGATGATAATGTCCCCAGGTGTCCTAGTGAGAGGGAAATCAG
This sequence comes from Bos javanicus, assembly GCF_032452875.1. Lineage (NCBI taxonomy): Eukaryota > Metazoa > Chordata > Mammalia > Artiodactyla > Bovidae > Bos > Bos javanicus. The sequence continues at coordinate 12,027,431 of NC_083868.1, forward strand.
AGTTCTTGTCAGAGGAGCCGAAGAATGGAATGAATGAACACACAAACACTCACTATCACAAGTGAATAGGACTTACTAAAGAGGGGGAAGGTACAAAGCTGTCAGCATAGACACTGAGGAGGGTAAAGAATCCTCTCAAAGTGGGACTTACAGCAGTTTTTATATCCTGCCTTAAATCACATCATAAGGGATTTGATTTAGGTCATACCGAATGGTCTAATGGTTTAAGTCTTAATTTGGCAATAAGGAGTTCATAATCTGAGCCACAGTCACCTCCAAGTCTTGTTTTTGCTGACTATATAGAGCTTCTCCATCTCTGGCTGCAAAGAATATAATCAATCTGATTTCAGTGTTGACCATCTGGTGATGTCCATGTGTAGAGTCTTCTCTTGTGTTGTTGAAAGAGGGTGTTTGCTATGACCAGTGTGTTCTCTTGGCAAAACTCTACTAGCCTTTCCCCTGCTTCATTCCGTGTTCCAAGGCCAAATTTGCCTGTTACTCCAAGTGTTTCTGGAGAAGGCAATGGCATCCCACTCCAGTAGGAAATGGCAACCCACTCCAGTGTTCTTGCCTGGAGAATCCCAGGAATGGGGGAGCCTGGTGGACTGCTGTCTATGGGGTCACACAGAGTCGGACACGACTGAAGTGACTTAGCAGTAGCAGCCAGGTGTTTCTTGACTTCCTCCTTTTGCATTCCAGTCCCCTATAATGAAAAAGACACCTTTTTGGGGTATTAGTTCTAAAAGGTCTTGTAGGTCTTAATAGAACCACTCAACTTCAGCTTCTTCAGTGTTACTTGTTGGGGCATAGACTTGGATTACTGTGATATTGAATGGTTTGCCTTAGAAACGAACAGAGATCATTCTCTCATTTTTGAGATTGCATCCAAGTACTGCACTTCAGACTCTTTTGTTCACCATGATGGCTACTCCATTTCTTCTAAGGGATTCCTGCATGCATAGTAGATATAATGGTCATCTGAGTGAAATTCACCCATTCCAGTCCATTTTAGTTCACTGATTCCTAGAATATCAATGTTCACTCTTGCCATCTCCTGTTTGACCACGTCCAATTTGCCTTGATTCATGGACCTAACATTCCAGGTTCCTATGCAATATTTCTCTTTACAGCATTGGACCTTGCTTCTATCACCAGTCACATCCACTGCTGGGTATTGTTTTTGCTTTGGCTCCATCCCTTCATTCTTTCTGGAGTTATTTCTCCACTGATCTCCAGTAGCATATTGGGCACCTACCAACCCAGGGAGTTCCCCTTTCAGTATCCTATCATTTTGCCTTCTCACACTGTTCACGGGGTTCTCAAGGCAAGAATACTGAAGTGGTTTGGCATTCCTTTCTCCAGTGGACCACATTCTGTCAGACCTTTCCACCATGACCCGCCTGTCTTGGGTGGCCCCACATGGCATGGCTGTTTCATTGAGTTAGACCAGGCTGTGGTGAGTGTGATTAGATTGACTAGTTTTCTGTGATTATGGTTTCAGTGTGCCTGCCCTCTGATGCCCTCTTGCAACACTTACCATCTTACTTGGGTTTCTCTTACCTTGGATGTGGGGTATCTCTTCATGGCTGTTCCAGTAAAGCCCAGC